>NC_084469.1:69624917-69933417 GCF_027409185.1 Cynocephalus volans
CTTAAATCCACAGTGAGTTGTTTTTGTAGTCGAGATTGAGGAACAAATTTGTGATATGATTTCTCAAAAACTCACCCTCTTCCAATTATCAGAGGAGAAAATAGTTAACCATTATCCCAGTGGTGACAGTGGCTTACTGTGATTCAGATGGTGTCTTTATATTGAATCAAAGACCCTAATCACATGCATCATTGAGGCAAAATGTATTAGGTGTATATGAAGAAATGTTACTAACACAAGTGAAAACTTATGGCTGTAAAAGTCAGAATTTTTATATAAAAAAATGAAATAGATGGAGGAGTTCTACTTCCTGGACTACTGGGTAGACATATTTTTTATATTCTTCTGACTAAGTACAACTAACAACTCCGGACATTATATATAATACAAATATAATAATATTCTGAAAGACGGATAGAAGATAAACCAGCTAGCAACCTCAGGACCCAAGTAATGACATAGTGGTGAATTCAATGAATTTTAATTTGCTTCTTGTAGCCACCATTTCCAGCTGAAGAAGCCAGCAACTCAAAATGCCAACAGATAGAGATTTTATTAAAAAGTCCCCACCAAAGTCTGTTCTCTATCCAAAAATAGGATGGGAGGGGTGCTGGAAAGAAAATTTTAAAGAATAACTGCTCTGCTCCAGCCAAAGAGCAGAGAAAATTTTCTAACCCTCATTTTCACTCACTTCATAAAAGGCTAGCAGATAGCCTAGATTTTCATGCTCTTCAGGATATAATGAAGTGCTCCACCCACCCACTAGGGTGGTGTCACAAATGGCCAAGTAGGAAGTCAGGACTTGTTTTCCAGCTGGGCAGTGATAAGAAATTCAGACAAAGGAAATAATAAAACTGAACAAATAATAAAATAAAATAGAAGATTTCTTTGAGCAAAGAAATAAAGGATATAAAGAAATATCAAATGAAAATTTTAGAGCTGCAAAGTACAGTAATCAGAAATTTAAAAACTTAATGAATGGTCTCAAAAGCAGGGTGTAGGGAACAGAAAACAAATTATTAAAACTGAAAATAAAACAGTACAAATTACCTACTATGAACACGTGAGAGGTTATAGACTGAAAAAAAAGAAAATTAGAAGATTATCAGTATCTTATGAAAGATCTAGCATTGCTGTCACTGGATTTCCAGAAAAAGGATGAAAAGGGTAGGGCTGAGAAAGCAGTGCTGTGAATTGATTGAATTGTGTCCCTCCAAGTCCATATACTCAAGCTTAATTCCCAATGTAACTGTTGAGGGTGGGAAATCCTATATGGTAATTGAAAGGTGGGGTCTTGAAGAGGTGATTAGATTGTTAGACCGGGTGCTGTAGTGGATTGATTAATAATGGTGGTCAGGAGCGTGGTCTAGAGGGCTTTAAAAGAAGAGCACATGAGTTCTCTCGCCCTGCTCGGCCACTTTCTGCCGTGTGAGACCCCTGCATTGCTGTAAAGCCACCACTATGTTCCTTGAATTGGACTCTCCGGCGTCTGAAACTGTAAGAAATAAACTTCATTTTCTCACAAATTAACCAATTCCCAGTATTTTGTTATAAGCAATAGAAACAGACTAATACAAGTACTCAAATAATGTCTAAAACTTCCCTTGTTAGTCAAAAATCATTCATCTAAAGAATCAAGAGGATAAGCAAGTCTTAAATAGTAGAAATATGAAGAAATACACACCAAGAAACATCACAGTCAGACTTCTGAATAGTAGAAACAAAAAGAAATCATGAAAGCATCCAGAGACACATAATACCTTACCTATAGGGGGAGAGCAATTAAAATGACGGATGACCTTTCATTACACAAAAATGGAGACCAGAAGGAGAGGCATAGTATTTTTTAAAATGCTGAAAGAAAAGAAATTTCTACGCAGAAGCCTATACCCAGCAAAATTATTCTTCAGGAATAAAGGGAAAATCAAGAGCATTTGGCCTAGCAGATGAACACTGAAAGAATGGATAAAGGAGGTTCCCTAAAAAGGAAGGAAATAAAGACAGAAGAAACCTTGGGACACCAGAAAGGAAGAAAGAACTTATAAACAAAAAAAATCTATAAATAAAAAAGCTATTTAATCTCTTTTTGACTTTCTTAAATCATGTTTGAAAGTTAAGCAGAAATTATAACACTTTGAAATGGTTCTAAATGTATGTAAAGAAAACAATTTAAAAAATAATATTACAAATGGGGAAGGGTAAAGAGACATAAAAGGAAGTACATTTTGTGTACTTTACTTGAACTGGTTAAGTGATAACATCAGTAGACTGTAACAAGATGTGTGTGTGTGTGTAATATAATACCTATAACAACCACTAAAACAGCTACTCAAAGAAAGAAACTCACAAACACGATAGAAAGATCAAAATGAGCTTGTAAAAATTGTCTAAGTAATCCACAAGAAAGCAAGGGAAAAAAAGAAAACAACAGAAAAATAAAAAGCGGAGAGAACCAAAAGAATCCAAAAATAAAATGGCAACGTTAAGCCCTTAAATATCAATAATTAGATCAAATGTAAAGGATTTAATACACCAATTGAGATACAAAAATTGGCAGAGTGGATTCAAAATACAAGACCCAACCATCTGCTCTGTAAAAGAAATTCAGTTTATATGTAATAATATAAGCAGCTTGAAAGTAAAAGAATGGAAAGTGATATATCATGTGAACATTAATCTAAGAAAAACCGGAGTGGTTGTATTAACATCTTATAAGGTAGACTTTAGAGCAAAAAAACTTATCAGAGGTAGAGTGTAACATTATATAATATAAAGTGTGTTAATCTGCCACATAGTAATCCTAAATACATATACATAAACAATAGAGCAATGAAATAGATGAGACAAAAATGGGTAGAACTAAATGGAGAAGTAGACAAATCCACAATTATTGTTCAAGTTTTCAATAGCCTAAACTCAATACCTCATAAACAACTAAACAGAAAAGTAATAAATTTATAAAATAACTTGATGTTATCATCAAACAACAGGATTTAATCGACATATAGATTCTTTCCAAGTTCCCAGAGAACACATATTAAGATAGGCCATATTATAAACCATAAAACAAATTACAACAAATTTAAAAGAATTAAAATCATACAGAGTATATTTTATGATCGTAATGGAATGAAACTAGAAGCCAACAATATAAAGAAAGATAATGGGAACATATCCAAACACATGGAAACTACATATCAAACTTAAATAATTCTTGGGTCAAAGAGAAAGTCTCAAAATAAATTTTTAAAAGTACATCGAACTGAATGAATATGAATGCAACATGTGGGACACATTTACAGCAATGTTGAGAGGAAAACTAATAGCCCTAAATTCAATCTTTTTTTATGGTTTTTGATTTCTTTCTTTCTTTAACTGGAATATAGTTGATTGTATATTTCTGTGGTGCACAGCTTTGAATATCAACACCTGTGTGTGATATGTGATGCTCAAATCAAGATAATTAGTATATTAAACATTACACAATGTAATTATTTTTGTGGCCCTTTATCAATTTATTGCTAAGCCCCTCTCTTTCACCTTTCCCATCTCTACTGGCACCAGTTCTGTTCTCTCTTTTTGAAAGTTCAAAAAATTATGCTTATCTTTCTTTTATTTATTTTATTATTTTATTTTTTTAACTTCTCACTTATGAGCGAGGACATGTGGTATTTCTCTTTCTGTGCTTGGCTTATTTCACTTAACATAATTTTCTCTAAGTTCATCCATGTTGCTGAGAATGGCAAAATTTCATTCTTTCTTATGGCAGAGTAACATTCCATCGAGTGTGTGTGTGTATATATATATATTCCAATATATATATATATATTCCAATTTCTGACTACTGTAATAGAGCTGTGATAAACATGGGAGTGCAGTTATTCCTTCGACATGATGACTTGCATTCCTCTGGTTATATACCCACAAGTGGGATTGCTGGATCATATGGAAGATCTATGTGCAATTCTATCTGCAGTTATTTGAGAAACCTCCAATGCTGCTTTCCATGACAGCTGTGCTAATTTACAGTCCCACCAACAGTGTAGAAGGGTTCCACTTTGTCCACATCCTCACCAGCATTTGTTATTCTCTGCTTTTTGATTATAGCCAGTCTAGCAAGGATGAGATGATATCTCAATATGGTTTTGATTTTCACTTCCCTGATGCTGAGTGATGCTGAGCTTTTTTTCATGTGTCAGTTGGCCATTTGTATGTCTTCCTTTGAAAAATGCCTATTTAGCTCTGTGGCCCATTTTTAATCAGGTTACTTGTTTTAATACTGTTGAGTTGTTTGAGTTTCTTGTATACTCTGGATATTAACTCCTTGTTGGAGGCATAGTTTGAAAAATTAGAAAAGAGAAAAAGTCTCAATTAAATAATGTAGCTCATAACTTACAACTCAAAAAAAGAGCAAATAAATTTAAAAGCAAATAGAATACAAATATGATAAAAAAGAGTTCAAATCAATAATATTGAAAGCAAAAAAAAGAGAAAATTAATAATACAAAGAGAAATCTTTGAATGAAATTAACAAAATTGACAAATCCTCATTAATTCTGATAAAGTAAAAAAGATGGTATAAACTACCAGTGTCTTGGGTAACAGGGAATATCACGATTGATTCTGCAGGCCATAAGAGGATAATAGGGAATACTCTGAGAACTGTACACACACAAATTTGACAACTTGGATGAAATGGACCAGTTCCTAAGAAAAACACGAACTGCCATAACCCACCTAATGTGAAAAAATTATTTGCATATTCCTATATCTATTAAGAAAATTAAACTAAAAATAAAAAGTTTCCAAATATAAGTCTCTATACTGAGATGATTTTACTGGAGAATTCTAATGAATGTTAAAAAACAAATCAAATCAAAACAAAACACCAATTCTACACAATGTCTTCTAGAAAGTAGGAGAGGACAATTTCCAATTTATTTTATGAAGGTAATGTTATGCTGATAACAGATTCAGACAAAGACAGCACAAAATAAATAAATAAATAAATTAATTAATTAATTAATTAATTAATATTATAGACTAATGTCCTTCAGTAATATAGAAGAGACTATTCTTAACAAATTATTAGAAATTAAAATTTAGAAACATGCAAAAAAATCATACACAATGATCAAGTGGTGTTTATTCCCAGGATGCAAGTCTGGTGTAACATTCAAAAATCCATTAAAGTAATCTACCATGTTAACAGGCTTAAAAAGAAAAATCACATGATCATATTCATCAATGTAAAAAATACATTTGACAAAGTTAAACACCCATTCATGATAAAAATCCCACAAAAATAGAAATAGAGAGTAACTTCCTCAACTTGATAAAGAGCATCTACATAAATGGTGTTTAGGAATAAGGCACAGATGTCTTCTCTAACCACTGTTATTTAACACTGTGCTGGATATTCTAGCCTGTGAAAATAAACAAGAAATGGAAATAAAATTATACTAAACAGAACAGAAGAAATAAAACTATCTGTTTTGCAGATTACATAAGTGCATACATAGAAAATCCCAAGGATTCTTCAGAAAACTGTAGAAATAATTGAGATCAATAAGACTGAAGTATGCATGATAAACATACAAATATCAATTGCATTTCTATAGCAATGAAGATGTATACACTGAAATTAAAAATAGAATACAATTTATAATACCTCAAGAATAAAATACTTAGAAGTAAATGTCACAAAACATGTACAGAACTTCTTAACCTAAAAATTAAAAATGCAGATAAAAAAAATTAAAGGACATCTAAATAAATAGAGAGGTATACCATGTTATGGATTTAAAGACTCAACATAGTAAAGATGTCATTTTTCCCAAAATTGGCATACCAGTTAAGAGCAATTCCTATAAAAATTCCAGCAAAATTTTTGTAGTATTGCCAATATTACTGAAAAAATTACATAAAAAGGCAAAGGAATTAGAATAGCTAAACCAATTTTGAAAAAGCAAAAGTGGGAGTAATCAGTCTACCTGACTTCAATATTTACTATATAGCTAATATATAGTAAATAATAATCGACACTATGTGGTACTGGGGGAAAGATAGACACGTAGATCAATGAAATAGAACAAATATTCAAGGAATAGACCTGCACAGGTATGTCCAACTGATTTTTGACAAAGGTGCAAAAGGAATTCAGTCAAAGAAAGATAGATAGCCTCTTCAACAAATGGTGCTGGAGTAATTGACTATCCGTAGGCAAAATAATGAACCTTGATCTAAATCTCAAACCTTACATAAAATTTAACTCAAAATGATATGAATGAAGTGTAAAAATATAAACTATATTCTAAAAAATAGTAGAAATTCTTTAGCATCGAGGGCTAGGTGAAAATCTCCTTCCATGTTTCTGAAAGGACTTGTATACAAAACATAGAAAGAACTAACTCAGCAGTAAGAAAGGGCACAATCTAATAAAAAATGGGCAAAAGATATGAGCAGACATCTCCTGAAAGAAGATATATGTATTGAAGACAAACATATGAAAAGATGCTCAACATTATGTGTCACTAGGGAACTGTAAATTATAATGACAATGAGATACTCCTACACACGTATTAGAATGGCAATTATCCAAAAAACTGACAACACTAAATGCTAACAAGTACTGAGCAGCAGGAATGCTCATTCATTGCTGTTGGGAATGCGAAATGCTACAGCAACTTTGGAAGACAGTTTGGCAGTTTCTTACAAAGCTAAAGATAAACCACAAGACACAGTGATCTTGCTTCTTGGTACTTACTCAATTGAACTGAAAACGTACGTCTGCAAGAAAACCTGCACATGAATATTTATAGCTGTTTTATTTATAATTGCCAGAAACTGCAAACAACCCAGATATAATTTAGTTGGTGAATACATAAGTAAACTATGGTACATCCGTGCAACGGGATATTGTTTATCGATAAAAAGAAACACACTATTAAGCCATGAGAAAACAAGGAGGATCCTTAAACACATGTTACTGCGTGAAAGAAACCAGTCTAAAAAGACTACATAATGTATGATTTCAAGTATATGATATTCTAGAAGAGGCAAAACTATAGACAGTGAAAAGATCAGTGATTTCCAGGGATTTGGTGGAAGGAAGGGAGGATTGAATAGGTGAAGCACAGAGAATTTTTAGGGGGAAGATGTAAGTATTCTGTATGATACTACAATGGTGGATATATATCATTATTCAGTTTTCAAAACCCACAGAATGTACAACACTGAGAGTGAACCCTGGTGTAAACTATGGACTTAAGTTAAAAATAATGTACCAAGGGTTTTTCAAGATGGCGGCGGCTGCGGCGGCTGGCGCGGAGTAGCTGAGGTGGAAAAGGTGGCCACTGGGCCTCAGGCAGCCAGGAAACTTGTGGACCTTCCTCTTGCCATCTCTTAAGGGAGGACCGCTGCTGGTGGCCGGTCGTGGGGGGTGACCGCCACTTTGCCCCCAGCAGGAGAGGCTGCCTCATTTACAGGCAACAGCTTTGAAGTGTGGAGCAGGAAAAGAACTGTTTCTTAGCTGCAAAAGCGAGTCTCGAAACAGGGAACACGGTGCCAGGGCTGCTGTGGATGTAGACAGGATCCCGGAGGCCGGGGCCACGCTCAAGGCGGCCAGCTGCCCTATTCAGGATTCGAGGTTTCAGGCCGGCATAAAAGAGGATTCCTGGGAGCGCCCGAGCCGCGCTGCGACTGAACAGCCCGAGGCGGCAGCGGCCGAGAACTGGGAAGGCAACAAACCAGAGACAGAGTGAGCGCCCGGACCTGGCACAGCACTGTGAGTGACCCCTGGCACAGCTCTGTTTGGGGGATGGGTGCCCACCCGGCTCCCGCCTGCACCACCAGGCCACTCACCGCCCCGGTGCTGCCTCCATTTTCCCAGGTGCGGGCAGCCCCACCCAGCTCGGCCATCACTGAGCCCTCCCACTTGCTTGGCCTGGTGCGGGGCTTTCCGGAGCCTGCGGACCGGCCTCCCCTCCCACTCCCTCCGCGGTTCTCTGGCGGGGCTGGTGGGGGGGGGCGTCCCCGGCTAGTGTTGGGAGGGGAAGGAAGTACGGGCGGGCCGACTGTCACTCCACCACAGCCTGGACTCCGGCCCCAGGTAAACTCCCTGTTACTGGGAGGCAGATACAATCTCTGGAGCCACCAGCTTGGAAAAAAGCCTAACGAATTTCTGGTTGGGAATAGTGTGGTAGGAGAGCTCCCAGGTCCGCTTGAACCTGCCGGAGACCAGGCTGCAGGTGGGCACTAGACTCGGATTATACTGGGGGGATACAAAGGTGAACAAGACCTGAGAAAGATCTACATAGTGCTACAAAGGCACCCAGAGAGACCGGTCATCTGTGCCTAGCAGAAACCTGGTAGACTTCCTGGGCGAGGCGGTGCCGAGCAGGGTCTTGAAGGCCCAGCTGATAGACGAGGGGTGCAGAAGACACACCCCAGCCCAGCACAGTGCGCATAGAGTGGGGAGACGTGCGGCCAGGGAGGCGGACACTCGACAGAAACCACACACCTGGTGGGGTCGCCACTGCACGATCTAACAGCCTGGGCCAGAGCACACAGAACAGGGAGAAGTCCTGCACAGGAAGTGAAAGCTCAACAGAGATCACACACCCTGTGGTACGTGATCCACCAGCCCAGCAGAGTCCAAGCTGACCAGAAAGGTGGCTCCCCGGAGAAGCCCAAGACCCGAGGCAACCACACACACAAGGCACTAGAGGCCAACTGAGCAGTCACGGAGGGAGCCATACGAAATTGGCAACCACAGCAACATCCTAGTTAGTCATTAGTCTCAAACCGGTGGACTGTGAAACCCCCTGCCACAATGAATAAACACCAAAAAAAAGATACCAGAAATACAAAAAATCAAGAAAGTACACCACCAAAAGTTAATAAATCTCAAACTCTAGATCCTATAGAACAAGAAGCCCTTGAAATAACTGATAAGGAATTTCGAGTGATAATTCTAAGGAAACTGAATGAGATACAAGAAAACTCAGCTAGACATCATGATGAAATGAGGAAAAGTATACAGGATCTGAAAGAGGAAATGTACAAGGAAATCAATGTCCTGAAAAAAAATGTAGCAGAACTTGCTGAACTGAAGAAGTTATTCAACGAAATAAAAAACACAACGGAGAGTTTAACCAGCAGGCTTGTTGAAGTTGAAGAGAGAACCTCTTAACTTGAAGATGGGCTGTTTGAAATAACACAAGCAGACAAAAAGAAAGAAAAAAGAATCAAGGACATTGAAGAAAATCTGAGAGAGATATCAGACAACCTTAAGCGATCAAATATCCGAGTCATGGGTATCGCAGAAGGGGAGGAAAATGGAGATTCCATTGAAAACATATTCAACAAAATAGTGGCAGAAAACTTCCCAGGTATAGGAAAAATCACAGATCTTCAGATCCAGGAAGCTCAACGATCTCCAAATGTATTCAACCCAAAAAGACCTTCTCCAAGACATGTCATAGTCAAATTGGCAAAACTCAGAGACAAAGAGAGAATCTTAAAAGCTGCAAGAGAGAAGCGTCAAATCACCTATAAGGGAGCCCCAATCAGGTTAACATCAGACTTTTCATCACAAACCCTAAAAGCTAGAAAGGAATGGGATGATATTTTCAAAATACTAAAAGACAAAGATTGCCAGCCAAGAATACTCTACCTGCAAGGCTATCCTTCCGAAATGAGGGGCAAATAGTATATTTCTCAGACAAACAAAAACTGCAGGATTTCACTACCACACGACCACCCTTATAAGAAATCCTCAAAGGAGTACTGGGTTTGGTTCCTGAAAAATAACTACAACTGCCATAAAAACCCAAGAAAAATCTAAACCCGCTAGTATAATAAAAATGGCATTCATGAAGAGAAAACAAGCTAACAAAAACACTATCTACAACCTAAGGAACCAACAAACACAGAAAACAAACAGTAAATCAGAAAGCAAGGAACAAAAGACACCTAAGACAACCAAACAACCAATAAAATGCTAGGAATAAATCAACACCTTTCAATAACAACTCTTAATGTAAAAGGCTTAAATTCTCCAATTAAAAGACACAGACTGGCTGACTGGATCAAAAAGCAGGACCCAACTATATGCTGCCTACAAGAGACCCACCTCACCCATAAAGATTCACACACACTAAGAGTGAAAGGATGGAAAAAGTTTTACCATGCAAACAGAAAAGAAAAACGAGCTGGAGTAGCTATTCTTATATCTGACAAAATAGACTTTAAACTAAAAACCATAAAAAGAGACAATGAGGGACACTACTTAATGATAAAAGGTCTGATCCATCAAGAAGACAGAACAATCATAAATATGTATGCACCCAATGTTGGAGCAGCCAGATTTATAAAACAAACTCTATTAGACCTAAAGAAGGAGATAGACACTAATACCATAATAGCAGGGGACCTGAACACCCCACTGTCAATATTAGACAGATCATCTAGGCAAAGAATCAGTAGAGAAACACAAGATCTAAACAAGACTCTAGACCAATTGGAATTGGCAGATATCTACAGAACATTCCACCCAACAACCTCAGAATATTCGTTTTTCTCATCAGCACATGGATCATTCTCCAGGTTAGATCACATATTAGGTCACAAATCAAGTCTCAATAAATTCAAAAAAATTGCAATTATCCCATGTATCTTCTCAGACCACAATGGATTAAAACTAGAAATTAATAACAAACGAAACTCTGGAAACTATACAAACACATGGAAATTAAACAGCATTCTACTTAATGGCATATAGGTCCAAGAAGAAATCAAGCAGGAAATCAAAAAATTTATTGAAACTAATGAAAACAATGATACATCATACCAAAACCTGTGGGATACTGCAAAAGCAGTATTGAGGGGAAAATTTATTGCATTAAACGCTCACTTCAGAAGAATAGAAAGATGGCAAGTGAACAACCTAACACTTCACCTTAAAGAACTAGAAAAACAAGAACAATCCAAACCTAAAATTAGCAGACGGAAAGAAATCATTAAGATCAGAGCAGAACTGAATGAAATTGAAAACCAAAAAACAATTCAAAAGATCAACGAATCAAAAAGTTGGTTTTTTGAAAAGATATATAAAATTGACAAACCATTAGCATGGCTAACAAAAAAAAGATGAGAGAAGACTCAAATAACAAAAATTAGAAATGAAAAAGGCGATATTACAACTAATTCATCTGAAATACAAGGAATCATTCGAGACTACTATAAACAACTATACGCCAACAAATTTGAAAATCTGGAGGAAATGGATAAAATTCTGGACACACACAAGCTCCCAAAACTGAACCGTGAAGACATAGAAAGTTTGAACAGACCAATAACAATAAAGGAGATTGAAGCTGTTATCAGAAGGCTCCCAACAAAGAAAAGCCCAGGACCAGATGGATTCACAGCAGAATTTTACCAAACATTCAAAGAGGAATTGACACCGATTCTTTACAAACTATTCCAAAAGATTGAAACAGACGCAAATCTCCCAAACTCATTCTATGAAGCAAACATCATCCTGATACCAAAATCAGGTAAAGATATAACCAAAAAAGAAAACTACAGGCCGATATCCTTGATGAATATAGATGCAAAAATCCTCACTAAAATACTAGCAAACAGAATACAGCAACACATACGAAAAATTATTCATCATGATCAAGTGGGATTCATCCCAGGGATGCAAGGTTGGTTCAACATACGCAAATCAATAAATGTGATACACCATATTAATAAACTCAAACACAAGGACCATATGATCATCTCTATAGATGCTGAAAAAGCATTTGATAAAGTTTAGCACTCACTCTTGACAAAGACCCTCTATAAGTTAGGTATAGAGGGAAAGTATCTCAACATAATTAAAGCCATATATGCCAAACCTACAGCCAATATCATCCTGAATGGGGAAAAGCTGAAAGCTTTTCCTTTAAGAACAGGAACTAGACAAGGATGCCCACTCTCACCACTCCTATTCAACATAGTGTTGGAAGTACTAGCCAGAGCAATCAGAGAAGAGAAGGAAATAAAGGGCATCCAGATTGGAAAAGATGAAGTCAAACTGTCCCTGTTTGCAGATGACATGATCCTATATATCGAACAGCCTAAAACCTCTACAAAAAAAAACTGTTGGAATTGATAAATGATTTCAGTACAGTAGCAGGATACAAAATCAACACACAAAAATCAGTAGCATTTCTTTTCTCCAATAGTGAACATGCAGAACGAGAAATCAAGAAAGCCTGTCCATTTACAATAGCCACCAAAAAAATAAAATACTTAGGAATTGAGTTAACCAAGGAGGTGAAAAATCTCTATAATGAGAACTACAAACCACTGCTGAGAGAAATTAGAGAGGATACAAGAAGATGGAAAGATATCCCATGCTCTTGGATTGGAAGAATCAACATAGTGAAAATGTCCACACTACCCAAAGTGATATACAAATTCAATGCAATCCCCATCAAAATTCCAAAGACATTTTTATCAGAAATGGAAAAAACTATCCAGACATTTATATGGAACAATAAAAGACCACGCATAGCCAAAGCAATGCTGAGCAAAAAAAATAAAGCTGGAGGCATAACACTACCTGACTTTAAGCTATACTACAAAGCTATAATAACCAAAACAGTATGGTACTGGCATAAAAACAGACACACTCACCAATGGAATAGAATAGAGAATCCAGAAATCAACCGACACACTTACTGCCATCTGATCTTTGACAAAGGCACCAAGCCTATTCACTGGCGAAGGGACTGCCTCTTCAGCAAATGGTGCTGAGATAACTGGATCTCCATATGCAGGAGAATGAAACTAGATCCATACCTCTCGCCGTATACTAAAATCAACTGAAAATGGATTAAGGATTTAAATATACACCCTGAAACAATAAAACTTCTTAAAGAAAACATAGGAGAAACACTTCAGGAAATAGGACTGGGCACAGACTTCATGAATACAACCCCAAAAGCACAGGCAACCAAAGGAAAAATAAACAAATGGGATTATATCAAACTAAAAAGCTTCTGCACAGCAAAAGAAACAATTAAAAGAGTTAAAAGACAACCAATAGAGTGGGAGAAAATATTTGCAAAATATATATCTGACAAAGGATTAATATCCAGAATATATAAGGAACTCAAACAACTTTACAAGAAGAAAACAAGCAACCCAATTAAAAAATGGGCAAAAGAGCTAAATAGGCATTTCTCTAAGGAAGATATCCAAATGGCCAACAGACAGATGAAAAAATGCTCAACATCACTCAGCATCCGGGAAATGCAAATCAAAACCACATTGAGATACCATCTAACCCCTGTTAGGATGGCTAAAATCCAAAAGACTATGAATGATAAATGCTGGCGAGGCTGCGGAGAAAAAGGAACTCTCATACATTGTTGGTGGGACTGCAAAATGGTGCAGCCTCTATGGAAAATGGTATGGAGGTTCCTCAAACAATTGCAGATAGATCTACCATACGACCCAGCTGTCCCACTGTTGGGAATATACCCAGAGGAATGGAAATCATCAAGTCAAAGGTATACCTGTTTCCCAATGTTTATCGCAGCACTCTTTACAATAGCCAAGAGTTGGAACCAGCCCAAATGCCCATCATCGGATGAGTGGATACGGAAAATATGGGACATCTATACAATGGAATACTACTCAGCTATAAAAACGAATGAAATACTGCTATTTGCAACAACATGGATGGACCTTGAGAGAATTATATTAAGTGAAACAAGTCAGGCACAGAAAGAGAAATACGACATGTTCTCACTTATTGGTTGAGCTAAAAATTAATATATAAATTCACACACACACACACACACACACACACACATACACACACACACAAAAACCGGGGGGGGGGGGGAAGAAGATATAACAACCACAATTATTTGAAGTTGATACGACAAGCAAACAGAAAGGACATTGTTGGGGGGGGGATGGAGAAGGGAGGGAGGTTTTGGTGATGGGGAGCAATAATCAGCCACAATGTATATCGACAAAATAAAATTTAAAAAAAAATAAAATAAATTTAAAAAAAATAATAATGTACCAATATTACCCATCAATTGTAACAAATGTACTATGCTAATAAACGATGATAATAATAGGGGAAAATGTACTGTGAGAAGAGTGTATGAGAACTCTGTGTTATCTGCTCAATTTTTTTTGTAAACTGCTCTAAAAATTAAACACTAATTAAAATAAAATGCAAGTCACATTAGTTAGCATTGCTCTCTTGAGAAGCAATGAGTCAAAGGTACTAGAGTGATAGGGTACATTTTTCACGTAGTCAGAACTAGGCTGTAATAAGGAAGGATCAATATTACATAAGGGGGAGAGAGGGGTGATAGATTTCAAAGTAAGGATATTGAATATGCGTCAGGGGCTCTCTGTTACTTTGCTAATTTGTAACGTAAGATAACACAAATGGAGAAGAACTTCTTCTTTGAGATATTAACTAAAAATTAATTAAGTTCTCTGACTAGCTCATAAACAATGACCTACACATAAGCAGTTGATTTAAGAACTTGGAAAAAAAGACCATGTATGCTGGTGGTGCAATTTAAAGGGTAGAGACTTGGATGCTAGCCAGCAAACTTAGGATCTAGTAATATGTTTGTCTATGAGGCGTCTTAAACAAGTCACTTAAAGCTTTAGGTATATGAGTGAAATACAAGGTTATTAATAGAATTTATGTATTCTCCTATTTTCTGCAAATGTTTCACCATTAGAGATCTTTTTTATTACCTTTTTATAAACCTGTTTTATCTTTGTCTAGCAAATGAACTGCATTTTAAATCTATGTCTATTTTTCTCCATTCTTACATTTCAAAAACATGTACGTGTATCATTCAGAACTTTTAATTACCTTGAGACAGATAACGAGGGTTTCCATACTGAATTGATATTGTTTCTTCCCCCAAATATGAATGATACTATTTTATTTAACCCATATAACTTTGTTGAGATTTTCCTCCAAGCGCTTAAACTGACAGTTTCTCTAGGGAACTGAATTTATTATATTGGATATTTATGAAGATTAGTGAATAGTAGCAAAGTTTGCAAATAGTTTAACAGTCCCTAAAAGCAATAGGAGTTTGAAATGTTGAGAATTTTGTTAACATCATCATCACCACCACCACCTCCATCTTCTTCCTCCTTGTCATCATTTCTCATTTTCCTTTAGCTGTGTTTATAATTAAATATGCTTTCAAGATTTCATGGTCCAGTATTAGTATCTCATGCACTTGCGTACTTTGTAGGTCCCCAAATAATCTGTTCTCACAACTGGAATGAATATTTGGCTTTGGATAAAAACATTCCTTTACATCTCTGTATCTCTCTGTTTTCCTCCTGCATTTACCTTTTGGTAGATGGTCAGAAATGCTTGATTATTGATGAAGGAATGGATCTTCTCCTTAAAGAGAGCAAGAGAAAGTAGTTTCTTACACTGAGAATGTTGGATCACTCTATGCCTTACCTTTTTATATATGATTTGGGAAGTAATATCCTGGATATCATCCTAGGCTGAACATTTGTCCTCAACGCCTCACTAAAGAGGCTTCTGCCATTTGTTTCTATTTCCTCCGTTTTTGCTATTAAAAGTACAACCTCTGGAGTCTGCTTGAGATTTAGCAGCGGCTCCTTGTCCAAGTCGAGAAAGTGAAATGTAGCTTTTGTCTCCAGACTTGCCTTGTCTGATTTCCTCCTGTGTGTTTGCCTCTTGGCTTTTTAAATTAAAGTGCTGGTCCCTGGGGTTGTATCTCTAGCCTGAAGCTGTCATCCTGTCCAAAGATAACAACACTGTATTTACCATTACAAAAAAAGAGGACATAACATGAGACTGAAAGAATGTTTGACCTATTAGTGATAGTGTCTTTCCATTATAAAATAATAAACTGCTTAAAGGATAGATTGTGCCAGAGATTTTCAAGTTTATAAACCCATTTCTACTTCTACGCTTCAAGTTCATTTCACTGTAGTTTCAAGAATAAAAGGACATTTTAATCAACATAAAAACACAAAGAAATTAACTCTTGGTTAAAATGGAAGTTTTATACTAACCCAAAAAAGTGTGTGTATGGTTGGATCTATATGTTTTAGGAGAAACAGCTAAAAAAAGAAGAAGAAACAGATTACAAAAATGGATCAGTTTGATTTTTGAACTCTGTTTTGCCAACGCTCTAATATGTTTAATTAAAGGTCATATTTTGTGAACTGTGACAATATATAGAAACTAATTGTAACTGTAGACTCTCAGGGAGTAAAAAAAAAAAAAAAATGAAATAAAATAAAATAAATGAATCCCTACTTACAGAAAATAAAATTCTACCAATTACATTTGTTTTTTTAATTGGATGCAGAAGTGTGCTAGGTATATTTAGAAGCACTTTAATTGCAGACAAAGTGCCAAAGACATTTTTACATGTTGTTATTTGATATCTGCATGCTTCCTTTGTTTAATTTCACATTCTAAATATTTCTGAATACAAAACAAGCCACATTGTCAAATGACAGGCTTAGAGGATAGAGCTATAATCTCTATTATACATTAGAATAATGCCTAAGAATATCTATTACAATTGTGATAATAAAAGCATAGGGAGATATTACTATCAGGGATGATTACGAAGAAAGAAAACTCATGGATGACCTGAAGAATATTATTTTATCCTCCATGAACCAGAGAAATACTTAGAAAAGTATACATTAACTTGTATCTGAAATCACTCTCACTCCTATGTTATGTCTCAACTGTAATCAAGTTCAATACTGTGCGGTTAATTGTAACAGTAGTCAGAGTACTGTGTACATAGAATTTAGGATGACCAAACCAAGATTTTTGAGAACAGTTTTAGTATTGATGAGTGTTAATTATTATGCAAGGACAAAGATAAAAACATGAAATATTCCAGGCAAAGACTAGGTCACCCTAGGCTACTGTGATAGCTAGCAGAAATAAAATATATCTACAAAATTAGTAATAATTTAGCATCACCAGGAACTATTTAGTGTTGTTAGAGATGCCTCCTTAATGGACACAATTTTAGCTATTTGTCTCATCATGTAATGATAGGGAAACACATCTGGATTATATTATCATTGGATAACAACTGGAGTTTACAAAAGAATAGAGTGCAAAAAGTGATCCTAAACATGAAAGGCAAATGGTGTATGTGTATGTGTGTGCATGTGGTGATGTATGTCTCCTTTGACAACTGAGTTGGGAAAGAATGGAATATTATTTCTTCAATCCTGACAGTAAATTAAGAAATATAGAAACTTCTAGCCATTTTTCCATTACCATCAAAACAGAAGCAGATTGGAAGACATTAGACTTTCTAAGCAGCCACCACTACCACCATCTCCAACAGTAAGTATTTATGCCACAGTTCTATACATTCACACTGTGCTGATGCTTGTGGTCATATGACACATTAATCAAAACAATTCTGTGTCCCTCAGAACCCTGTCATTTCATAAGACAGTCATGTTGAAGTTGGCAAGCCAAGAAAACCCACGAGGTAAATCATCAGGGCTGGTATCATATATAAACTTTCCTTGAAGGTAGAGACTGGGTTTCCATCCTAATTTTTTTTCATGTCATTTGTGTCAACTTGGGAAATTCACTTAACTTACCTTGGATATAGCAGTCCTTGTAAAATGAAGACAATAACAATCCACCTCACAAAACATCTGAATAATGTGAGATAAAGTATGTAGCATATAGTACCTCTGGCTTGGTGAGTTTCCATACATGGTAAATAGTGTTAGTCCTATTTTAGTGGACCGTATGGCCTGGGAAGTCAATACCCATTCTCTGCTCCTCCACTCTATGCCCCAACTTCTTACACATGCACATAAGAAATATGATGTAACATTAGATTTTCAAGAAACCAGTTAGCATGGTTATGTAGAGGATTACCTGGCTTGGAATGAGCAGCCATGGATTTGAATCTTCACTAGGTGCCCCTATGACATGTATGTATCATTCTATACTCACCCCAACCCTCTCAGGCACCCTTATTTTTGACCTGATTTCTACACACTCTGAACTCCTCCAAAATTGCGCTGTGTTTATATCTTGACGTTGAGCATCTATCCTTTCAATGCTGTGACTCTATTTCCCTCTCATAAAGAGTATTGGTAATAATATCAGCAAAGTAAGAAGTGATATTCACTATGGAAATAGCCAGAATAGAATAAGGGTCCTACAGTATTAGGATCAAGTGTTTTGAGTCAATTTTGATACATAGCAAGGCAACATTCTATTATTGTTCAGGTCTTCAAAAACTAGTAGAGTCAAGTTGGAGGTGAAAGTCGAAAAACCTGATTTGGTCCATGATAATGGGAAGGTGTTTGTTTCCTCGCATTTTTACTTTTGAGCCCAGTTTCAGTCAGTTGGGAGTCAGTCCCTCTGTCTCGTTTTCATCCCTTCCCCCCAACAGCTAATGACGCTGGTGTGATATCTTAGGGTTTCAGCAGAAACTATTTCCTATCTATGTCTTTTAGACTAAATATGGATATTGCCTTAGAATGAATACTGTTTAGGGATATAGTTAATCACATAGAACTTCTTCTAACCCCAGCCAAAGAAATCCTCTATGTGATGTTACTAAACTCATGATCAATATATTCCTTGGGTTTTGGAGTAATTGCTCCATAATATAATTTTTGCCTTGTTCTCCTGAAATGAATGGCCTTGGTAGATACAAACACCTTGTCTGATTTTTAGTTATGCCACTTTATGCAACAATCATTTCCTTATTGCTGAATACATGCCATTTATTAAGATAGGTGCTTGGTTCATCTGCTCTAAGTCATGATTTCTGCCTGTCATGAAGTTAGTGTCTAAACCTGTTATTGTAAATGGTAAGATGAACATGCAGGGTGTTGTGGAAACTTAGAGGTTGAATATCTACGACATACTGGAAGGTGGTGGTTAGGGATGGCTATCCTTAGAGATGTTATTTAAATTCCACTTTGAAGGATTAATAGAAAGAACCTATAAGGAGAGAGAGGGGGAAGAAACTCATTATAGACACAGAGAATGGTGCTTTCTACCCCAATAAATTTAGGTTTATTTCCTAACTTCTGTGGGCTTCATTCACATGGAAATGGGAAACAGAAAAGTTAACTTGCACTATTTTATTTAAATTTGAGTGGTATATAAGGTTCCTGGTTTTGTGGCTAAAATCTGAGATTGACTTGTCAAAGGACAAAATTACAACAAATTCAGTTAAAGGACACATTAGCTTTACTCCAATTTTAGAATAGGGGAACACAATTGATATTCCATAAAATAGAATAAATGTTCAACAAACTGAACAAAGAAGGTCTGCTTTACAGACAGAAAAAAGGCTGAAGAAAGTAGAAACAAAACCCAACCAGTGGATTGGTCATTATAGAGTTATTTTCCTTTTTAAGGTGGGGACAGAGAAACAGAACAATAAAAAAATAACTGATTATAACGGATTACTTCATTTGTGAAAATATTAAAGAGAAGACATTTCTTTATCATACCTATGGAAGGTTTAAACGGGCCTGTTTGGAAAATTGGCTGTTACCTCTCCTGATTCTTGGGAATGTCAGACAACAGCTTAGTTTAGTTTTGGTGAGGTGGAAGGTTAGCGTGGGTGACTTCATTTTGATGTTTACTCTTGTCTGTTGGAGCCTAGTGCAGAAACTTAGTCCAGAACAATGGCCTCCTATAATTTTTATTTAACAGACTCAAGAAATGCCAGATGCCTTCTCTCCCTTCTTGTTGTAATAAATTATGTTTTTGTACTGTGTCTTACCATTGACCATTGTCAATTCCTGTAATATCTGCTTTAGACTCTCAAATCATACACAAGCATATTTCCCCCCAGACAAGAGTGAACCATATGATGCTAGATTTAAGGAACTTTAACTGGGAATTAACTAAGAGTAATAGATGTAAGCCAAATGTCTCTTAAAAATTCTTTGCTGAGATTTGGAATTTAATATGCTTGAAAATTTCTCAAAGATGTCAGATAGCCAACATTTTCAGAGACATATCTATTTTTTACTCCTTTCTCCTGCATTCAATGAAAGCTACGTCCTGGTACTTTCTTTAGATCATAATTTAGATGTCAATTTTTACTACTCTAAAATAGAGGTCCTGGAGTTTTAGCTCTACTTAAGACCAGCTTCCAAATACAATAAAAAATAGCTATGAAATAAGAATCCTCTTAGTAATTCTACTGGCTCACGGCAGAACCACTTGAAAAGTCACTCAATATACGAATGAAATAAAATGTGCAAGGTTCAGAAGACAGTGGCAAAAAATTAGGTTGAAATGGTTGGAAATATTGTTTTTACCATTTCATTCTTAACCCTTTTGTGACATTTCAATGAAAAGTGTATTTGAAGCTTTAAGTTATGTTACATAGAATATTGCAACTAACTTTCAGGATATTTCTTCTAGGTGTGACTTCTAGGAGTGACTTCTGATTCATTGATTCATGGCCATGATCTAGAACAGAGATATACCCATACAAGTATCACACATGAGATGCTTTCTCTAAGTACTATGACTCATATTCCTGAAACATGTCTCTTCCAATCCCCCCATAGGGAATGATCTAGTTTTACCTCCTCATTTTATCATGAAAAATGGCAATATAGCATATTCATCAGGCCAATACTGTGTCTTGCACTGTCCTGTCACTTTCAGAAGGCAATCCCATTGAAAAAGGGAAGGTATCAGGCAGGGCATAGGAATGCTTACCCAACTCTCCTGCAGTTGGGAACAGAGGCTAAATAGGAATAAATCAAACTCCAGCAGCTTTTTTCTTCATAATTAGATATTTTTAATGCAGCTAAACAGGAAATGTCAGTTGAGGTCAATATTAAATATAAAATGTGCCTGTCTTAGGATATCTTTTATGAGACATTACAAAGTAATGAATTGGCTTCATTTAAGGATGACCATTTTATCTACATAGTTCTTAATTTGTTCATGAACAATAAAATAATATATTTTGTTATTTCTGGTGAAGAAAATATTTAAAACATTTATTAGGATTCCTTGATCTCCTACATTTCATTAGAGCAGAAGAAAGAATATGGATTTGGAATCAGAAAACTGAGTCTAAGTCCCAGCTTCAATGTCTAGTTTGGTGGCCTTGAGCAAATCACTGATTGCTCTCAATTTTGTCTTTAATATGTACATGACAGAATGCCAATTTTCTAAAAGTTTTGCTGGCATTGGTGAATAATAAATACTATTAATAAAGGTAGTTTGCTTATATTTTTGTTATAGTCATGATAGTTAATTATTAAATTCTGCAGTAAGTTGATGGTTCATGGCCTCAGAACCTACTGAGTCATGGTGGTCTTTTTTCCCCTACACTACTTAACTGTTTAACTCCAAATACTCTTTGTTTTTTCTTGTGATTCTTTTTTTTTCGGGGGGGGGGGCAGAGCAGGGAGGATATCTCTGTTTGCTTATCTATTTATTTTGGGTTGGATTTGTTCTCTCTCTTACTTTACGGCCACATTGCCTGATATATTGTTGAATCCAGTGTTTCTGATTTTGGAAGACTTTTTTCCCCTTTTCTCAATGTTCTGCTTATTGAAAATCCAGAAATCCTTTCAGATATTTCTAAAATAGGATTAAGTTGCTTTTATGTAAAATCCTGGAGCTGTTTCTTAGTAATAATTAATGACCTTTGCTTTGCTCTTTGGGCATATTTTAGATCTAAATCATGGAATTGTTTGTTCCTTCAGCATATAAAATTGGCCAGTAGAACTGAAAAATAGAGATATAAAGATGAATGAAGTCTCTAAAAGCTCACAGTCCAGTGAGGGAGAAAGATAATTATGTTTGGCTGATAAAGACTTTACTAGAGTAAGTGCTCAAGACTGTGGGTACTCAGAGGAGGGTCATCTAACACCTAGCAAGTTTACAAAGAGTGATTTGGTGGAGGCAATATCTAAGCTGCTATCAAATAGAAGAGACAGGATTAATCAAAATTAGGAAAGGAAAAGGCCTCTTAGGTAGAGGGAGAAACACAGAAGCACAGTTCTTACTCTTCAACAAGCTATTTAATGCATGTATGGGGCACAGAGCATGAAAGTGTTGTTTTCAGTGTTGGCCAGAAAGGAAACTGGATAGGTAAACAGGATTCTGAAATACCTTGTGTAATACAGTGAATGGTGGACCAATAGGTACAAAACTATGTTCTACCCTAAGGATATCATTGTGTGGTATATTCACGTATTGAAAGAATGCATTGTTTGCCACAAAAATGTACAAGTAAATGTTAAAAGAACAACAACAACAAAGAAAACAATGAAAAATATGCTCTCATCATAAGGATAATCTGTGAGGTATACCATCTTCAGATAAACGAAGAATTCTTGTATTTGCTGTCTCCACTTTAGTCTGCATTGTTGGGTGAGCTCATGTTGGTCTGTCATTAATAAAATGAAAATTGAGAACATGAACAAGACTGAAGGGAATGTTTGTGTAGTGGGGGAAGTAAAGATATAGTCCATGAGGAATCAACAGATGACAACATGGTGAGAGGTGCAAAGAAGGCTCAAAAATATTACATTAATCTAGCAAGAGACACAATCTATCAGGGTGTTGGATACTTGAGTTCGAGAATTTCTTGGACACAGAATAACTGCCTGGTGTTTTTCTCTTGGAATGACTTTTTTTTTTTTTTTTTTTGCAAGAGAATTTATGAATCGTCTTATTTTGCATGTCTTCCATATTAGCATCACTGAATGAAGTCACTACAGGCCTCCCTCTTGATGAATTAGTACAGGGCTAGAGTCATTGTCTACTTTGGAAATTTGAATCCTCTGCTCCCTGGCATTTCCCCAAAGGGCTTTATCCATCAAGAGGGAGGGGATAGATTTCATAAGTCAGGGGACTAAAGAAGAACAATATATTCTAAACCAATTGGCCTTGAGAGTAGGAAGTTACTACAACAATTATGGAGGGATATCTTGGTAGATCTATGTGAGCAATTACTTCAAACATTCATGGCAAACAAGTATGGCAAATGAAAGAAATATTGGGAGAGAGAGCTTGTCATGGAAGAAGGGAGAATTTAGTGACAAGCATTCTCCAATTTTTTAGAATAAGCAAGAATAAGACAGTTTCTTTTTTCTCTTATAACTTTGTTTCTGTATGCAACACTTTCCCAACAAAGTTATTGTGCATCCTATATTGAGATTATGATTTGCTTGGCAATTGTGACTGACACTTTTGTCAGGGGGCTGGAGATTACATTTTAAGCTATACTAGTGATAAGATATAATAGAGATAGAATCCTAAGATAATGCAGTTTAACTAATGGATTTATTATGTACTGTAGACACTCTTTTTGAAGAGAGAAATAAAATTTGTAGCTATTAATACTAGCCAGATTAAAGTTACTCCAAGATGGAAATCAAACTTGTGAGTGGTTCAGATCATTATTAAAAGATTCATAAATTTATTAAAGATGCAGTTTTATGTTCAGTTTGATGACTATGTGGTGCACTTTCTGATAAAACATAAAATATATTGAACATTTACAATCATATTTATTTTGGAAGTTGCTCTTAAAAGATGTGTGCACACATGCACACACACAAAAACCAATACCTCTCTTCGAAGATTTCCTTCAGGACAAGAGGGATTCATAGATGACAACTAAAAAATAATACTTAAACAAAGATATAAATTTTTATTTGATAATTTGCAAAAATAGTTGATATACATAGTAATGTCACACAGAAGGACATCACATGAACACAGAAGAGAAATATTCAATATATCTTGACTCTGACATGATATATAGATTTAAATATTTATAGGCTTCAGCTAACTACAAACATGTCCTCAGAGGTTTCCAGAGGATTTATCACATTCCTTGTAATTGTCTCTTAATCTACTAATCTTTCCACTGGGTTTTGTCACCTTGAAGGAAAGAATTATGTCTTAATGGCTCTTAGTGTTCTAAATTCCTAATCCTGTACTTCATATGTAAAAGGAACTGAACAAATCATTTGATAAATGAATAAATAACTGAATCTCATGCAGGAAGAAAACAGGGGGCCAAATTATAAATAATTACTAATTGCCTTTGTCTAAGATCATGCAAAATGTGACATCAAATAATGACAGATGCATGGGCAGTCCTCTCTCAAAAAGAAACGAGGACATCAGGTAAGGACAATAGCAAGAAGAAGGCATGGCTTTGAGAAAAACTGATATAGATATTGTGGATTGAAGAAATACTAGAAATCACAGTTTCTCTGACTCTTTATGTGGTTAAATATGGAATACACTAGAGCCTGGATATCACAGATTCTCGAATAATGCAGATCACAGAGAATTCTCATCTGCTTAGTGATGTAGACCTTTGGGTGACAATGATTCCAAGCTGATGTTGGGAGACAAACAGATTTCGAGTTCTCCTTGATGGTACTGTCAATCTTTGGCTTGGGATAAGTTAGAGTTGAAGCACACATCATTTCCAGAGAGCCAAGGGCAGCCTAGCGTGTTGAAAAGAGCACTAGATTAAGATCTGATATATGGATTTGATTCTGCTTGTAGCAAACCATGTGACTCAGTTTCCTTGCTTGGAGAATGAAGGGTGGAGAGCTCCATTATCTCTTTTAGATATATCACAAATGGCTCTATAATTCTGTGAACGAGGGTGATTCCTGTGTTCATGGGAAAGAAGGGATGTGGAAGTCTGTGAGGTGGACTGGCCTGTCTATTCTCTCCTGGAGGCATTTCCATGTTGACAAACTGTGGATAGAAATTGGCTGATGAATGTATGATAAACTGGTTGATAGCATGCTTTTGGGATAAAAGTGTTCTGAGTTCTGGGCTCTAATACCACATCCACTCTTAGTAGCTATGGAACCTCCTATAAAGTGAAGACAGAAAAACCTCTCTCTCAGGGCCGTCTGACTGTTAAGGGGGTCCCTAATATAAGGTGCTATCACAGCACAAGAATCACAGGCACCAACTTATGCTCCCTTGAGATGTCCACATTTCTTTTATCCTGCATCTCCCTAATCATTTCTTCGTTATTTTTAGGATGGAAAAATATCTCATTTAAATCCAACTAAAATATGGAAGGAAATATGACAAAGCATATGTGGTGGGGAAAGGAAGAGAGCCATTTTTTTCCCTGAAAGTAGTGATAGCAGGAACTCGGAGAATAGGGCCAATGACTTGGACTCCAAGTTTTGGGGTTCCCTCACATGGTCTTGCCTATCAAGGAACTATTGGAGCAGAAGGGAAGAGAAAAGGTTTAAAACAAAAACAGAAACAAAAACAAAACCTTAAGTTTGGACAAGAACTCTTAAGGTTATAACCATCCCTTTCTTCGTTATTACCAACAGAGAAGAGTGAATCCACCCTTAATGGTCTTTTTCCCCCACCTGTATTCAAAGCTGTTCTGATAACATCCCCTACTTAATCAACTCTTACCCATTTCCCATTACAAATTAGAACAAAATTCAAACTCTTCTTCATAACTGAGAGCCTTTGCCTGATGCAGCCTCTGCCTTTCTCTCAGTCCCATAGCCTGCAGGTTCCCCTCCGCAGTCCTGCTGCAGCCTCACTGATCTCGGAAGATGTTCCTCTAACAGGTTAAGGCAATTCTTATCTCAAGGTGCTGGTAGTTGTGCCTCCAGCCTGGAAAACAACTCAGATCTCTGCATGCCAGGCCGCTGCTCATTGTTCAGGTTGCAGCTCTAGTGTCACCTCCACAAAGATGCCTTTCGTGCTCTCTTCTCTCAAGCAGGCCCACGTCCCAGACATTTTCTACGTTCATGTCCCTGGTGTATTTAGTTCACAGCACTTTCCATTATTTTAAGATCATTTGGCTCATTGATTCACTTACTTGTTTATTGACTAATGTACTTTCTGTCTTTCTCACCAGGTGGCAAGCTCTCTGAAGACAGAGGCCCTGTCTAATTAGTTCACTACTGTAGTTAAGGTAACTAGAACAGTGATTGGCACACAGTATTTATTCAATTAATATTTACTGAATAAATACATGAATGGATGAATATTCATTTTAGCACTGCCCTACCTTGTATGAGGGGTGGAGAACTTGTCCTCCCATAGCCTAGCCTTAGGCTCACTTCTCTGAACACATGGGAAAAACAGAAGGAATTAGGCCTTTGGCTAAAGGTTGTTTTGCCACCTGACCACAAAATAGCATTATTTGTGAAGCTTTTGAAACACACAGACACCTGTGCTTCAATCACCAATTAAACCAGAATCTCTGTGGGTGGGGCTTGAACACTGATTAAAACAAAATGAACAAACAATAAACTCATTGTTTCTAACATGCAATTAGATTTGACAAGTACTGGCTTACCTGACTCATCCCCAAAAGAGCCGCAAAGTAATCTGCTTTTAAAATTCCATGAAATGATGTTTGGAAATTGTTTAAAAGTTTGCAATTTATTTTCCATGGGAATCCACAAGGAGTAATAGATTTAAAAAGTCATGGTTTTCAACTAAAATAAGACAGAAAAGGGAGACTGAAATCCGGCTTCAATTGAGTTGAGTCATCTACTTCATATATCTTGTCCTAAATTTTGTTACACCATTCATTCAACCTCTGGGTCTCCTGCAGCTGGTCATTGCTCTGTGATCTATGTATTGTTTGTGCTACTTCTGGCTTTCTCTGAGGATTCTGGGGTTTCCACTAATAACCGTAGTTGGAGCTCCTTTGATGACAATGGCATTGTTTCTGACATATTCCCAGCAGATCAGTATGGATACAATTTGAATGAGACTCATGTTACATTTCTGAAAGAGCCTAGACGTTTGAAGCAGCTATGGTAGAGTCCAGTGAAAGAATAAAGTGCAATTGAATTTAAGGAGCAAAGGCAGGAGAGTACCCATTTATGCAGAGATTGTAAGATATGCTTTTATTATCTCAATATCAGGTTCTCCCTCAAAGTTCCCAATCATACAGACCCTGTTCTACATGAATAAACATTGCTTTACATTGACTTTTGAACATAGAATTAGTTACATTTACATGTTAATCAATCCTGATGCAATGGGCCACTGTAATTACCTAACATTTGGAATCCAAATTCTGCTGATTAGAATTCTGAAATAATGATTTATTAGAAGAGTATAACGATTCCAAATGATTTCCTCAGGAGAATCCTCCCATTATTAATTATTAGCTAAAATTGCTCCCTAAGAGCTCCCCAAAGGAGGCTGGAAAGAAAAAAAGAAAAAATCAAAAAATGCATGAAGAGGCAGAGAAGATATATTGATATAATTGTAGTTAATATGCTATGCATCATAACCAAAGAGCACTTTTTGTATTTCTTATTAAAAAAAAGAAAAGAGCTAATTTAATTTTAAATATCAGCAAGAAAAATTATAAAGCAGACAACAGCAAACAGATATTGCCAGGCATGAGTCCTTGTTCTTTTTGTGACATGACCCTATTTAGAGGAGGGCTTTCTCCATGCTCCTGCCAGGATTTTTCCCCAGTGATTCTTTTACCATGCTACTTAAACTTAGATAGGTATGATTAATTTGTCTCTGCCCTGCTCTGAAAAGACGCACTGCATAGGGGCTTTGATCTGATCACACAGGGAGGTCTTCTTATGGTCCAGCAGTACTGGGTTGGAATCAGAGCAAAAGCTCAAATGTGTCATTGTTAATTGAGCACAAATGTCAGTGTTCATTAGGAACAAGGGAAAATGCGGCATTTCAGCCAGGGCTTAACTTTCTCATTAACTTTATAACATTAAGTGGTACCTGTAATAACAAAATCACTGTGTAACTTCATGGAAAGGATCATATTGTATTTTCATGTGGTTAGGTTTCTTCAAATGCATTAGATTGGACAGAGGGCTGAAAAAAATTACCAGAAAGCCATCTGGTATTATTAAGTATACATTTAAATATCATTAGTTTATGATTATGACTTTTGCAAAGACACCTGAAATAAACATAGTTTAAATAATGGTTGGTAATTTGTACACTTTCCTCTCACTAGTGATCATGGGATGGTTTTCTCGGCATTTGAGTCTTTTCATGCACATAAGCCCCCAACCCCCAATTCTCCCCAAACATTGTGACAAATTTCTTAGACTATCTCTTCCAACTGTACCTATCTCTGCTATTTACCCTCATTACTAATATCAATGGTAAAGAGGAGCTGCTTTGAAGCATTGCCACGCAAGCCTGTGATTTGGCAAATTTGAAGGAAGCACACTTTTTGATGACAGCAATGAGTGATTCAAGCTCCTAAGTACAGGGATGTGCCTGGGCGATCAGATGAAATCCACTTCCCCCAGAACAGCTTAGGGCAGAGATTGTGATGAGCTCTTTGCAAAATGTTTTTATGTTAAAAGCTTTAGTTTGGGTTATAAAAATAAAAGCAAATATCGCATTCAGTTCTGAACTGAGTTTGAAGTCACAACAATGAAATGAATAGGTTCTGAGGTGGGCAGGATGGGGGAGGGGAAGTGGGACTTAAAGATCCATTGCTATGAAAGGAAAAAGATGTAAAGAAAGATTTTGCCTGTGAAGGGCCATAAAGCTAGATGACATTGAAGATTGTCTTTGAATGTCCAAGTACTAAAAATGGGGGTGGGGGTGGGGAGGGAAGCACGGAGACTTTTCTTGTAATTCAGCCTAAATCATGATTTGAAGTAGGCAGCCCTTGTAAAGGAACACATCGCACTTCCTGAAAGCTTGGCGTGAGGTTTAGGGGTGAATGGGGTGAATGATAAGTCAGCAAAGAGGGAGGGAATGTGTGGCTGTGTGGAATTTCTCAGCCAGCAGACGTGGTTTTAGGAGTGGTTGCCCACTCTGAGCCTCAAAAAGAAGGAAAGGAATTAGACACAGAAAAATCACAAGTATTCTATAGATTACTAAATACTGACTTGTTTGAATTAATTTAAGAGACTGGATATCAAGCGGAGTCATTGGAATTAGAAAAGAAATTAGATGAAAAGAGAAAGAAGACAGGAGATGAGAGGAAAGAAGAGGAAAGAAAATTTTTAAAAAGGAGAGGAGGTGAAGGAGGAACAGTCTCCAGCTTAACTTGAAATAGAATTGCCTTGCTATATGCGCTCTTCCAGTAAACTCTTCTTAATAGCTCCAGCCCAGCACATTTAGCTTAGTGGCACTTCTTTGGCCACCACAAACAGTGTACAATGTGTGCGAGCCCCACACTGAAGGGAGAACCAGTCAATTCTGACTCTTTGCTTGCAAATCTTAAAGATGAGGTCTGAGCTCCAGTCATCACTGAGTGTATGGATGCCGTTTGACTGCACCTGTTTGATAAGAGTTTTAGTGAGTGAAATTGAAGGAAGAGACCACACTGAATTCTGTGAAAGGCTAACATTTCTAGGATGTGTTTGAGATGATCTGGAAAGGAGCTGGAGATGGAGAAGATGAGGATGTAGGAGGAAAGCCAGAAACATGTGGTGTACCTTTGTATATAGGCAGAAATTAAAAGTCGACTGTATCAAAGACTATAGAAAGTTAAATACATGGAATATTGACAAATGCTAACTGTATTTTACAATATGGCACCATTGTGCAATTCCTGTTTGGGACCTTAATTATGTCTGTAAAAAGAAGGATTGACTATTTTCAAGATGCAGAAACTCATGAATATGAATAAAATGAAGAAGACACAACAATCACAACAATTCCTTGAACTTGTTAAGACAAGTGAACAGATATGATGTAGTGGAAGGGGGAAAGAGGAATGGATAAAGGGACACGAAAATCAAATACAATGTATATTGAGAAGTTAAAACAAAAAAAAATTATAAAATAAAATAAAACATAGAACTAGCGCAGTTAACATAATTTTGACATCAAAAATAATTTCATAGATATTCAGATTTTTTTGAAGCATGACATTGAACCTGGGTATTTAAATACGTTTGGTGTTATGTCAGTAAAAACAATGATATGACAAGTATTACTATTTTCCATATTTTATTTGGGATAAAATTGATACTGAGAGAATTTTCACTTATTGAGAATGTCCCAGATACTGGGCTTTGTATAGACATAGAAAGTAATGAATAACAGAGAGGATCTTGGAGATGGTTTGAACTGCTGTGGTTTAAACCCCAACTCTGTGTTACCTTGGATTGTTCCTTCAAGAACGGCAAGAGTAAGAAGATCGAGTAAAGCAGATGGAAAAGGAGCAAAAGATTATAAAGTACCTACCTCATAGCATCTTTGTGAGGATTAAAGTAGATGATACATGGAAGATATTTAAAACAATGCTTAACTCACAGCAAGCACATACTACATGTTGGTTTTCATTATTTTTATTTAATTATTGTAGCAATTTAGTAAAAATTCTCTCATATTCACTTTTTATAGAAAAGAAAACTGGTGCTTAGAGAGAAAAAAAGGTAAAGCATACAAAATTTATGTGTTATCATGGCAGTATTGGAATCTCCCTAACTCTAAAGCTCATGCTTCTCCAGACACATTGGAAGTTTCCAAACTGTGTTCTGAGGTGTCCTGTGCTCTGGAATATTGTCTCAGACATCCTCTGTGTGTGGGACTTGGGAGGAGGTAGGTGGCATCTTTCAAGGGAGATTGAGAGAGAAGCTCATTTCACTTATTTGAAGTTTCTATTTTCTTTCTTATGTAAATTAGATTCCTTTGGAAGTATTTTATTGCTAAAAATAACAATAACAGTATGATTTTAGAAACACTAACAATAAACCATATACCCTAAGCCCTTCTCCACCTCTCCCCATAATAATTTACAATTTAATTTGAACATACTGAGAATTTACTAATGGACTGGTGAATAGTGTCAAGGTTCTTAGATTAAAAGTGATATAAGACTCTTACAGTATCATACTCTCTGGATTACTTTATGACTTCCCTTAAAGAAGAAGGAAACTCTCAGCTTTTAAGGGACTTGTTTTTCAGGGTAAGCTGTGCCCTAGCTAAAACCCTGATGGTCTAAACAAAGCAAACTCATTGAAAATGCAGCCAGTGGCCTTCCTTGATTTCTCCCTAATACCAACCAACCAGTCTGGAAATGATGTTAAGCTGTTTTTGCAAAGCTTGCAAGAAAAGCAAGCAGACAAATTCCTGTCAGAATTAGGCTAGATAGATCCTTTTAATTTCAATCACTGTTTACAAGAAATGAGGAACTTTTATAAGAATGAATATGCTGCTCCTTTGCATTCTTGAGCATAACAGTATTCCTTTCACAATAAGCCTTTCTGTGACACCTTTTATGTACAAGGTCCTAGGAGTAACTTATTTTAATCCATCCATGGCAAGGTCAGAAAGTTTAGATAACTTACCCAAAAAATAAAAAAGCTGATACCGTGGAGCAAAAGTAACATTCAAAACCAGATTTTTTACATTTTGAGGTCATTGCTAAGAACCTCTATACTCTTCATGCACTCTCTTCCAACCCTCTCTCTGCTTTCTCCTGTGTGGCATTGCATTTAGTTCAAGCATAAGGACAGCCCAGTTTATTTATGCATTTTCTTAATCTGAAGCATTAAATGTTAAGAATGTGGGCTGTCCAGTTACTTCAGTTGGTTAGAGAATGGTGCTGGTAACACCAAGGTCCAGGATTCAATCCCTGTATTGGCCAGCCCTCAAAAACACACACAAACAAACAAAATGTTAGGAATGTTTGTATAAGATCATGCCAGTTTTCCCATTTGTTAAACCTTGCCCTATGTAAGTGTTTATGGTTTTTTGAATGATATAAGGGGCCAGAAAAGCTCTAGTGAGATATGTTGCCTATGCCCAGATCCTAGCAGCCACCTTTCTTGCACTTAAGATTCTATATCCTTCTGAAAAAACAACAAGCAAACAGACAAATACCAACAAAAAAACCTTAAATGGGAATTTGTGGTCACTTCCTCAAATTCTATAACTCACCAACCAAAGCACTTCCTGAAGACGTTTAGTTAAAGAGGTCATCACAAAATACTATGATGAAGGAAATAATAAAAATATGTGCAAAGTTTTGTTGAAATAGGAGAAAAAGAAATATACTTCTTGGGGACACCCAAGAAGGCTCTGCAGAGGAGTCATAAACAGGTTTAGAATTATAAGCAATTACTTTCCAGAAGAGAAGAAAGGGGGGGGGGGAATTCCAGATAAAGGGAACAGCATAAGAAAATACAAGGAGACATGTGTTAGCATATTTTCCTATGGAAAACATGAGCAATTCTGGAAGGAGAGTATAGTGTTCCTGGAGGGAGATATGGCAAGAGGTAAAGGTGAAAACAGAGCTTGGACCTAAATTTTGAAGAGACTTAAAGGCCAGGCTAAGATGTTTGTACTTCATTGTGTAGGAGATAGACAACCTTCCCAGGGTTTCAAGCATGAGCCAGGCATGATTAGATTGATTTATAAAGATAAATCCAGCTGTGTGCAGAAGATGGACCAGAATAGAAAGAGACAAGAAGGAAGAGAAAAATGATCAAGTTCTCCTCTTGAGAGCAAAGTGCCATATTTATTGGGTGAAATATCGATTTATCTCTCTCAGTCCTATCATGTAGCTCTCAACACTCCTCATGTTAGTTTAAATGTGAGCACTGCTTTGAAAATGAAAGGCTTTTAGCTAGCTTGTTGTGTGACTTAAAGAAATAAAAGCTAATTTATGAGACTAAACAATCTTAGGATACGTGAAAATGCAAGCACTTTGATGAGAATGATGGATAAATTCATAAGCAATGCAGAGAAAACTAAAATTGTTAATATCCATAGAGGAGTTTCCCGGGCAGGCTGTGCTATACTTAAAGATGAGAATTGATCCTTACAGGAGCACTAATATAATTTAGCAGCAAAGCAAAGTTACCTACCCAGTTTTATGGATTGAGCTTCCACTGAATTAGTGGCCAAAATTGGGAAAGAATGTCAAGAACAGACTTGTATTTATAAATTAGAAGACCCACTATAAAACATGCAGCCCTGTCTCTAAAATAGAAAGAATCTTTATGGCATTGAAATCCACATACTATGAGGAGATATGAGTGCATTTTTATTCTGGACAAGCAAGAAGATTTACCAGGGTTACCACTCCTCCAAGGCTACTTATTTCTCTAAATCCACTGCCTCCATCTCTTCAGGCTTTGTGAGTGTGGGGCTGCTTAGCTTAGCTTTCTCATCCTTTCTAGCACTTGCATTGTCTTTGCTCTGCTCAGCTGGAATATCAAGGGCTTTTATTTGTCTCACTAAAACCATTCAATGGCATACTGATAACTTTTTAATGTCATATTTCATGTATGGCGTAAAATACCTGAATCCCTTGATGTCAACCCTGTTTGCTGCCTACTCCATCTGTTCCACCCATTTTGAAGTCTTGACATCTCTGGCTTGAACTTCTAGAAGGCCTCCCTCATCCATTCTAACTCACTCTAATGCTAAAGGCTTTTTTTTTTTTTTGGCAATTAAAAAAAAAGTGATGACTTCACAATGCAAATCTTACTGTCTATAATTATTTGATGTCCTCTCATCACTCTTAAACACAAAAGCCCTTACCTTGGGCTTCCTTACCCTGCATATATATCTCTGGTTCTATTGTAATCCTTTCTTCTCTATGAACCAGTTACGTGAATCCTACTTTTTTAACACGATTCCTTCTGTCACAGGGCCATTGTACATCTTATTTTCTGTCTTAAATATTCTTTCCTTGTTTATTTGCCTAGACAAATCTTATTCACCTTGTGATATGAGATGGAATATTATCTTTTCACTAAAAGCCCTCCATAATCTCCTGCAGTTGTGCAAAGCTTCTCTTCATAGTTTATTGTGGCCATGTATGCCTCTTCTTGGATGAAACATGCTATAATTTCTTGAAATTTGATTAACCGGGAAATGTCTGTTTTCACCACTACATCATAAGTTTCACAAGGGCAGGGAGGGGGATCTGCTTTTGCTTTCATGTTTTTTTCCTGTTCAACTATTCAGAGGCTAGGACAGTGTCTGACATAAATTAAAGAGCCATTAAATCACCTTTGAATTTTTTTAAAGAAATGAATAAATAAATGAACGCTGGGTTATTAGATTTGAAGTTTTAAGTGTATTCTGGCTTTGCAACTTATCTATCGTGTGACTTTGACTAAATAAGTGATTTTCTCTCATTTGTACTATTCATAGATGAAAACAGAAATATAACACAAGTTTTTAGTGTAAAGGACTGTTAGATCAAAGGAAACAAACCAAGGGGTGGGGAGAGACAACAACCTAGCACATGTGACGCAGTAGATACCCAAGGTCACAGCTCGAGCTTCCAAGAAGCAGGTGCGGAGATGCAGTTTGGGGAGCAAGATGTTTATGAGGGATGATCACATGTGAAAGGAAGAGGGAGAAAGCAGAATTAGGAACAGGGAAAAGTCAAGCCGTCATGTCAACCTGGCAATACCTCAACAAACCCATCATTGTCCTGTAATAAACTAAAATGGCTTGACCTTTGTAAACTGCCTCACGCAGTCACTAGACACAGGCAGCCAAGGAAGGGTATGGGCTCAGTGGCTCAGCTCCCTGGACTTGAGCTGACCTGGATGGAGCTGAGCATACTCTCAGCTGCTGGGTAGCAAATCCCTCCTCCAAGACTGGTTGGTCCAGAGCATCTATGTGTCTCCACTCTCAGGTAGCATTTTTATTCATGTAGTTATCGTCAGTCCATCTGTCACTCTTATGAAATGCCCACATGGACTCCCACAGACCCTGCATTTTACAAGGGTTCAAAATGAGCAGTCAAAAGGATTGCTATTAAATCTTTCCTGATCAATGACCTACGGGCCCAAGAAACACAGGATGGATGCCAAGAACAGGGAATTAGAGAGACTAGTGTCAGTCTCAAGCTGTAGATCATACAGCCTAGAGGAACGCAAATGGGTTTGTTTTGAGCAGCCTGTGAGGTCAACTTGAGTTTACCACTACAAGTGATTATTCACATTTACCAAGCACTTTCTACATGTCTGTCTCTCGGAAATTTGAATGGGTAAATGAACTTGCTTGAGAAAAAAAAAAAAAAGAATCCATATTGATTTAAATTAATTTTACTATAAGTTATGCCATACAGATAAAACAAGTTAGAAACTTCATAGGCTTATGTAAAATAAACTATAAAACCACAAATTTATAATTAAATACACAAAAACTACACATTAATAAAATTCACATTAACAAGCATGAATTTTTCTTGACAAGTGATATTCTGCTGAAATAAAGTCCCTGCTTGCAATTTGATTGCAGAAGATCTTTTGCAATTGAAATGTCAGTTCTACCGTGTACACTGGGGGAATCAAACCTCTGATCATTATTCTCTACTTTATTATTATAAAACCCTTGTTGCTATAGTGTGGTATGATGTAGTGTGACCTTCATTTGACACATGCATATCACTCTTGTAGTGTAGATTTGCCACAGTTCTTTCTTCATTACAGTCTAATGATTAAAACATGCTATTTGTTATTGACAGTTTTATAGGCAGTAATGCAAATATGTCTTTATATGGAAATATTTTGTTTATAAATTGGACATCTAGATTATCCTTAATATGTAGACATTAGTAGTTTTCTAAGTTGTTTTTTGAAATAAAAATAATTGTGAATGATTTTTTTTGAAGTAATTTGTTTAGATTTTGTGGTATCTGTTGCTGATGGTATTCAATATCTATTCTTCTCTTCATCTTTAGTTACAGAATCACACTTTTCAACTGGGCACATTGCTATTCACATCATAGGGCATATTTTCCAATGTTCGTAGTAGCTAGATGATGCCCTGTGCCCCCCAAAAGAAATGTCACTAGAACTTTTGAGAGGTTCAGCCATCGAGTATATTGATGACAGGTTATTTATTTTTTTTCTCTACCTCACTACCTAGAGTATGGACTGATGGCTGGAGTACTAGACACTATCTTGGATTGTGAGGGCAAGAGGCATACAAAAGGAGTATTGGAACAAAAAGCTGTCGTTCTCATGAAAGCTCATGACCATGAGCTGCCACATGTCTTGGTTTTCATTTGTATGAGAGATTAACACAATTTTATCTCACTAGCGAGATACTTTTCAATTCTCTGCAAGACCCATGGTTCTAGTACAAAACTTTTGATATGACTTGTTTAACTTTATTGTATTATCTATAGTATTCCTCAAAACATGTATTCTCTTTTCTTATTTATATGGAAGACAGACAAGAATCTGTTCTATAGAGTCAGGATCAAAGCTAGGTTCTGTCACCTACTAGCTGTGTGACCTTGAAGAAATTGCTTAATTTCTTCAAGTATTAGTCCGATCTGTAATATAGGAGTAAATATATCATAATGATGTTGTGAGCATTAAATACAATCACATATATAAAATGGTCATCAGACCAAGTGGCATAAATTAAGTAAATAATGACTTGAAGTAGATGATAATATTGATGATGCTGGTGATGACCTCTGCATAAACAAGGACAATTACTTCTTATCCCACTTTTCGTTCATGCCAAAGTTGGACGAAACATGTAAGAAATAAGACGGGCAATTTTTCCAAAATGTTCTGGAGATGCCTGAGACACTCTATACATATTTCAAGAATAAGCAGTTTGAAGTTTCATTGAATTGTGATATGAAACTATAATCTTTCTAATTGTACAAAAGAAGACTCGAATTCCTCTTTCAATCTATGACGTCCCCATATAATTCCCGCCTGAGAGCCTGCGTGTTATGAAGCCATCCAATACATATGTTGCTGACGGCCTGGCATGTCCTTCGCAAGTGCACCAGCCTCTCTCACTGCACCTTGAGGAATTTAGCATATGGTCATCAACATCTCTGGATTGTCCAGAGTGCAGTTCAGCATAAATCTCTGTTAACTAGTAACTGATTAAGCATTATGCTGCACGATACTGCATCTAATGGAATTAGAATGTTATTTTATTTTATGGATTCGTATCTGTCCCTGACCACCAAATGACAATCTTCCCATCCCCCACAAAAATCCTGTCAGTCATTCCTGCTGACATAGTGAGTTTTGGAAGCAAGACAAACACACTTCATTAGGCTTCTAATACACATGTGGAAAAGAAAACATATCACAAAAATCTATTTAATTTCATCATTTTGCAACTCTGGTAGCAACTGAATGTAATAGCATATGTTCACTCAAAGTATTTGCCACTTAACATACAGAAATCAGATGACTCCAGTTATTATCTTAATACATGCCTGTGACAAATTAATTCAACTATGCAGTTGCAAAAATTTAAAATTGAAGGTGAGGAGAACTAGCAGTTTTTACATGTCTTAATGTGCCAGACGCTATGACGAGTGACTTTCAAATAAAATATTACCCCTTTTACTATTTAAAATATTTGTGAGCAAGGTCTTATTTTACAGCTTTGTAAAAAAATTTCTTCAAGGGTTATAACTAATTATTGAGCAAGATCTCACAACTAGTAAATGATGCAGGCAGAATTCAAACTTGTTTGAGTTCAAAATTTTATTTTGTAAATACCATGCTGTAATAGCAACTAAGAGATAACAAGACAGAGTGACTAAAGTTTCATATCTATTACATTCTTTTTTTTTTTTTTTTATTTTGTTTGTCGTTTTTTCATGACCGGCACTCAGCCAGTGAGTGCACTGGTCATTCTTATATAGGATCCGAACCCGCGGCGGGAGCGTCGCCGCGCTCCCAGCACAGCACTCTACCGAGTGCGCCACGGGCTCGGCCCTCATATCTATTACATTCTAATGCAAACTTGTCATTAAAGTAATAGGTATTTGCATCTAAAGGACCAGTCACGTTGTATGTAATGGTTTGTTAAACATTTTCTGAGGCATTTTCACAGGTGATTCCATAACAAGCCCCCAAACAGTAATGCTATTGTCATTGTCAGTTTACAAAGAAAGAACCCAAGATGACATCCTGGTGGTACCCAGCACGCCTATTAGAAAATCTGTCAACCTTCACAAAGTTTCAGAACTAATTGTTCTGCATGTCAGGAAATTGGTCTTACTGGATATTGTGAGACAGACCTTTACCATCTCTTGTCTTCTTATGCCTGTGCTGTCACATGAAAAGCATGTACCCACCTAGCCCATGGTCTCAGGAAGATGAAGCAGAATTGCAGCCAAACTTCAGTTTAAAGACTAACTTAGCCAAACCAAGTTTAGATCAGCTGACCCTCAGTTGACCTGCTGGCCTGACTAGATTTCAGAAAAATGAGTGGAAATAGAGTTGTGTTTTAAGCTACTACTATGAGTATGTTCTTAGGTGTTTTAGGTGCGCGCGCGCGTGTGTGTGTGTGTGTGTGTGTGTGTGTGTGTGTGCGCGCAGATTTTTGGCATTGGGCTAGAATTCCTCTCATTCAAAAAAATTGCAGTATTTAATGAGAAGAGGATATAGTACCTAATATTGCCTCTCTCAAGAGGAAATGCCTTTGTAGAAATAGAGATGGAGTTAGCCTTGTGAGAACAAAGCACATCCTAAACCAAGGCACTGAGTTCTCAAAAGGAGCCTTGAAAAATCTCTTACTGTTGCATTCACTAAGGGGAAAGCAATAGGCTACAGAATTTAGGCCACGACAATCAATTCCTTTAAAAGAATATAATCACTTGCTCACAAAACATATTTAATCCCATTGTGAGCCAAGTAAAATTAAGAGTTGTTTTATTGTTAAATTGCCTAATTATCTTTTTCTCTGTTGCTCCTTGTGTTTTTAAAGTACATACTTACACACATAACCCAAAGACAATCAATCAATAATAATAATAATAATAATAATAATAATAATAATAATAAAAGTCTTATCTTCTGTAGTAGTCAAAAAGGCTTGATGAAACACAGCAGTATTTTAAAAGTCTCCTACATGCTTCTGTTGTTGTTAAAAGGATTCAGTAAAATGGTATTTTTAGTTTTTTTCTCCTCAGCAAGGGATTTTTAATGATTCAGACAGCTGTTATATGCTGAGTGCCTTTTTTGGTTTGGTCACTTTCTTTGTGCTGGCAAAGGTTTAGAGACTTTTAGTTGTTCTTTCCCCATTTGATTTCTGGTTTCATGTAGGAGACTTGGCAACAACAGTATTCCGAGTCTTGGATTTAACTACTTGAAGGGATCAGAGTTTATGAAGTGTGTGGGTGCTATAGGTTAATGTGTCCCACCAATGTTCATGTTTTGGAAAACTAATCTACATTGTAACAGTGGTAACAGGGTGAGAAATCTGATTATGGTAATTGAGAGGTGGAGCCTTTAAGAGGACTGCGCGTTGTGAATGGATTGATCCATTCATGGAGTAATGGGCATGGTTCTGATGGCTTTAAATGGGAAGCAAGTAAGGAGGTTAGCTCTCTTGCTCAGACCATTCACCATGTGACACCCTGGTTTCCCAGGCCCCTGTGGAGAGCTCCTGCCAGGAAGAAGGCCCTCACCAGTTGTGTTCTCCACACTTTGGACTCCCCAGCCTCTGAACAGTAGGAAATAAATTTTGTTTTCTTATAAATTACCCAGTACCAGGTATTCTGTTATAAACAACAGAAATGGACTGATACAATGGGGAAAAGAAGGTTTGCCATACATGGTTATTCATATCAGTGCAAATGGGAATCCAGTTATTCAACACGTCAAGAACAGAGAGTAGGACTCTGTAAATTCTTTTAAATGGGCCAATTAATTGATTGGTTTTATATTTTGGGGGCCGATTTTTTTTTTTCAAACATGGCTTATGTATCAACGGAGAATTTTGTAAAAATACCAATTCTGATTCAAAAGTTCAAGAACAGGGCCTTAATTTCTGCATTTCTAACACCCTTTGAGATGATATCAATGTTGTCTGTTCACAGACCACATTTTGGCAGCATGACTTTCAGCCACCCTTTTGTTGAGAGGTCAAGAGAGGGTTCACATCTTAAAGTATATGTCTGCCGCTTCTGTTATTCCTTGTTTTACTCAGGCAACTTATTTAATAACCTAATTCTATCTACCAAGAACAATCCAGCTACAAAAATAGAGCAAGGAACAAGTTAAAAAAAACAAAACAAAACAAAACTGTTTTCCTGACACATATTCTTTAAGGGACCACACAGAGAGAAAGCACATAAACAAATGTGATAGGCAGAATAACGCATCCAGTCCCATAATGCCCATATCCTCGTCCCTGGAACCTGTGAGTATGTTAAGTTACATGGCAAAGGAGAATTAAGGTTACAGATGGAATTAACTTTGCTAATCAGCTGAACTTAAGACAGAAAAAGATTCTGAATTATCTGCGTGGGCACAATGTAGTCAGGAGTGTCCTTAAAAGTGGAAGAAGAAGATAAAAGTGTCAGAGTCAGAGAGGTGTGACATGAGGAAGTCTCAACTAGGGTGATGGTTAGGGTTAGGGTGATGGTTAGGGTTAGGGTGATGGTTAGGGTTAGGGTTTGAAGATGGGGAGGACCATGAGCCAAGGAATGCAGGCAGCCTTGAGAAGCTGGAAGGTAAGGAAACAAATTCTTCTTTAGAGCCTCCAGAAAAGGATACAGCCCTGCCAATAGCTGAATTTAGCCCAGTGAGATCCGTGGCAGACTTCTGACCTACAGAACTGTAGGATAATAAATATGTGGTTTTAAAACTCCTAAGCTGTGGCAATTTGTTACAACAGCCACAGAAAACTAATATGACAAGCAAACAACGAACTAAGTAATACATTTTTTGGTGGTAAGTGTTATAAGGAGAAAAATAGTGTGGGGAGAAGGAATTTGGGGGTTGTGGTTTTCTGTACAGCTCTCTAGAAAGTCACAGTAAACAATATGTGCTTTGATGATCAGTAGAACAAGGGGAAAAAAAACAGTCAAGCAGGATAAAGGGGAAGACAGTGGAAATGAGTGAGTGGGTGGCTATAGTTTTCTGAAGGGTTTTTGGGAAGTCATCTTTAATAGGATGGCATTTGGGCACAGACTTCAAGGATAGGAGGGAGTCACACAGATACCTGGGAGAGGTGCTTGCTAGGCAGAAGGAAAAGAGTATCTCGTATATCCCGCAGATTTTTCATTTTCTGATGCTGCTTCTCCTTTTAGTGGCTTCATTGACTAGTCTGTTTCCATCAAGGGGAAATTCTGGTCTTTAACATAGGTGCTCATTGAGGACTTCCAAGATTCTCTGTTTATTTTCTTACCTATAAATTGAGGATGGCATTACGTTTCCCATGGACTAATTGTTAACATGCTTACTTAACAAATTGTAGGGCATATGACAAGTCTCAAGAATCACTAATCTGTATTAAAAATACCTTACATACCACCTTTGTTTTTCTTTCCTTCCTTCCTTCCTTCCTTCCTTCCTTCCTTCCTTCCTTCCTTCCTTCCTTCCTTCCTTCCTTCCTTCCTTCCTTCTTTCTTTCTTCCTTCTTTCTCTATAATGCACACAATTTTAATGACTTTATTATAGTTTGGAAAATAAATATCTCAAAAACTAATATCCCAGCTGATTTGAAAACAGTCAGGCATACATATGCCTGTGGTCCACTTTTTCCAAGACATGGAGCACAGCAATTGTGAGACAGAGTTCCTGCTCTGAGAATACTAGACGAAGTTACATGACATTGTTTTATAGTGTAACACTGAAAATGATTCTGATTGAAGGATTGCCTCCTGAAACACAGCAAAGCTTTCTCGCCAGAGACTTCTTTTTTTTTTTTTTTTTTGATTTTTTTTTTTTTTTTTTTTTTTTAAAGATGACCGGTAAGGGGATCTCAACCCTTGGCTTGGTGTTGTCAGCACCACGCTCAGCCAGTGAGCAAACCGGCCATCCCTATATAGGATCCGAACCCGTGGCCTTGGTGTTATCAGCACCGCACTCTACCGAGTGAGCCACGGGCCGGCCCTCACCAGAGACTTCTGATTCATTCTGCAGTATGACATAAAATTTCTTTCAGGGACTAATATCCAGAATATACAAAGAACTCAACTCAATAGTTAAAGAAAAAAAGAAAAGAAAGAAAAGAAAAGAAAAAAATTCTAATTAAGAAATGAGCAAAGGAGGTAAATAGTTTTCAAAAGAAGTACAAATGGCCAACAAGTATATGAAAAAATGCTCAACATAACTAATCATCAGAGAAATGCAAATCAAAGCCACAATGAGGTATCTCACCCCAATGACACTGGCTCTTATAAAAAAGACAGAAAATAACAAACGCTGACAAGCAATTTCTTCTGACTCAGAGAAATGATGGAGGATATTTTAGAGATTTTTAACAAGCTCTTTGCAGGGTGGTTTAAAAGGATTCTATTTTTGCTAAAACTGATAAATTTTCTTCCAATATACCCAGAACCACTACATTATTCCAGTCTTCCTCATAGTTGATAAAACCATTTGACTGAATTTGGCCAATGAAATGTAGCTGGAAATGTTCTATGCTGCTTGCCACCTAGACTACAAAACCCCACGTGATCTTCCAGCCTTCTCTCTTTCCACGTTGCTCACATTCTGACTAATTGGGTCCTGATGCACACAGCTTTTATTGCTTAAACCTTTAGATTTTCAGGTATTCCTTTTCTTTTTACATCCATCTGATTACATTGAGTAATACATTGTCCCTCCTAAAACTTGTGGGTGTTTAACAAGCATAGAAGATGAGGGGTTAAAAGCCTGAAGTAAAAGGGAGAGACTGATCAAAGAAAAGCATAGTGACTGTCTGGGGAGCTTTTTGTGCTTGAGTGTTGTTGGAGTATAAGTGATTGTAACAATGCCTGCAGAGAGTGGGATCTGGGAAGGTCACATGGCACCTGAGGGTGTAGAACCTTGAATGCCCAAAAAAGAAAAGCTGGGGGAACCCTAACCAGAGTTTGATCAGGCAAGGGAAAAGAAGAGAGCTGAAGTTTAAAGATTAGTTTGGAAGCAGCTAGAGAGAGAGATCAAAGGAAGTAAAAGCTGATGAGAAACAAACCATGGGAATAATCAACCAGGAAGTTAATAAAACAGGTGATGTGGAGTGGGAATAACGCTGGTGATAAAAATAGCTGGCATTTATTGAATGTTTTCTATGTGCTTAGCTTTGGTCTAAGCACTTGAAAGTATCATTTCACCTAAACAGCACACCAGTGTGGTTATTCCTAGCATTTCCTATTTTATATTGTATTTTAAATCGCAATATTCTGAAAGTTTCCATTAACTGAAACAGCAAAATTCAAGCACCGGTTGTTGACTTTGAAAGCTTTCACAAAATTTGAGAAAAACCAAAATAATTTCTAATACTCAATTTTGTACTGTATATATTTGTACTAGTATTGCATACACCTGTATGTATGCCAAAAAGTTCGTGGAAAAAGTTTGTGAAAAAATGTATACACACACACACATATATAAAGGTATAAACATAGATAGATATACATGTAATATATACTACATATTATATATTAGTATACTATATTATTTATACAACATATAAGCTCCTTCAAGTTGTCTTGTGATTATTTATTTTATTTAATTCTTCTGCAGATACTTCCTCATTCCCAATTTATAGATGAGGAAAATGATAAATTTGGGTAAGTTAAGAAACTTGTGTTAAAGTACGTGGTAAGACAGGACCAAATGGGGAGTTATTTGAAACCAAGTTTCAAATTATTCCATGCTCAAGACTCTTTTCACTACACAGAAAGAGTTAAGAATGAGAGATAGAGTTTGAATGAATAGGAAAGGTGAAAATAGATTTTCAGGATTATTTTTACATAATAAAATACAGTAATGTGTCTCTTAAGGCTGGGGATACACTTTCAGAAAGGTATGAACATCACGGAGTTCATTTACACAAGTCTAAATGTTATAGCATACTACACACCTGTAACCTTATGGGACTAAAATCACATATACAGTTCATTGTTGACCAAAACATAGTTATTTGGCACATGACTGTAGATTATATATTTTTAACAATGACTATTTCAATTACATAGTTTTAGTTTTGCCTGTCAACTAAAGTAAACAAATATTAGTATTTAGCATAATTCGCTTTAATAAATGTTATGAAATCCCATTCTTCTCCTCCCTTGGAGGAAGGCGAAACTTTGATGAAGTTTTCAGCCAGTAAGATCATGACATGAGTTATACCATCAAAAGTAACTTATTTTAAACCAATCACCATTAAAGTTTATTCAATAGGACAGATTGAAGTTACCAGTGTAATAACATCAGTCACCTGTAAAGTTGCATAATGAAGTACATTGTTGAATGGAAGACAACAGGAGAGGTATTAAATGCAGGATGTGGAAAATGCATATAACTTACAGGTTTGGCAAGTCCACAGTGTTTAGAGAGCAACATTGTTATATCATTAACAGCTTTTGAAATTTCTAATTGAAGAATTTATTTTCTTGCAAAACTATTGTTGATTTTGTTAACATCTATAGCAGTTATTATTCTTGGGGACTTCTTCATGACTGAAAAGGCAGAAATAATTCTTAAGAACCTCGGGGAAATGTAGGCACAATTTCTCTTCTATCTCAGAAATCTACATTTTGGTAAGTGGAATGGCTTTATCAAATGCATAGACCTTGTTTCCTTATATTTGCCTAAAAGGACAGAAAATATTATTTCAAGATCAGTATTCTATTTTGAAAACAGAATTTTATATGCATTCATTCTTAATCCTTGAATGTGTTTACATAGATACTCATGACAGATGATAAGATCATAAAAGATACTCTTTTCTTTACATTTTTACACTTTAGGATGTCTTTAATGAATTCGTCTCCTTTTTTTTTTTTTTTTTTTTGTGAGTTAGGAGAATCTTCCCATGTAGCCATCCTGAAGGCCATGGATGACAACTTACACTATTTCAGTTCGTCTACTACAATACCAATCATGCATGCAGTTCCTTTTAATTAATATGCTTTGTCTCCTTGCTCGTGGGTTCCTGAAGTCCTCAGACTTAATCTCAGTTTGCATAGTCAGCAGCACACACTCTGTCACTGATCACAGACTTAGTTTTTTTCTGATTATATTAACATTCTGTATTTCGCTTCTCAAATTACCTCCCCTCCCAAGCTTATGATAATTCCTTTTCTTCTCTTGCATTTGTGTCTTGATTTAGTTTTATCCTTTGCAACTGATGCTCTCTCTGTCCATGATTTTTCCCCCTTTTTCTTGTAGTTTGTTAGTAGGACTCAGCTTCTGTCCTTCCTCTATATCTAGCTCACCTTATCACCCCCATGGATGATACAGTAGCTCAATTTGTTTTAGTACCAAATGTCGGCAAAAGAAAATAGAATATTTGTTCATTAAACAAACATATCTTTAGTGCATGCTTTCTGTCAAGCACTCATATTCTAGTAGCAAGAGATTCCCTATTTATTAATTGTAAATTCCTTATTCAGCTCTCAAAACCTCATGGTATCAAGTTCAGATAAATTCTAAAATCATCCCTTTTCATTTATGTACTTTATACAATGACACAATAAATGTGTCAGTATGAACAAATATAACTATGAGGTATTAGTGTATTTCCCATTAATTTCAATTTGACACTAAAACTCAGCAATGTCTTGTTTATGAACTTACCTGATTTTGACATGAGGCTTATTGTATGCTCAGTACGGTTATGGATGTACAAATTATGGGGGCTTATGAAAAATCAATTTACACAAAGGTAGAAAATCCTCTTTTTCACTACATGAGCTATTCCATAATGCATATGCATGTACAAAGACATCTAAAGTTTTTTTTTGTTCCCCCCCGCTCAACCTCACTTTTCAAGGTACTCAACCGTTACACTGAGACAGCTAAGCTCCTGGCTTCTTGAGTCTACACAGGTATCATATTTGTAACCATTAATATGCAGACAAGAGATGATTAAATGCAGGCATGATAAAATGTGACACCCCATAATAAATGAGAATGAAAAAATGAATTTGTAGCCATAAATCATGTATTAAAATTTATGTCATAGACTTACATTGGTGAAGACAATGTAGAAATTAGAAAATATGAGATAGACCTATTTAAAAAAAATTATAATGAAAGATTTAAATTTTATGACTTTTTTCAACTCTTTATCTTAGGTTGAAAATTTGACTTCTTGCCCCTGAAGGAAGAATGCTTGAACTTTGTGGTTAGGATAAGACATTGGACTGTTACCAGTTTCATTATAATGCAAATTTTTAACTTTAGCATTTTAAATATAAGTGCTCTTATGCATCCAAGACAATGAGATTCTACCATTTTTCAGAAAAGAAAAAAAATAAAATGTCTATTTTAAAAGGCACAAACTATGAAAGTTTAGGCTTGTCACATACTTTACATAAGAATAATTTGACTAAACTATTGTATGCCCTTTTGTGTAAAGTTTTACGATAATCATAAAACTTTAAGTTTTAAAATAAGGAGAGCAGAACCTCACACATTAAACAATATAAAAATCTTGATTAGAAAAATGTTAAAAACTGAAAATTTCCAGGAATTCAGACATAGCCAGAAACCCCATTTAGAAAGCTGCAACATTCAGGGCATCATTATAAAATAAAAGGCCTTGTATTTCAATAATAAACTTGACATAATTTGAATTTCAGATGGATGCTATTCCTTCAAATGTATCACATTTGGCGGGATATCAAAGTACTCCAATGCTATTGAAACAATTTTGGATGTCAGTTGCATATGTATACCTGAGTTGTGTTAAAAAATGAGTTTCAGGTAAAATGATTGCCTTATAATTTTGAGAAAATAAAGAAATTGCTTCTATCATCCATTAATACCTGGCCACATCTTTATTCTTATGTACATTTCCAACATTCAAGGCCTATCTTAAGCAGCAGAGTAAATTCGGAGACTTTCCAAGGAGTTTTCATAATAGATTGTGATTTTCCACAGTCATGTTTGTTACCTACTCTTAAGGGTTGAAATAGATTCCCCCAAAAAGATAGAGTCCTAAGTCCCAGAACTCAGAATGGGACCATATTTGCTGAGATGGTATTTACAAAGGTAATCAAGGTAAAATGCCATAAAGTCATAAGGACTGGTGTCCTTACAAGGGGCATTTTGGACACAGAGACAGGCAGACATAGAGAGAAGATGACATGAAGAGACAAAGGGAGAAGATGCCCATCTACAAGCCATGATGAGAAGCCTGAAGCAGATCCTTTCCTCACAGCCTTCTGAAGGAACCAACCCTACCAATACTTGATTTTGGAACTTTTATTAGTCAGGGTTCTCCAGAGAGACAGAGCCATAAGATATGTATGTAAATATATGAGAGGGGATTTATTAGGAGAATTGGCTCACGCAATTATGAAGGCTGAAGAGTCTCATGACAGGCTGTCTGCAAACTAGATGCCAACATCATGGCTCAGTCCAGTCTGAAGGTTTCAGAACCAGGGAAGCCAATGGTGTCATCTGTGTAAGTCCTGGAACCCAAAAGCTAATGAGTCTTGAGTTCTCATGTCTAGGGACAGTAGAGCAGAGTGTATCCCAGATCCAGCAGTTAGAGAGTGATTCACCTGTTCCTCCATTTCTGATCTCTCCAGATTCCCATCAGATTGGATAGCACCCATCCAAACTGATGGTAGATTTTTTCACCTAGTCCACTCAGGCCCACATGCTAATCTTTTCTGGAAACACCATCATAGCCAAAAATATAGCTTACTAGGTATCTAGGTATTCCTTAATCTGATCAAGTTGACACCTATATTAACTACCACAGACCTCTAGCCCCCAGAATTGTGAGACAATAGATTTCTACTGTTTAAGCTGGCTAGTTTGTGGTACCTTCTTATGGCAGTCCTAGGAAACTAAAAACCCTACTACAGTGCAGTTATAATCTCCTTTATCTTAATTTTGCTCAAATAGTCATAGGCTTAAATGATATTTCTGTTAGGGTGTTACCCACTAGGTCTAATATCACTGTCCTAGGGAACTAGTATATGCTCAACAAATATTTGTTAAACCTGAATGTCAACTAAGTATGATGCCCTTTGCAAATCAAATAAATACTATGGAACACACAGTATAAATTCCAATTTACTCTTACTGACTGTCCAGGTATATATGGGGTAGGGCAACCGGTTATGGGGGATTTATTGTCATTCCCTTTTGTTCCTGAGCTCTCACTTCTGCTAAATTAATATATGGCTTGCTCCACTGTCTCCACTGTCAGATCTTATTCCAACTGGTATTGCCAACAACATAATTCCTTTCCCTAAATATTTCCCCATGATCTCACTAAGTAAGGAAATCTTAGAGTTTGAGTTGACAAAGGAGAGTTGTGTTATTATGCTCATCATAGAGCAAAAAGCCCCAAACTGAGTATTAGGCATCCAAGCCTTTAGTAGACATTTCTTCATTTTGGCCAAGGGAGTATTCCTGATTTGCTTCTCTCATATTTTTCAATAGATTTCCTGTCCACACCATCTCATTTGCCTCCCAATTTCTGTACAATCATATGGCTTCTTCTTATTTCCCCCCGAATCCCTTTTACTATGGACTGAATGGTGTCCTCCCACCCAAATTTATGTATTGAAGCCCTGACCCCCAGTGTGATGATATTTGGAGTTGGGGCATTTGGGAATTAGTTAGGTTTACATAAGAGCAGGAGGACGGGGCCCTCATGCTAGGATTAGTGCCAGTATTAAGAAGAGATATCAGAGAGCTCTCTCTGTCTCCCCCCATGTGCACACACAGTAAGATGGTGACCATCTAAAGTTAGGAAGAAAGCCCTCAAAAGAACCCAACCATGCTTGCACCCTGATTTCAGACTTCCAGCTCCAAAACTGTGAGAAAATAAACTTCTGTTTATAAACAATGCAGTCTATGGTATTTTGTTATTGCAGCCATTAGTAGACTGAGACAGGGTTTACTGGCAATCCAGTCCCCTTTACTTTATTTTGCTAATACACTTAGTTCTGTACCTATCACTATACCTTCCTACAGAAATCCAGAAGGTCAGTAAGGAGCTTTACTAAATCATGCCTTTATTTTTGGTATTATCTCAGCCACCAAACAAAAATGACAAAGACATCTAAATTTCTGTATTCACCTCTAATTCTCTTCAAGGAATGTAACTTGGGAGCAGTATTAAATGTTGTATATATTTTTTAATGATACAGATTATGCCACTCTGCTAGAAGTCAGGAATAGCTAGGATTAATTTGGATTTTCAATAAAAATGCTTTCTATGTTTGCTTAAGAGATACACAATACATCACTTGAATGAATTAACAAATAAATGATAATACTGAAAAAGGGATGCAGATAACTGACTCAAACAGGCCTGAATTCAAATTCTAATCATGCTATTTATCACCTGTGTGAACTATGGAGTAACTTTTACTGACATTTATCTCATTTGTAAAATTAAATATGTGTCTCTCAAAGAGTTACTGAGAATTAAATAAGATATTGCACATAACACGGTGTCTGTCTAATTATAGATGTTCAAAAACAAACCAAAGAGCTTTGTTACCTTCTCATGAAAAATCTGAGCCTTATCATCCTCATTTAAATTTACTTTTAGTGCTGGTTATTTAAAATAGCACAAGTGCATGCATGTGCACACACATATAAATTGTTTTCTGTCACTATTTTTATTTTTATGCAAGACAAAATACATTAACTTAAGACAGATAAAAACTTTAAAAGTAATTCAGAAGCAGGGACTCATGCTGCAGACTTACGTGAGGGTGCAGGTGAGCACACACCCTTGGGGAGGTTTGTGAAATTAAAGAAAAAAAAAGTTATTCTTGTTCTGCTGTGTTTACATTTATACTTTCAAAAAACATGATTCTAAAGGGGATATGAGTTGAGCAAAAAAGCATTATTTCAGCTACTCCAGAAGCTAGTTGACAATAAGCGGTCCCTTGAGGCAAGATTCTTCCCAGCAGCATTGTTCACTACAGTATTTGTTCAAAACTGAGCACTGATTTGTAAGATCTGTCCCTTCGGGAAAAAAGTGATATTGATGCCATCTAGCTAACACAGAACCAAAAAAAAAAAACCAAAAAAACAAAAGACCTCAAACCAGCAAAATGATGAACATATCATCACTTCCAATTTTTCCTTTGAGTAAAAGATCCATTTTGTAGCATGTGAAGTAATCCCCAGTGCGGTTAGCTGAAATGCAAGAAGAAGAAAAGAGTAGGTTTTCATAGATAGACCTCTGTAGTCTTAGTGAGCATTCATTATTACTTCTTAAGCATTTTGATTTCTCTTGAGTTTAATCAGGCAAGGAACTTTCTTTATTAAAGTTTTTATATTTATTATTGAAGCTGAGGGTCAGATAATTTAAATTATTTGCCCATGCTAAAATCTCCCATAACCGCAGAACTTGGTCTAAAATTTCATCAATGTGTTGGTCTCTTTTAGGTTGCAAGGGCTAGAGGGAGGCAACTAGAGTTTATTTTAAGGATGCAGGGGCTGAATGAGAAAGTGCAGAAAAGTGCCTGCCCTCAGGGTCTCTTAGAGAACATCATTTAAGATTTTTCACAGCATGTTTACATTGCCCAAATCACGTTTCTACAGGCAGTGCTGTAGAATGGAAAAGAGGAGAGATGCTGAAGCAAGACTGCCATGTGTTCAAAACTCAGCTCTTCCGTGTATCCATTATTTAAATCACAGGAGGATATTTCATCTGCCTGTATTGCTAATTGCACTTCATGTAAACTTGGAATAATGAGATAGTAAATGCATGCTTCATAAGTATGTGATAAAGATGAACTAAGTTAATATGTGTTTGTGACAGTGCCTGGCATATTGTAAATTTTCCACAACTGTTACTATTAGTATCAGTTATTATTTACCACTATCATTAACATATTATCGGTAATTGAGTCTTCTTTATCACTACCATTTCATGGCTTTGGCTATCTATGGATTTTACTCCCTTATGACTTTTCTTGCTTCCTTCACCCTGAATGTTTTTCAGCTTCTATGGACATTCTGCATTTCTCTGCATGAGTCATATTCTAATTCCTCAAGGAAGTGGTTTTGATGGGATTGGTTAATCATGATCCTACATAGGCTGTCCCTTTAGAGCAGACTGTTTTACTTCCATTAAACTATGTAAGATACTCTCATACCAATTATAGGATAATCAGCTCCCACCAGGATCATATTATGTTATGGTATAAAACATGAGAAAATCTAGGTAGGTAAAGCCAGCAGAAGATTCTTTCCTTAATAAGTAGCTTGAGCTTTGATGCTTCTCCAGTATATTCTGCCTCCCTCCACCATTGCCCACTGCAATTAATACTCTCCTCTGATGGACATCAGAGAGGAGCCAAATATCCCTGTCATATTTCAAAGCCAAGATCAAATGGAAAATTAATAATATAAAGAGGAGACCATGTTAAGCCAAACAGATATTACGTTTCCAGTGGAAGTGGTGAGACACATATTTGAAGATTAGTGACTGGATTTATCTCAGATGGTATTTTATATGGAACATAGACTGTAGTGGTGGTGATTTTACCTATCTCCCAGGTATGAGGATGAACTCAGCTTGCCCATGGCAGTACAGATGAGTGTGATGACTCAACAAAGATGTGCCTAATTTCTCTTTGCAAACTGAAAAGGCATTTCTCAAATCTCCTGGTGAACATCAGGGTTGTATAGTCTCAATCCAGTCCATCCATAAATCACAAGCAACTCCTAGCCCAGCCTCAGCTGTCAACCTCCTCCCAGATGCCAGGAGCATGCAGTTCTCTGTCTTGTGCTTCTTGATCTGCAGCTTTCTTAGTTGGGTTCAAGATTTCATGGCAAATAATTATGCATCTTTCCTATCTAGTATTTATGCCTTTTTTCACTTTCTAGTAGCACTCATTTTTTTTTTCTTCTTTATTTTTTCTCTACTTATACTTAAAGGAATTGACTGACCAGTGGCATAAATTGGAAACAAAATGCTTGTGACTGTTAACATTAACCAGGAATAAAGCTATATGATTCATTTAAAAGCATTATCAAAGTAATAGTGAATTTTTCTTCAAGTGGCTTAAACAAAAAGTGATTTATTTTCTGATTTGGCTAGAAGGCTGTCAGTAGATGATTGCTGATAGCGGTTGAGTGGCTTATTGATAGACGGGCTGGCAATTCTGATACTCTTGGTCTTTCCTCATGTCTGTACTTGAAAGTCATAAAAAGACTGTTGTAGTTCATGTTCAAAGCTAAAAACACTGAGGGGATGTAGTGATATCTGCCACATGTTTCTCTGTTTGGGGAAAAGAAGATGGCTTTCCAGAACCCCCAACTGATTTTTACTTAGATCTCTTTGATAAGGACTGTTCCCCATGGTCTCTCTCTTATTTACAAGGGAAACTGGAAAAATTAAAATCTCTGCTTGGGCTTAGTATGTCATTTCTCTAAACCAAATAGGTTTCTGTTTTCAAGAAAGAAGATAACAAGGGTTGGTGAGTACACAACTGGCAATATTTCATATTATGATTGCAGAATTTTGTGTAAGAAGAACTCAGATTTGGCAAAAGTTTACTGCATAATAAATGATCAAATCTGCAATTGTAACTAAAAACATGCTACAACTTTAGTAAAGGAGTTCATTTGTGATGTCTGAATCATACAGTAAAAGCTGTAATCAAAAAGTTAGGCTTGCACAAATCTACGAGTGATAAAATTGTATAGAAAATATGTGTATGTGTGTGTGTGTGTGTGTGTACGCACCAATCTTCATCAATTGCTAGAAGTTTCCTGGATCAATGTATTAATGAGTATTCTGAAGTCCTCTTTAGGATCAGGGAAAAAGGATGTTGTGATTCAGTATTTATGGCAATCATTACCTCTCATGTAACTGGAACCCTATTGGCAGTGCTCTGACTCAACACTTATGGCAATTTGACCATTCAATTACTACCACAGAGAATTCAAAGCATCACAACACAGCATAGCACAATACAATACAATTATCTTGCTCTGGATTGATCTCTGTGATTTTGAAAATACTGAACATTTTCTTCTTAGACAAAGATTCAAGGAAAACTGTTCTTTTCCCAATTGCAGAGGGCTACAGAAGCACCTACTTACCTTAGCAGATAAAATTTGCAATGGGTAGCCCTGGGAATTTTGGGGGAGCTGTATTAGTCTGTATTCTGTTGCTTATAATAGAATACCTAAAACTCTGTAACTTATAAAGAAACGATATTAATTTCTTACAGTTTTAGAGGTTGGGAAGTCTATGGTCCAATAGGGTGCATCTGGTGAGAGCTGTCTTCTGCGTGGCATGGCAAGGTATCACATGGCAAGGAAAGGCATGAGCAAGAGAGACCTAATCTTTTCACACGTTGTCATTATACAGCCATCAGAGTCATTCTTATCACGAATCATTACTCCATAAATGGATCAATCTACTCACTAAGGCACAGTCCTCACAATCCAATCACCTCTTAAAGGCCCCACCTTTCAAATACCATTATTGGATTTCTTGCACTCTTACCACTGTTACAATGGGGATCAAGTTACCAACACATGGACTTTTGAGGGACATGTTTGATCTGTAGCAGGAGGCAGTATAAATACCTTGGCATGCCAAGGAGAGGAGAGAACGAAGGAATTAGCATGGGAACTTGAGTAACTACAACTCTCCAATGCTTTTGCTCAAAATTCTACCTTAAAATGTGGAAATATACTAACCAAGAAATGCTATCTTCTTTCTGCTGACATTGCACCTCCCAAACCCTGTTCTCTGGTGTTGTTTTCACTGGATCTATTCACTGAATTTTATTTCGGGGTATGTAAACATCACCAGAATTGTTTCCTCCTAAAAAGTCACAGCATGTTGTAGGGACACTGCAAAAACAGCCACAAAGCCTGGATCCCGGATTCTGCTGCTATTATCTTCAATTCAAGGAAATTAACATTTACTTAGTAACCAAGTGATATGGGTTCAATTTTTGTCTTTTCCAAAGCTCAAGTGGAAGATTGATCTCCAGTGTGATAGTTGAAAGGTGGGGTCTTTAAGAGGTGATTGAATCATGAGTACTGTGCTATGATGAATGGGTTAATCCATTCTTGGAATAACAGGTTGATGGTTTAATAGGTTATCACGGATGTAGACGGGTGGCTTTATAAAGAAAGAGTGCAACTGAAAGCACTCTTGCCATTCTTAGATGTGATTGTGTTGTTACTAAACTCTGTAGAAAGTTTCCACCAGAAGAAAGCCTTTACCACATGTGCACCCTGGACATTGGATTTCCCATCTCCAAAACTGTTGTTTTAGTCCATTTTGTGTTGCTATAACAGAAATACCTGAGACTACGTAATTTATAGGGAAATGAGGTTTATTTGGCTTACAATTCTGGGACAGCTACATCTGGCCTGGGCCTCAGGCTGCTTCTACTCATTGCAGAAAGTGGCAGGCAGCCGGCAGGTACAAGCAGATCACATGGTGAGAGGAAGCAAGAGAGAGACAGAGAGGAGATGCCAGGGTCTTTTTAAGCAACAAGCTCTCGCGGGAAATAATAGAGCAAGAACTCACTCATTAATTCCCCCTCCCCCAGGGAGAGCATTAATCCATTCATGAAGGATCCACCCCCATGACTCAATCAATTTCCAACACTGCCACATTGGAGATCAAATTTCCACATGAGTTTTGGAGGGGACAACACATTCAAACTCCATCAACTGTAAAAAATAAATTTCTTTTTCTTATCAGTTACCTAGTTTCAGGTATTCTGTTATAAGCATCAGAAAATAGACTAATACATTAAGGCATACCAGACTCTGTGCTACACAATTTCTAAAGCCTCACAGTTTAGGATCTGAATCCAGAAGTGTGTGAACTCAAAGCATGTGCTTTTTCTATTTGGCATGAGGTTTGAAAACTACACTGTACACACAAACACACACACACACACACACACACACACACACACACGTACAGCTTTAACTATATTCAGCTCTCATCCCCACCTTAATTTTGAACTCCTTGATGACAGAGAACAGCCTTATTCATGTTACGTCCCAAGATATCTAACCACATGCCAATAAATGAACAATCTCAATAAATAATTCAGTTCTAATGTATTCCAATGTGTAATGTAAAAGATCCAAACTCTATCCAGTTACATGAGTAAGTTCAGTTAGTAAAAATTCATGGTATTGTGTCCTTATGGGATGTGTACATAAAACATGTTTACTAAACATCAATGATTCTTTTTAAAGGTGTTCGCTTTCTGAAGTTATTTGTGTATTAACAAATAAGAATATAACATACCACTCAACAAAGACCAATTTCAGATTTTAAAAAAAACAACAAAAAACTTCATATCTATGATGACATGTGTAGGGAAAATGACATTAACTGTGGAGTTCTTAAAATAACAAGCTATGAAGCATAACAAATCTGTATAGTTAGAGGAAATTTACATTCTATAAAAACTTTTGGAGTTCTTTCACCATCAGCTATGAATATCTTTAGTAAGACTGATGTGAATATGTCAATTTATCTATTTTGGATTTATATGCTACCTACAGTCTTGGAGAACTAAATAGAGTTTAGTGTTAATGCATCTCAGAGAATTCTAATTGTACTTACTTGCACTTTTTTTTCTTAATTTTACAATGTAATTGTACCTGTTTGTGGGATATAGTGTGTTGTTTCAATACATGCATGTATTGTACAGTGATTCACTTAGGGTAGATAATGTATCCATCCCCTGAATATTTCTTTTCTTTGTGGTGATTATAGTCAAGATCCTCTCTTCTAGCTATTTAGAAATGTATATTATTAGCTCTTGTCAGCCTGGAACACCAGAAGTTATTCTTCTATCTACCTGTAACTATGTGCCCATTAATCTACCAATTTCCCTCTCCCCTGACCTCTTCCCTGCCTCTGGTAACCTTTATTCTACTACTCTCCACTTCTATGAGAACCATTTTTTTTAGAATCCACACGTAAGTGAGATCATATGGAATTTGTCTTTTAGTGCCTGGCTTACTTCACTTCACATGACTTTAAATCAGCAGACAACTTTTTTGATCGTGACCACAGTAAAAAATAAATTTTACATTTAAACCCAACACATACCCCCCCACACACAACAAATGTGTTACAAAAATAATAATCACTAATAGATGACATACTCTTTTTCTCCTCATCTTATCTATTTCTTTTATTTCTCTTATTTTTTTCTCTTTAATTCTTGTCTTTATTTTATAGGAGTGCTGGTCCAGACCACAAAATTGATTTTATGGCCTGCAAAATCAAGGGTTGGCAAAAGTTTTTCTGTAAAGGACCAAATCGTAAATATTATAGGTTTGCATGCCATACAACTCTGCCACTGTAGTGTGAAAGTAGCCATAAGTAATATGTAAACAATTAAGTATATTTTTGTTTCAATAAAACTTTATTTACAAAACATGTAATCAAAAGATGGTCATCCAGATTTGGCCCACAAACTATAGTTTTTCCACTGAGGGATCATAGTGCCTAAGGTCATAAGATCCACTTTAAAAAATAATGCTCTAAAATATCTATTTTCAAACATTTTGGCCTCAGAACCTCTTTATACCCTTAAGACTATTGAGGCAAAAAGTAGATCTTTTATGGGTTATATACATCAGTATTATCATAATAGAAATTAAAACTGAGAAATTAAAAAATATACTTATTAATTCATTTTTAAAATAATAATTTAATTGCATGTTAATGTCAATGATATATTTATGAAAAATAATTATTTCACATGAAATAAGTACTGATAAAAGTGTGCTGTGGTCTGAATGGTTGTCCCCTCCAAAGCTTATGTGGAAGCTTGATCCCCAATGTGACAGTGTTGAAAGGTGTGCCTTTGGGAGGTAATTGGGTTGTGAGGGGTATGTCCTCATGAATGGATTAATCCATTCATGGATTAACGGATTAATGGGTTAATGGATGAGTGGGTTATCACAGGAGTGACACTGATGGCTTTATAAAGAGAGCAAGCGAGAACATTAATATGCTCCCACTCTGTCTCCATGTGATACCCTGCAACTGCCTCAGGACTCTGCAGACAGTCCCACCAAGAAGGCAGCCCTCACCAGAACCTTGGGCTTCTCAGTCACCAGAACTGTAAAAATAAAAAAAATAAAAATTAAAAATAAAATTAAAAAATTCTGTTCCTTTATAAATTATTTAGTTGCAGGTATTCTATTACAAGTGACAGAAAACAGACTAATATAAGTGGTATGCTGTTACATTTTAACAATTCTCTTTAATGTCTGGCTCAACAGAATAGGGCTGGCTTCTCATTTCTATTTTGCATTCAATCTGGTTAAGCATAATTTTGGTTGAAGTGCATGAAGAAAATCCAACCTCGTACTGATATGTATTGAAAAAAGAAGTATTTTAGTACTTTTACCATATAATTATGAATATCCTTTTTGGATACTGCATCAAAACTTGATAAGTGATAATTTCTTAAATGTTAGTTGTAAATTAGAATCTTAAAACCATATCAATGAACTTTTCATTCTCTGTTTCATTAAAATCTGTTAGTCTATCTTGCACTTTGAATAAATCTTTTACCACTGCATGATTTTGCAACTTCATGTATTAGTAATTTAGAAAATATTGGTCCATTGGGTTAAAAAGATCTTGCATATATTGGCACATTTAATTTGAGAATATAAAAAAATCACATTTGTTAATATAATCACTGATCTCTCCAGAAAAGTGTTTAAATATTGGCAAGTTGTGAAACTCATGGTAATGGATACACATTTTCCAAAATCTAATTTTTTATTTTTATTTTTTGTAATGCATACTGTCAGTTATTTACCCTGAAGTTACAGGATCACTTTATTCATTTTTGAGAAAAGCTCTGTAAAATATGTAAGGCTGATTAACCATAATTAATTTGTTGTAGTAAAGAATTTAACTATGCACCCCAAAAGATCTGACCTATGCCCTCAGCTTCCTTAAGATAATCTCTAAGTTCTTGAAATGTCATGTCTGATGAGTGAGTTTGTTTACCTTGGGGCCTTGAAAGGTGCCAAATAGTAATAATGTGATTTAAGATGTAGGCTTTGGGCCACACGCATAATGTGATTCAGGGAATTCTGGGTCATGCTGTATCAGCTTGACCTTTAGTGAGGTTGGAGATTGAGGTTATTTACATGGACAACCTACCAAGCTTGTGTGATCAAGCCCCAATAAAAACTCTGAACACTGAAGCAAGGGTGAACTTCCCCAGTTGGAAATATCCCATGCATATTGTCACACATCAGTGCCAGGAAAGTAAAGCTGTCCAGGACTCTATGGGGAGAAGGCAATAGCATGCTTTGTGTATGGAATTTTCCTGGATTCCTCTGCATGTGCCTCTTTCCTTGGCTGATTTGAATCTGTATCCTTTAGCTGTCAAAAACTATAACTGTCAGAATAACAGATTTCTGTAAGTTCTTGGAGTTCTTCTAGCAAATTATTAAATCTAAGGGTGGTCTTGAGGACCCCTGAACTGGAAATTTTTGTTAGAAGCTGGAGTGGTCTTGGGAACACTTTTTTCTAACTTCACAATGTGGTAGTCATTCTTTCAAGTAAAAACAATCCATGACAAAGGCAGCTAGTTCAGCTAACAGACAATTGCTCGGGTTTTTCCCTGGGACAATCATCATACTTCAGGATGCAGCAGAAATGTATTATATAACATACAAGCAACGCAGAATTCAATGACCACTAGTGGAGTTTGATATTACTGCCTTGGTTTGTGCTAAGGCCTCAGCAGTGTTACTCACTAACCCTTTTGTACCATCTTTCAGTGTGAATACAGTAAAAAGAGAGAGTAATTCCTTAATTTTATTATGAATACAGTTCAGAACTTGCAGACCTCCTAAAGTGTTTTCAGGGACTTCAAAGGATCTGTGTACTATTTCTATAAAAATAATTCTACATGTATCATGTCATACACATATCTCAATAATTCTCTACTTAATAGCCAGGATTCCACTTAGTTACAAGAAAGAAAATTAATTGTAAGCTTATTTAGAAGCTCTTTGACTAATTGAATGTTTCTGAACTTCACTGTTGACCTAGCTCTTTCATTTTAATATCTTTTATCTTATAGAATTTTCTTGCTTGCCTCAAGACTTTGCACTACTGCTTTCAAAGCATTCTCTTACGTCCCACAACATGGCATGCTCATTTATTCATGCATAATCTCACATTTACACACACTCATTTATACTCTAACACACTTCTCATACTTATAATCCTCTCACTCTTCATATCTGCTCTTCATCCTTTAAATCAATTCTTTAAATACCTCCTCTTCAAAAATGCCTTCTGTGATTATTCAATTCCTTTAAAAAAATAATAATTGCTGTATTTCCTACTGCCTGTCATAATGTCTGGTAGGTAGAATGTATAAAATTGAGTGAGCTTAAAAAATTACTGATTGAATGTAAGGAAACTGATAAATTCAGTTATGGATTATCATTTTGCAACCAGGTGAAGGGTTCTAAGATCTAGCACTTTGCCCTCTGATTAAAGCTGTATGTCTTCATTTATGGACACATAGATAGATAAGTAGACAGAGAGACAATACACACATGAATACATACAGGCACCCACTGGCTAGCACAAAGTGGATATTTAGTACCAACTTGTTGGATATGTGCACAACAAAATGTTAGCTACATATTAAAGTATATTCAGCTTTATGCCTTAGCAGAGTCATCAATTATGCTTCCAAAACTTTCTTAGGTGCATCTTGATCTTCTGCCTTATAGCAGTACAGTTAGCCCTCTGCATCTGTGTGGATTCAACCAACTTCTGATGAAAAATAGTTTTTGAAAAATTGTATCTTTACTGAACATGTATAGAATTATTTTCCCTGGTCATTTTTCCTTAAACAATACAGAATAACAACTATTTACATAGCATTTACATTGTATTAGTTATTAGAGATAATTTAAAATATATGAGAGAATGTGTGCAGGTTATATGCAAACACTATATGGACAACACCTTTTTATATCAGAAACTTGAGCATCCTTGGATTTTGGTACCCTCAGGAGTTCCTGGAACTAATCCCCCATGGGGGGGATGCCTGTACTTTATTCTTAATACATTTTTTTCCCTTTAAAATAATAAAGCAATTAGGGTTCTACCTTCTTGCATAGGCTATAGACTTCCCTGACCTAGAGAATTAACTCTTGGTTAATTAACAAAGTTTTGTCTTCAGTCTCTTCCTTGGAATGGGTGTTTGGGGAGAAGGTATGAGGAAGTACGGATTGTTGGAACTGAGGGACAAATGAGTGGGGTTTTCAAACATCAGATATCACCAGTTCCAGGAAGATGAAAGGCAAAATCAACAGGGAGAACCGTAGAGTATGTAAAGGTGGAGGTACTTTTACACATTATCTAGTCCAAGTCTGTACACTTATACATGGGACACTGAGGCCCAAGAGAAAGCAAGTTTGCCCAGAAAGACCTAGAATCCATTTTCTTGACTCCTCTTCAGGGCTAGTGTTTAGTGTCTATGGTCTGTGCTGCATTTGTTATATGGGTTGCATTTCTGCATTAATTTTATACCTTTGTTGTGGTCTTTTTTTCTGAGGTTCCTAGGCCCAGTCACCTTGAGAGGAAGCTGCAACGTAGCAGCAAAGGTACCTGCTAGCTATCTTCTAAATTTCCTCCTAAGGTGACTGCAGTGGAGAAATCCTTTGTCATTCATACGTGCCATGAGACATAAGGCTTCCATGGGTCCTCTGTTTTTCCTGGTGAGGAAGAAGCCAGAGAACTGGGTTCAGATAAGACACAAGAGAAATGGTGGTCGATACTTGAAGTTAGGGTTCCTCTGACCTCCATTTATGCTTTGGGATCCCCTGACATGAAAATAAAATTATCTCCTGTTACAAAGAGGCAAGAGAGAGGAAGAGGTAAGAGGCATTTCCAAGAATCCTGTATGAAGATAGAAAACCTTGTGTCTACTCCAATCTTTATTTTTCAGATATGTTATCTAAGGCCCCAAAATTATACAGCAGACTCTTCACCACCCTCCCAGGACTGCATTATCTCTCAAAGTATGATCAAAGACCCTGACTTTCCTTACTAAAGAAGAATGTTCCTCATGTTCTTTCCTACTATGTAAATCTCTAAATGCCTCTGTTTGCCAGAAGAGGTAGAGTCTGACATTTTGGATAAGGGTAGAATAAGTTTAAGTAAATTTTCTTCTCCCCATCCCAATTTGAGAATTGAAAAACATCAAAAATATTTAGATTGTCATCTGCAATGTCTTGCCTCTTTGTAACCTTGGTTGGGTATGTTATATGACTTAGTTAGGTACAAATAACTTAATACAAATAAGAATACTCTGCCTGTTTGCAACATTTTATTTTTCTTTCTCACACTGTTTCTCTCCTTCTCTTCTTCTGTCCACTCCTCTCCCCCTTTAATTCAATGTGTATCTCTATTTCCTATTGGTTTTACCTATTTGTGACACTTTCCACCTTCAGCACACTTTTTCAGTAGCACCTGGATACTCTGAGTTTCACCATCCTGAAAACAAATAAACATACAGAACAACAACCAAAACCTAACACAACTTTCAAATCCTGCTTTTTGAGTATAAACTCAAGAGGAAACTCAACATTCATTTATCTCCTGTAAGAAGGAATAATGCAAGTAATCCTCAGGTCTAAGAAAACCAGTGCTAGAAGTAAATCCTCCGATTTGACAAAGGAAGTCTCCCTCATTTCTAAGTTCATTCTCTGTTCGCTGTAAGAATACTTCTCAATATTCTATATGATTTCTCCTTGACTGGTAAACACTCTTTTCATAAACTGTAAGAGCTGGGATTTTTTTCCCTGTAAATAATAATCTTATTAAGACTAATGTATAGAAAGATATTTATTTTATTTATTTACCCTATCTACTTTCACTGAGGATCTGAGAGTGTTAAGAGTCGATCACATTTGCCCTGTAGCCAGAAGAGGACCAAGAAGTCGTGTATGCATGCACACACACACACACACACACACACACACACACACACACACACACATACAGACACAGACACACACACACACACACACACTCTCCCACCTTCCAAGAAAGCCTGATGCAGCAGAAGGAGAGCGTAGGTTATATCTAAACAGGTGCCAAGAACATCAGCAGGAAGACATCCGAACATCATGCTTGCAAAGTTGCGGTGATTTCTACTTGCCCATCCAGTCTCAGGGTTTACTAAGAAGCAGAAGAGGGTGACGTGCAAGAAATCCAGGGGCAGTGGCTCAGAATTAAATCTACAAATAGCACCAGAGGGCCCCTGTTTTTCTTTTTAATGTATTGCATAACGAGGCCAGAGAATTATGCAGGGCAGCTGACAGCCCCCCAGTCTGCCTGCAAAACTGTATCTGTGAAGGGGTGTTTGTGACGAATTGCTGAGGACATGTTAAAAAAGGTCTCTAGGTTCTAAGAACTTGTGGTTTTCAAAACAGAAATCCATACAAACATTTGTCCATCTCTGTTCCTTGCTGAGAGGATTCTGCTTTTTTTTTTTTTTTTTTTTTTTCCCCGCCGATATTGAGAAGCTATTTCACATGGGCTCCATTTAGCTGAAGGTCATTTTCTTCAATGTTGGCCCATGGATGGACTATGTCACCAAATGGCTTCTAGACTAGTCATCTTGAGATGCCGTTCCACTCTGATGGGATATTAATTCTCATATCATGCCAGCTTAGATACTTTGGGGCCTCCCCAAATCTGTCTACCAGTCTGAGCTCTGTGTATCATGGGTTTGGATTCCTGGAAAAGAACAGCTCCTTCAGCAAACAGTCAATTATGTAATATATCGAAATGGAGCTTTGGGGCAGAGAAATTTCCATAACAGTTGAAGTGATCAGAGAGGGAACAATAAACTGGGCTGCTTAGGCTGGATAGTGTGATGTATCGGATGATCTATTCCCTGTTCTCCCACCATGCCTGCCCCATTAGCTGTGGCCGTGAAAGTATAGGGAGTCCTCAATAGTTTTATGGTTTTGCATTTATTGCAGCTTGTCTTTATGAATTGTATGTTGCTTGCTAAAGAAAAAAATATATATACCCTAAATGTAAAAGAGGTTTACAGCAATTTCTTCTGGATGGTTATGAGTATTTTTATATTTGCATATGATCTGTTTTCCAAAATGTCTAAAATGAAAACATATTATTCTAACAATCAAGAATGAAATGAATAAAATGAAGAATAGAATGACATAAGACAATTTCAAACAAACTTTACAAACTTGATTGGTATTTGAGTAAATTTGTTATTGGCAACTCAGTCCCACTCCTAAAACTAAGATACCCACAAAGAACACTAGTCTGCTTAAGTGGTTTCAGTGTGGGGCAGTACCTCAAACTATTGTGGAGATGTTAAGTTATATTGTGTTTTTGTACAATCTCTTATCTAAATGCCTGTTTCAGTACATTTTTTTTGGTGGGGAGGAGTGACTCACCTTCCCCATGATGTTTGAAAGAATAGCATTTGGAGACATAGATTAAGATCAGGCTGGCAGTGGCTGCCAAGGGGCCTCCAAAGGACAATGCATTTGTGCATTTGTGCACTGTCCTTTGTCCTGAACTTCCCTTTGTGAATTGATCGCTTCAGCTTACTTATCTTTTATTATCTTTTTATTTATTTATGTATTTATGTATGTATGTATGTATGTATGTATGTATTTATTTATTTATTTTTATTTTTTGGTGGCTGGCAGCACAGAATATAGAAATCAAATCCTGGACCTTGGTTTTGTCAGCACCACACTCTAACCAGCTGAGCTAACTGGCCAGTCCCAACCCTGTGATTTTTAGAAAGCATCTTAATCTCCTTCCACATTAAATCTATTATTTAAAATCAGAAAAAGTATTTCCAATACATATAGCATAAAATTAATATGTTTTCATATAAGCACACATATATGTGTGCACAGAGGAACAAAATAGTTTTAAAGAGACATATCCCTCACTACCAAGAGAAAACATGCAAAAAATTATGAATAAGCAATTTGAAGAAAAGGAAAGACAAAGGTTAATAAAATGAAAGGATGCCAACTTAAGGTATAGATTTGCATATTGAAGAGTCCCTCTGCTTTGCCCATATGTTGGGTAGGTCAGAAATTTGTTACAACCATTAGATAATTCAATTCTATGATAGCCGTAGAATAACACAAAATGTATGAAAGTGGTTTGATAAATAATTTGTGTTTTTCAGAAGCCTTTGGAAGGGGTAATACATGTCCAGATGGGTCCAAGAGTTGGGATCTGACTGCTGAGGAGAATAGACTGTTGGCAGGGGGCAGGTCTGGTTTTCAGGACAAGATCCCTGTGGGCTAATTTTGCTCTGAAACAAAGGCAGAAGTCCAGTTTACACAATGATTAATAAAAGTGTAAGTGTATCTTCTAGCACTGCTTTAGTAAACACTCACCTTTCCTCCACCTCCTTTCCCTTCCTTCATCATCCTCAGTCCTCCTTCCATCTTGGTATCATCAATATGTTCTCATGATAACCATGACTAATTGAGTACCCTGTTCTTTGACTTGCACTACATTAGACACTTCATATATGTCATCTAGTCTTCATAACCATCTTGCAAGAAATATCATAATATCCTGAATTGGGGTAGATAATGACACAGTTCAAAGTGGTGAATCAGCCACCTTGAGTTTGCCCAGTAAAAAATGTGAGAAAACCATAATTAAAAGCTTAGTTTTTTCTGGCACCAAAGAATATTGTTTTAGGTTGGAAGGAAAACTGCATCTCACCCAAGGGACCCCACATTCCCATAATATGGCTGTGGGACTCACTGCAGAATTCATATGTGAGAATGGGCATTTTATCACACAGTGGGCTTATTTCAGGAATGGAATGACTGGAGGGCGGTTCCTGGGGCAAGGGTATGAAGTGCTGTGAACTATTCTGGCACAGTAGGGACCTCAGCTCTTCACAAGCTGCAGCGTTTCTCAACTTCTGGAGAAAGGTGGGATTTCATTATGTTCTCTTTTAGGAACTTCCCAAATCTTCATATTCTTTCTTGGGCATATGTAAACTGATTCTTCAGACCTGTAAGTGAGCTGGGTAAATACTAAAAAAGTAGCAAGCAGAAAGCAAAGAAAGGGGGGAAATGTCAATCCCTTACATATGAAAAATAAATTTTAGAAAATCTTTTAAGACTTTCTAAAATGTTGCTATATTAGCAGCTCTCAAAACTGTGGACTAACGTTAACTTATGCATGAAGAATTTACAGCATATTTTTTGTAGTGCCTTCCTGCTGTTCAATGGTAAGCAGAAAGGGGAGGAAGCATCTCGCTTGCAAGTTTGCAGTGGTAATTATTTTTAACTTAAAAAAGTATGTTATTGATAAAACTCTAAGTTTTGTTTCATTTTTTACCCAAGCCCCCCCACGCACCCTCTGCTCTAGACACAGACTATTTTTTACTATTCCCCAAACACACCAGACTGTCTCATATGCCATGATTTTTCGTATGTGTTTTTTTTTTTTTTTTTTTTTTTCTAATGGGGATACCCTTAAAACTAATTCTGCCAACTCCAAAATTCAGGCAGACAAAATGTCCCTTCCTCTGTAAAGACTTTCTAAATGGCTTCAGGGCATTGGACAATCATACTTCACTTTGTTTCTGCCTCTGTTATGGCAGATATCTGCTCATCTTTAGACCAGGTATATCTCAATAAAGTTGTACTCATTAGTCTGAGCACCCTGAGCATAAGGATTGTATCTCCTACATCTGCCTATGGAACTGACATTTTAGTGTGAACTTAGTATGTATATGTGTGTGCATAAACATGCACACATGCATGCACACACAATGATATAATGTTGAATGGATTCCAGCTCCTCCGCTGGACTGTAGTGTATTGAGTTATACTCCTCTAAATTCACTGAAGCTTGAATTGTATCCCCCGAATTTTATGCATTAGAAACTTGGCTCCCACTGTGACTGTTAAGAGGGTGGAAAATTCTATTATGGTATTTGAAAGGTGGATCCTTGAAGAGGTGATTAGATTGTAGGACCTTGCAGTAGTGAATGGACTAAAAATGGTGGTCAGGGGCATGGTTCTGAGGGCTTTAAAAGAAGAGAGTCTGTCTCTCTCCTGCTCTCTCTGCTTTGCCATTTTGCAATGTGATACCCTGCCATCACTGTTGCCACCACCAAGGCTCTCAACAGATGTGTTTCCTGGATTTCTGACTTCTCAGCCTCCAAAACTGTAAGCAATAAATTTTGTTTTCTTTATAAATACCCAGTTGCATTTATTTTGCTATAAGCAACAAAAATGGACAAATACATGGACCCTCTTTGCTTTCTGTTAAGGAGATTGTCATGTTTTATAATATTTCACTGTGTGGTAACATCCTCTAGAGAAAAGGGGAGGATTTCAAAGTAATGACAGAAAAAATATGTGATACCAGTGTGTTTGCCATCTCAGAAAGAGTGGACTATTGCCATCTGTGACATCTAATTTCATATTTTATTACTCACAGCTGTGAATTCCAATGCTATCTCTGGCCTCTACCTGTAATAATCTGGCTGATTTACCTCACTTATCTTATATCTAATATGTTCATCTATAAATTGTGAATGACTGTACTTAAGTTATAGGGGTTTAGTGAGAATTAATGGTGTTTTGTACATGATAGGATCTGGATGCCTTGTAACTAATACTTTTGCAGAAATATTTAACCCTGGGTTTCACCAGTAAGTCTTGGAATTGGATATCACCTGATGAACCCACTGATTAGTGTACCTGGAGAGGAGCTGTATCCTCTATTGCCAGTCAAGTGGCATATAGTCTAGACAGCACTGGATTAGGAGTCAACATATCATTGTCTTATCTGATATGGGTTGTAACCAGACAAGATGTGGAGAAGGCTTTTGACAGAGAGCTCTGGACATAGCTTTGCACATAATAGCTTCTAGGTTTTGATCCAGCCTTTCCCGCAAAATTATATTTGTAGATCTTGGGTTACTGATCTCTTTTCAATGGGTCTATTTACCTACTTGTTAAATGAGAATAACAGTATCTAACTTAAAGAAGATTACAATAGTGCTGTTTACTGAATGTTTTCTGTATGTCGGGCACTGGGTTAAGTACTCTGCACAAATCATCTGAGTTAATATTACAAAAATTCTATGAGGTAGATGCTACAAAAAATTCTATGAGGTAGATGCTACTACCTGTTTACAAATCTGGAAAATAAAGCTAGTGGGATGTCAGTAAGATGCCCAAAGAAACACAATCAGTCGACCTCTATTCAAAGCTCATACTTGCAGCTGTTAAGCTGTATTGCTTCTCTTTAAATTTAATTTATTTAACAAACATTATTAACCCTGGGCTTATTAAATGCAAGCTATAGAGATGAACAGGACAAAGTCTCTGCTTTCATGACAGTTGAATTCTAATAAAAAAATAGTTTATTTATTTATTTTTTCCTGGCAACTGACAGGTGAGCTAGCTAGCTAGCCCCAATAATATAATTTTAGTGATAATAGATTAGAGAGAAAAAAAAAAAAGTAGGATGATGGCCTGATAAGGGAGGGACAGCTACTTTAATTATTGTGATCAGGAAAGGCCTTTCTGAAGAGATAACATTTGTTCTGAGATTTAAATAATGAGAAGACTCTGTATGTTAAAGGTACTCAATAGCAAGTGGGCTATAGTTCAACAAAGGTATGCTGACTGTAATCCGAAATCAATCATGAATCAATTAGTCTGCCAATCAGTAAGTCTACCACAAGACTCACCCCTTGTACTAATTGGCTGTAAGACCTGAGCAGTGATTCTTAACCCTCAATGCATTGGAGAAGTTGTAAAATCATGAAAGTTCCCAGGGATTTTGATTTAATTGATCTGGGATGAGGCCTGGATCTCTCCTGGTTTAAACACTCCTCAGGTGATTCTGATAATCAACTCTGGTCAAGAATCACCAATCTAAGGAAAGGTTTTCTATCTCTTTGAGCCTCATTTTCTTCACCTGAAGATGAGAAGGAAAAGATGAGCGATCTTTGTTACAAACTAGACCCTTGTTACTCAAAGTGTGGTCCTCAAACCAGCAACATCAGCATAGATTATTAGAAATCCAGACTCATAAGTCCCACCTACTGAACTAGAATCTGGATTTTGAAGCACATGGATGTCTGAGACTTGCTGGATTATGTCATGAATTAGAGCTGTCAGGTAACACATGAGCAGAAAAGAGTCATAAACAATCATCCTTAAACAAAAGACAAGCACGGAAGACTTTCCTATCATCAACAGGGGATTCTCCCACATTAAAGCCAGATGGTTTCAACAAGGTGTTCTGAGACTGATAAAACTACTTTTTGGTTTTCAGAATTCATTCTAAAATGTGTCCAAGAAAAGCTTGATATAGATTCTTATTTTCATGCTACAAGATACTCCTTTGAACTTTAACCAAAACTTTTCCAATGTAAAGGATAAATTATGAATAAGGTCATAAATCTCATTAAAATCTAATATTCAGCAAAGCTGCCTGGTGTGTATACTATGGAAAATTGGATTTTACTGTAACTGGAGCCCTATGTATAATATTGCAAGTTAATTACAAAGGCTGGTTTTTCAACATGTAATGATAGCTTATGCATGCTCAGTCTCTGTGCTACCATCAGAATGTAAGTGCTCTTAAGAGACCAAATTTAATAACTGTTCACCTATTCAGGTTCATAAGACCAAACATTTCCAGAATAAATAATAATTTACAGCTTTTTGACAGAGATAAAATTAACAGATTAATAAAGTCTTTATACATGCTCACACACACAAGAAACAGTTTTCATATTTGTTTGTCTCTGTTTTAAAATTTTCTCTTATCACATTTTTAGCCATTGATTTAAAGTGCTGGAAAAATTGCTGTTATTTGGGGACTCAGGTGGTCCCCTAGGTTGTTGATACACATTTGACCTCAAAATGGTTATTCAATCAGTATTATCTGATTTGATGACATAATCACAATGATTTTACTGTGTACGTGGACTACAATTAACTAAAATGGAAATAGACATGTAGAAAGCATTAATTGATTGTGCTTCTTTTGTCTGTTTCTGGAAGAAAATGAACAGTGCTTTCTTTTATAAAACAGCACCTGTAATACCACGACCATGCAGAGAAATATATGCACACACTCACAACACACACACCCACATATATCCACACGCATCCATTTCTCTCCTCAATAAAAAGGGAGTCTCTAAAATGACCAAGTGCTATATCTGTGTTTTGTTTCCTTAGCTTAATAAGTTTTTGGTTCCTGTTAAATCAATATACTGAAGGATAATTTAACGAAAAGAAGACACAAATTACATTTTCTTGTTTCACTGAAATAAATTAATTCACAGGGTGCTTTATCTTGTTTAGAAGTTGTCCTAACCCAAGAGATATCACTGAATAATCTTTAATGTAGAAAAATAAACTCAGCACAGTGCAGATATATATTTAAACAGCACTGATAAATCAAATTTAAACATCGATACTGGTTAGCATTCCTTCAAATGTGCTCTCCTTCCGGCTAATGAAAACCGAAGCAAGATTCCAAATGTCCTGCTATTATTGATTACCAAGGGGTCTAATTTTCCTCCTGAGATTGCAATATGGCCAAAACTTTCACATTCATATTTTTCAACTAAAGAAAGTAATAATTATAAATTAATGATATCAATTCTATTGAAATGCAATTATTACAGTCTTACTGAGAGTGGAAAAAAAGAACAATTTCAGCTTTAGCAATGTTTCAGTCAACATTTTGATTCCACAAAGCTGTTTGTATTCAAGCTGAAAATGGTTGAATACCTGCCTTTTGTTGTTAGTCTCTAGCTTTGCTCACCAGTGGTAGAAATATTAATGGGTTCTTTCTGAGATCATAATAAGAGATTAGTCAGTTTATATAATAAATAAAGAGGCCAATTTCATATTATGTCCTTAGGCAATTGTGCAAAGAAGAGTCAGTAAGGTGTTTGTGTGTGTGTGTTTAATATAGGAGCCATGCAGATTTGTCATAACAGCACAAGCATCAGAATTAGGTGTTCTGTTGTTAGGATTGTGTGCTGCACATTTTGGCTATGTCTACTCTGAACCTCCCTTTCACAGGAAATGGTATGCAGTTCTCCAGTGTTTCTAGATCTTTCACATGTGCATTTTAAATGGACATTATGAAAAGCCAAAACTATTATTTCCAAATCCAAAAATTCATCTGCTATGCTCTTCAGGTACAATCAAAGTTCCTTCAAGCATTTTCAATCTACAAAGAAATTCAGCTTTATTTAGCCTCAAATCCAATTTTTAAGGATCCTCTAAAGTCGATATAAATATGTTAATTTAGTTTTATCATCATAACCACATAAGTGCTTATAAATATCTGCAGGACCCACGTGTAAGCATACATATTTTAACATTATTAAGAGCCTTATGAAATTGTTGAGTTCTTAGAATTGATTATAGTTTTTAAAGGACTCTGAATTATTCACAGAATAAATATACCACAATACATAAAAATGCAACATTCTCTGAACTGTGTTTATTACATTATTATTAGCAGCTTATGCACTTAATATGTGAGACTAATAATTCTGTTAAAATGACTCCATATCTTATTATAGGATTATAGAATGCAAATATTTTATTTGGTAGTATTTTCTGAGTATCAAAAATTCTTTACACCCATTTAAAAATAATTTAGCTTTGTGGATACAGTCATCAAAGTTTATTTTTTTAACACTTTTTCTCATTGAAATAAATAATTTCTTTGAAAATTAAAATATATGTTAAAAAATTAGCCCAGAGGAACTCTTATGCTTTTAAGCAAACCTTATGGAATTTGAACTAAGGAAACCTGACTCGTGCATTTCACTTACAGTTTAAGGCATTATGACTTTCATGACATATGTTTAAATCTTAAAATACCGTAATGTATCAATTAGTAAACGTGCTTATAAAAATGTCCATGTGAAGGAACATTCTTATACTGTACATTGGCTTATAAATCCCAAGATGCTGACAACATGATATGCCAGCTGCAGACAGAGAAACTGATGAAAATGCAGTAATTCTGAATTTTAATATAATATAAACCATGTCAGCAATAGTTTTGAAGAGCAGCTGCCAAGATTTCAATCCAACTGAATGGATAATGTTATTTTTATATTCTGTTCCTTTCTAGCAAATTAGAATTTTCCCCCTTTTTCCTTATGATAAGCTTTGCCTTATCAACAAAACTTCTGACTGAATGTCATACAATGAATTATCACTCTAAGACGAAAGACTAATTATAGTGATGAAAAATATATAGACCACAACATTGCCAAGGAGAGAAACTGCAACAAAATATTATTTGTTATTTGAAATTTGATATATCCCATTGCAGGGATAAGTAACATTTTTTAAAAAATGTGTTTTCTGTTTAAATTCAAATTGCAATACATGGCATGTTGCTTACTAACTCAATTTCTTATAAACCCAAGTGAAAAATAAACTTTACAGTCTAGTTTATGTTGAGTCAGATTTCCCTAGCGTTAAGCCGGTCTCCTGAGAATGTCTAAAAATGCAAAATAAATGGACTGTGGCACCACAGATCTGACCAAAATGATTTGCCACAGCTCGCAGAATATCAGGACACACACTGTGGCTTGGTGACTCCACGAGCTGATCTGGACTTAAGACATTCAGCCATTCCCTCACCACATCCCCCTAAAGCGGAACTGACAAGCCCTGCTGGGTGGTGATTATTTATAATAACTGTGTTCATCCTTACCCCTCTACTCTGCCTTCCACACTGCTACTGGAACCATCTTCCTAAAACACAGGCCGATGCAACACATCTGCTTAACGTTATTAGATAACCTTCATAAGCTTTGGAATCAAATAGAAATTTCATTGCTCTTCATAATCTGGTCTCTGCCTACCTTTCATCTAATTTCTTGCTATACTTCCCTGAATTTCTCTTACCATAAGGATTGCTTTTCAAATTCTGAAATTCACTATTTTCTTCTGCATCTCTATATCCTCACACAAATCTCTCTACAAAGAAGTCCTTCTTTTGACTGCCTGGGCATCCTCTGCTCTATCAAGCCTGCCCTGAATCCCAGGCTGGGTTCATTCTGTCTTCCATATAGAATCACACAGATTTCTCTGTTATGGTGCCTCCAATTTGTATCACTCATATTGATTACTATGTGGAAGTTCTATTGTTAAGAACGCAGTCTAGGGTTTCAAAATGTCTCTATTGCTTGCCAGCCCTATAGCCTTGGACAAATTAAAATCTCTAAGCCACAATTTTCTTATCAGAAAAAAAAGGTTAAAACTAACTTTTTGCTTGACAGAGTTACTGAGAACAAAGATTGAGATGATCCCTGTAAAGTCCCATGCCAACTGGCATAGTGAATAATCCCATAATTTTGGGTCAGGCTATGGCCTTTATCAATAAAATCTGCAATTCCATCTAAGGATGGTTTTGTCCTTTAAAAAAATGACAGATTGTTTCAAGAGATTATTTTTCCAGAAATTGGCATGAGTTGAAAATAGGAAGCATAGTTATATGTGGTGGGCATGCAGACATAACCACACACAAACAAACATGGAGTTCCAGTAATGACTAATAGATGACCCATGTGACCTCAGGCAAATTACTTTACTTTATAGCTCTGTTTCAACTCTGTCATGAGACCAGAAACATGAATTCAATAACATATCAGTATAAGCTTTCCAACTACTGATCTGAAAAAATTTAAATTCCTTCCTATTTAACTTGTAAAGGAAAAAAAATCACTGCTCTTTAATTTTTGCCATGGCAAAATTCAGCTTAACAAAAGATCAGACATTCTTTCCCTCTGTAAGAAGGGTGCCTTTGAGTAGTGGGGAAATCTGTTAAAGTTGAGTCATATTGAGAACAGCAACATGTTGGATCTTTAAGTGGACAGTTTAAAGAATCCATGGAATTGTGTATCTCAACAGCTTTCTTTCTGGCTGTTTTGCCCTTCAGAAAACTGGTTTCCAGTGTAATTCAAGACAACTTAGAATAACAGATTAGAAGTTCTGAGGGATCTTTATTGTTTCTGTAACACTGAGTAGGAAAACCCATCATTGAAGAGCCTTGTATGATGTTTCAGTTCACCCTCAAAGAGACCCTCCCTCCTTTTTGTGTCCCCAGCTCTAAGCATTAGGAAATCAGTCATCCAAAATAACATTTTAAAATTCAGTAAGAGCTTCTACTGGTAGATGATTTTCCTGTGGAACTCACATCCTCCAATTTCACTCTGTGATGTCCATTCATACATCAATCACTTACAATAAACAACTTCAGCAGGGCTGGGTTTGAGTCTCCATTAACTTGTGGGATTGCCTCTGTGTCTAATCTACTTTCAAAGTCAGTCTTTTAATTAGTGAATTAGAGATTTAATAGTTTTGAAATGAGATATTATCTGGGTATATTCCCAGCAGTGGGATAGCTGGGTCATATGGTAAATTTATCTGCAATTGTTTGAGGAAAAATCATCAAGTCGAAGGTATACCTGTTCCCCAATGTTCATCGCAGCACTCTTTACAATAGCCAAGAGTTGGAACCAGCCCAAATGTCCATCATCAGATGAGTGGATACGGAAAATGTGGTACATCTACACAATGGAATACTACTCAGCTATAAAAACGAATGAAATACTGCCATTTGCAACAACATGGATGGACCTTGAGAGAATTATATTAAGTGAAATGAGTCAGGCACAGAAAGAGAAATACCACATGTTCTCACTTATTGGTGGGAGCTAAAACTTAATGTATAAATTCACACACACACACACACACACACACACACACACACACAGAAAACAACCGGGGGGGGGGGGGAGAAGATAGAACAACCACAATTACTTGAAGTTGATATGACAAGCAAACAGAGGGGACATTGGTGGGGAGGAGGGGGAGGGAGGAGGGAGGGAGGTTTTGGTGATGGGCAACAGTAATCAGCCACAATGTATATCGACAAAATAAAATTAAAAAAATAAAATAAAATAAAAAATGAGATATTATCACTCAACATAAGAAGAAATAGATCCTAGTGTATCTTCTTTTGTTTCGAGAATTACAAAAGAACACACATTACCCACAAACAAAACAAAAATGCAAATCCAATTTGATCACAGTATAATATTTTAATGTAAAGTTTGTATAAGTAGTTCTATAAGAAAGGATAGAGATGAGCTATTAACATGAATTGACAGTTTTATATATTAAAATGCAGACTTAAAGCAAGTATGGTGTGCTTTAGTAAAGATTGAATGATCTGGTCCCTACCTTCCTCTTAATTCCTGTCTCTTGCCCTGCCTTACACTCTGTGCTGCTTTCACAGTGAACTTTCAGAGTTCTCTGAAATTTCCATATTTTTAATGCCATGGAGACTTCATACATGTTCCTCTCTCTACTGAAACACACACTCTCAGTCATCCATCAGACATACTCCTACCCAAACTCCAAAACCCAATTTAAGTAACTTCTTAATTTGTATACAAGTTTGCCTCCCATTAAACTTGAGAATGACTGAAAAAATTAGTATGCAAGGTTGAAATGCAGTGGATGACAAGTTTGCACGGGTCTTGAATGTAATGAAATTGCATGTAGGATTAATGTATTAGATTCCAGACAGTCAGTGAGGATTCTTGAGCACATGAAATAAATAATGAAAAAACATTAAAACATTATTTTTGGAGAATTTATTTTTACTCCTTAATAAAGCCCTTCACCCTACAAAGAAATTCAGACTTGTTCAATAAAATCTGGAATGGGACAATAAGAAAATGGCAGGATTGATATCACACGACACTCACCTCAGTCCTGTTGCATATAGATAGTGACTCTTGCTTTGAAGTAGTAATTTACAAAATGTTAACCTTGAGATGTGATAAGTGAATGTCATGTGCAGGGCATTGGGGCTGCACTCTGAAACTCTATCTCATTATGGCAAATAACAGAGCAAAGAAGGAAGCGCAGTGACATTTGACTGGTGGAGGTCAAAGTTCACAAGCAAAGTGCCTCCCTGTGTTTGTCACTGCACATTTGCATTTTATATGTCGTTTTATTTTCCACTGTGCTTTAATAATCATTTTAGCTATTTACCTTTACACGTGCAAAATTCTCAATTTGCATCTGCAAATATCTACTCCTAGATATGTCTGCCCACCTGCAGCATAATTAACTAACTGAAATTCTTTGACATTCTAAGATGTAAACAGTTTCCTAGCCCTGATGTTGGTGAGTCTGCAAATATTAAAAGTTGATGCATGATTCTTTTTTTTTTTTTTTTTAGCATTACCTCTGCCATTTGTATATTCAAGGATTATCTCCAGGTTCTGTGAATCTGAAAATATTTTGGAGGTGCAATGGGTGCTGTGCTGTATAGCTTAGATCTTTCCCTCATCACTAAGCACTCATTCCATCAGCTGATGACAGTGTGGCTAACTGCTGGCTTGTAGCTGAGTCTCCTCTGAAGGTGCCTTCCAGCTAAGGAAAGCAACTCTCCTAAGTTCAGTACATCTTCCCAAAGTCATGCCCCCTTACTGGGTCATTCTGCATCCAATGACTGGTAGATACAGGGGATCAAGACCTGGCTTCCTTTGCTCCAATTCAGGATAATTCTGCAGGGCCACTCCAGATCCAGAGCTTCCTATAGGATAGGTTAAGGCCTTTTCTCATTCGTCATTAGAACTGAACTTTTTTCTCTGCCCAATTCTGGTTAGCTTACTCCCCACATTTGTGGGGAAGTGAGGAAGAACCCCCCTAAAACATCCCTCATACTAATTGTCATCTCAGAGTCTGTCTTTAGGGAAACTTGACCTTCTACAGGAAATAAGGAGGAATACATTAAGTCAACCTAGGGGACTTTGGATTTTGAAAAATCCTGAATGCTAACTTAGTACATTAAAATCCTCACAGCAAGGCAGCCTATTCCCTCAGAGATAAAGTATGCTAAGCAGTCATTGCCTTCAGCACTAAAAGAACTGAGGAATGCCTTATGGTACAGCCATAATGGTCAGCTCTTTTGTCTCCATATCAACTTTGGGGCATTTATTTTATGACAGTGAAGAATGTGACAGATTTTCTCATGCCAAGTCCTTACATCTTGCAATGTAATAAAAAAAACTCCTAAAAGTTACACAAGTATCTATAAAGAAACCTTGATAGACATTTTGACATATTAGACAACTATATTATATTTTCTCAATTTGTATGTCACTTTATATTTTTCAAAGTGCCTTCTCATGTGATATGTCACTTAATACACAACTGTGAGATGTAGGCAAAATTAGTGTCTGTCTCTACTTTATGAATGAGCATAAATGTTTAGCAAAGATAAATTATTTTCCCAGGTAACTAACTGGGGATGAGTAAATGCTAAATTGCGTTGATTCAAACCTTTAATGATATGAGTTGACATATAAATAAATCAGTAGAATCAAAGGAACATAATAAGTCTCAAACAAAAGCCATTTCCTACCCTGGTGATCCTACTTGCCTCTCTTCCCATATGTGTAACAGTCACTTGTTTTTCAGGTGGTGCTGTGCCTGCCAGAAGCCGAGCATACAAGAAGGGACATTTCTAATCCCACAACCGGGAATTAGAGAGTGTAGCAAAGTCAAAGATTTCTTCCTTATAAAACTACTGGTATCTAATTCAAATGTTCCAAAGAAACTAACATTAAAATGAGTTTCAATAAAGAATGGGCATCACCCTGGTCTGTAACTATTTTTATATCAATGATCTCCAAACCTATTTAGCGGACTCTATCGGGGGGAAGAATATGTTGTTTTTTGATCATGTCTTTCAGTGAATGGCCAGAAATTGATATGGACAACGCTTTTCACCTTACACGTAAGCAGCGAGAAATTGCTCTTTTTCTTCAAAATTTAGAGAAATCAGAGTTAGGCTAATTACCTGTTGTAGTGATCATCAGCATACTTGAATATATCCAATACTGTTTTTTAAAACACACAGATATCAGTATTCATGAATCTTGGGGTGGGAGGCAAAAAGATAGAGAAAGAAAAAGAAGCTGATTGTGATGGTTAATTTTGGTATCAACTTGACTAAATTAAGGAATACCCAAAAACATGGTAAAGTATTATTTTGGGGTGTGTCCCTGGGGGAATTTCCAGAGGAGATTAGCATGTGAGCCAGAGTGGAATGGATGGGAAAGATCCACCCTCAGTATGGGTGAGTGCCATCCAATCCGCTGAGGGCCCAGAGAGAATAAAAACAGAGGAAAAGACAAATTTTGCTATCAGCTGGAGTTGAGATACATTCTTTTCTCCTGTGTCCTTGGACATCAGAACTTGAGACTCTTCAGCCATTGGGTTCCAGGAATTACACCAGCAGCACCTCCAGTTTCTCAGGCTTTTGGCCTTAGACTGAGAATTACACCATCAGCTTCTCTGAGTCTGAGGCCTTTGAACTTGGACTGAGCCAAGCTAAAGCATCCAGTTTATAGATAGTTTACCACGGGTTTCCTTAGCCTTCACAATCCCATGAGCCAATTCCCCTAAAAAATCCCCTCCCATATGTCTATGTACATGTCCTATTAGTTTGTCTCTCTGGAAAACACTGACTAATACACTGGTCAAAAGTGAGGCAGAGAATTATATTTTGTGTTATGGCTCTGAATTTTCCAAAGATCAGAAAGGCATTCTACATCTTTGTAAACTAAGGAAGCAAAATGGGAAGAATGACTGTCCAGTGAATAGCTCTTCTTTTCTTAGATTGGGTTAAATTCAACTGCCAAATCTCTCTAATTGTTGAAATTTTTTCTATAACATGAGGGCAATAATAGCAGTTCAGGTATGGTCAGTCAGGAAGAGACAAACCCTCTAAGTATTTTGAACAGAGAAATCTAACCCAGAGAGATGATTGGAGGAAAACCCAGGACTATAAGAGACCCAGGACTTACTGGATCCTGCATTTGGATTATTTCCTTTTTTTTTTCTTCTATAAAGTATGTGGCTACAAAATATAGGTTCATAAAATATGTTTTGTTCTGGGTCGGATTTTTTTTTTTAAACTGCAAAGAAGCATTATTTAGAATATTTAAAATTTTGTAAGTTATAGTATCAGTTTTGCTGCACAGCAAACAACCACAAAATTGCATTGGCATGCAATAATAAGCATTTATCCCTCACTCGTGATCTGAGGATTGGCAGAGGCTCCAATTCAGACTGTGTTTGAGATCAGCTTTTCTGCACCTGTCCTGTTCTGGTGTCTACACTGGACAGTGAGCAGCTATCGAAGGGCACATGATTCTCCTGACAGAGGTGAGTAGCACCCAGCCGTGCAAGCAAAAACATATTATGCTTCCTAACATCTGGACATGGAACCAGTTCATGATAATTCTTAATGACTAGAATTAAAACCACCACACTATCACTTCCACTTTCATCCCATTGGCAAAAGCAATTCACCTGGTTTATCCCAGCATCAGTGGATTGGACAAATATACCTTGAGGGAGTGAGCAGATATTTGCAGAACAGTAATCTAGTCTACTATGAAAAAACTAGCTCAGACATTTAAAAAAGTTTGCACATGGAAGTGATAGGTCGGGCAAAGGAAATAAAGAAATATCACAATTTGTAAGAATGAATATGCTAATAATAATTTTTAAAAAATGTTTGCACAAGGAGGAAAAGAAAAAAAAGACACCATCATTACAAGAAAAGTAGAATATATATATATATATATATATATATATATATATATATATATATATATGACTAAAATTTTCTTAAAAATATATTGTAGCTATAGCTAAATTGTCTCTGTGGGCTACTCAGCAGCTGGCATATAGGTAACTGGGCTTTAATACCCTGCCACCATAAGGTGAGAGCTAACTGTAGTCTCTGCTTAAAGACTTCTGCTGCTACACATTAATTTCTCTGTGCTCTTCTGGTCTCCATCTTATCACTCTGGTGCACTCATGGCTCTGCTCACTTATGCCTTGCACTCCCTCTTAGATTTTATTATCACATGGCTTCTATTCATTGCTTTCTCTCTCTGACTCATGTTCCTTCTCTTGATCCCACTTCCTTAGTTTCTCTGTATTTTTTATATTCAAACTCATTATAAAAAGAATATTAGTGGTTTATCGATATTAGTGCTATTGGGCAAAGTTCAGAGGCTGCCAGCCAGCTGAAAATAACCTGCCATTAGATCACGACCCTGTTCCAATCAGTCATACCCTGAGAAGTATACCCATGACAGGGATGAGGTTACAATGCACTATCAACCACCATTGGCAACTTATTTCTGTAGAAGTTTTAGGTGTGGCAATTTGTTTGAGAAGAAAGTTGTGGGCTTGGAAAGGAGTTCTGCAACTTCTCAGAAAGGATTGCTTTAACTAACAAGCTCTTTGCTTGGTCTTACAGTGGAGAGGATTAGGATACTGCTGTAAGGAAGGAAGAAAGGAAAAAGGGCAGGAAGGGAGAAAGGAAATATTGAGAAATGGTGGGGCTGAAGATGTCACTCACTTTTCCTACCTAATTCTGTTACCTCTCTCTCTCTCTCTCTCTCTCTTCCTCCTGAACATGCATGAGCATAAAACATATTTATTTATTTTTGGATCTTCTCCTATAATTGAGCACTTTCAAGGAAAAAAACTTCAAAGGATCCAATGGGTTTAGACAAAATATCACCGATGAAACACCTTGAATCCTCAGCTTGGGGCTTTCTCCAAATAATTGCTGCATTTCATTTGCCTGTTTTTTTTCTAACAATTCCTTTTGGTTCTTAACTGAGAACATCCTCATTTTTTCTCTCAGTAACAATTTAGTCCTGTAATTCTGGCTCTTTGTCCAACATCAGTCTCCCTTTTTCTCTGCATTTTCATAATTCTGTACCTGTTTTTCAGGCTTTTCCATCTAGCCCCAAAGCAACCGTTAGGCTCCAGGTGTTACCTTGTAGGATTTAAGGTGAATACCAGAAATAAGGGTAAACAAAAGCAAAAAAAATTGCTATTAAGAAATAAGCAAAATATTTGTAAATACTATATTCCGTTTAGTTGAAAATTCTAGGAGTTAGCTGAATTGCAATGAATGAATTGCCCAAAAGTGCTAAATTTAAAGAAATATTGTCTATAAAATATTATGCTCGATTACAGTAATAAAGACAATAAGGACTACACATTATTGGTGGTTTATATATTTAAAGAACTACACTTATACTTTAAGTACATGATCATATTTAATTTTCACAGGTATTCTTTCTTGTGTGGTAGTGATTATAATCCTCATTTTCAAGATATCATCAGTTAACTTTAAGGTACGTTAAATAGCCTATCCAGTCTACTAGGCGGCAGAGTCAAGAACATATGGATGTTTAATAATGGCTTTGATTTAGCAGATGAATGCTTGAATTCGACTGAAATAAAAGGCTTGGATAGGCAAGGACTGGCACATATACCTGAGAAAATACTGGTGGTCTTTAACGTCGTGCTAAGAAGTTTGAATCGGTTATAATTGATACAGGATACACTAGAAAGCTTTTGAGCAATAAGTGACGCTGTCAACATGTTTTACTGAATAATCAGAAAACATCATGTTTTATGTGCTGAAAACAAGATAGACTTGAGGCAGTGAAGCCAGGCCAGAGAGTTCTGCAAAAATGTCTCTATGGATAATGGCAGCAGTGGGATTAGTATAAACAGGATTAATGTTAGAAATTGTGCACAGCATCATTCATTTACAGAAATGGGAAACTGATTAGACACAGCAACTAAGGGAGATGGAGGAGTTAACAGCACTAAACCTGCCTTCTGTGTAAGAGGCATTTCAAGATATTCAGTTGCTTTAGGGCCACAATTTTGAATATTAATTATATTTGTTATACTGTAAGGCATTTGCTTATCTGGCAAGAAAGTATCCAAATGCCTATAAAGTCTTGATTAGGCCAGGGCCAACTTTTTTTTTCTTTATAATTCTATTGTCTCAGGGGAAAAAAGTCTTTATAAATACACTGCTACATAGCATTAGTTATTTTCACCACTCTATATCACAACCTAGTGAATTTCCTGACAAGGTACATTCAATAAACAATGCTTAAACGAATGAATGAGGAGATTTCATCAGGTACACAAAATAGATTGTTGAGGTAGTTAGAAACTTGAGTTTCCTTTTACAGGTAAAGAAATAGCTCAAACAATTTGTTTCTGTTTCTCCACCCAGCAGAGTGACTTACTGAGACTTGAACCCAAGTAGCTTGCTCTGAGTTAAAGACTCATTTAAGTATACTATGTGTTTGGTTAACATAAAGAATACCCCTCCAACCCACCAGTAAAGATTAACTATGAAGTGGTTAAGGATCACGAAGAATGATTATGTTTTGTAATGATGAATAATCCTGATCTGATCATCACATATGGTACACAGGTATTGATATTCAACTCTGTACTCCATAAATGGGTATAATCGATTATGTGTCAATAAAAAAAAATGATTATCTATACTTATAAAATCCAGTTAGGTAACATGCAGGAAAAAAGAAGACAAAAGTAATAATACTCTGGTGTCTCAATATGGCAAGTATTCATCTCATGTAGGTGTAAAATATGCTGCTTCATCTCATGTTATTTTGCTAGAATGAGAACAGTGGGAGATGTGCCCCCCTCAGCTATGACATACCATGGCAGATGTTCACCTGAGTGCTCTCTAGGTGAGCACCTTAACCACCTGCAGCCTGCGTATGAGGAAGAGCCCCCAGCTGAGAATTACAACTGCTTCTCACGTCTGCAGGGACCACTGCCTACATATCAAATCAGAAGCATCTAAACAAAACAGAAGCTAGTGTCTAACAGATAACTCTCCAATGAATCTTTTTTGAATAATGAAATTCTTAGAATTAACAAGTATGCCTATAATCCATAGCCTGTACTCAGATGTTATGTTTCTAACTACTGTGCTCTTTGAAATTGATATCCTACCAAAAAAAATAAAATAAAATAAAAATAAAATCTATATTTCTAGAACCATGAAGATCTTGTAGGAAGGCAATGAGATGAAAGGCTTTTAGACCTGGATTTAGAGCTGATTATTTATGCCATGAATAGCCCTGTGGTTTTGGTCATATCTCAAAGTTTTCAAGCTGCAACTTCTATATCTCTAAATTGAGGGGAGCAAAACAAGATTATTTCTATTCATTCCATTTCTAAGATACTCTGATTCAGACTTAAGTGTTAACTGATTATTTACTGTATCTTATCAAGGGCTTGGCACTACGTGCAAGAGGAGGAAGGATTCTGGACATAGACAGGGTGCTAATTCTGAGAGTGGAATTGAAATAAATTGAATGAGCATTATAATGTTAACTAGGTATTAAAGAGCTGTTTTAAATAGCCCATTTTCCCCTTGTCCCTACACAGTAGTCACACACATGCACAAGGACATACATTCACCATGGCTAGATTGAGTTTAGAAGAGGAATAAACTCTAAGAGCAACACTACTGCTAGTACTTCACCATATTGTCTTTTAATACCATGGTGTCTGTAAATGATTAAGTATTTATTGCACAACCTGGAGGAATACTTATAGAATCAAGACACAGTAACTATCCTCAAGTTGCTCCAACACCAAAAAGTTATAAAAACTTGTGAGCCATGCTAACAGAAAAGAGAAGGCGTGCAGCTTTAGAAATCATGTTATTTCTAGAATCAATTTCATTATATTATAAAGACAGAATAAAAGAGTTCCACTGCCTTGCCAATTATAATTGTCCTTTTGTAGTTCGTTGGTACTCAATAGATTCTAATTTACTTGCAAATTAGTCAACTTGATCATATTTTCCAGAAGAAGGAATAGTGGAAATCAGAGTTTAGTTACTTGTGCAGCTTGTAACTGACTGATCCAGACACCAAAACCTGTGCCTGTAACCACCAGACACACTGTCACAAACTTAGCTGTACCAAGACGTAGCACATTTCACAAAGCGTATGTGCCATCATCACTTTAAAATTCCTTCCAAAATACTTAAACATGGAGGGGGAACAAAAAGGCATCTTGTTTGCTGAAATCTTCAAATAGAATCCTAGCCTTACCTGGGCTTTTGTTGCTTTAGAAAATGCTCTACCATCAAGACAATTAAGCAGACAACCAACTACATGGCTTACCACCACGGAGTGCTTCTCCTCTCGAGCTTATAATAAAATCAGAATCACTTAACTCAGCTCCAACATGCTTGGACATTTTTAAACAGAGAAAAATAATTAGGGCAACCTTCCTAACAGACTGTTAGATAAAATATTTGAGAGTGTAGACCTTCTATATTGTTGTAGTGCATATCAATGTTTTTCTAATTTACCAATTGGTAAATTGTAAAGAAAAGGAAAAAAAAATTGAAAATTTTAATGAACTCAGCAAACACTGGACTTCTGTAACGTTGCTTACTTGGAATATATCACTTGCTACTAAGCTGGGACACTTTCTGAAACATAATCCTTTGAATATGCATGAATTTTGAGCAAGAAGATAAAGGCTTTGTTAGAAACAATATACTTTAAATATGTGTCTAATTGTGATTTTAATAAGCCAAAAAGCATAAGCAATTAGTTTAGGTATAATGATGAGTCTGCTAAGAGAAAATACAATGGGAGTTTAAAAGACTTTACCTGAAGTCATTTGGTTCAGAGTATCGTATAATGAATCAAACATCTTATAAAAGGATGGGATTTTCAGATTAAAACTAAGGTTTTGTCTTCTTGGCCCCAAAATATAATAAAGGGAATTTGAAATAAAATATAGAAGATCTAGAGATAAGAGTATAGTCAGCCAGACTATTATAGAGCAAATATTCAAATTGATTACTTTATTCCTTGATACATTTTTAGTTGAATATTGGCATTATAGCTTTCTTCTCAAGAGTTCCAATGGATGGTTTTTAAAACAGTACTGTAAAATGATAATATTCTTGCAAGCAATATTAATTCCTGCATTTGTTGAGTCATTTACTATGTGTCGGGCAATATGCTTAGATTCATGATCATATTAAAACTTACCAATGACAATACTAAGTAGATATCCAGATTTTATTGCTTTTTAGTTTTGGGGGATTAAATTTTCCAGTCTTGGTACTAGTAAATGGTGAAGTCAGCAGTTGAAATTAGTTCTAATTTACTCTTAATAGCATGCTGTTACTCAGAATACTGTCTATCAGCCTTGTTATTAGGTGATGTTTTGGCTTTCCCTGCTGGAAGAAATGAACTTGGTATTGATCTCTACCATCAAACAAAGCTCAACTTGTTTTTCTCATCTAGTAAATCACCTTTATGCATGGAGGAATGAGTGCGATAAAGAGCCACCAAAATTCCCAGCCATGTCTAGGCCGTTGCAAAGTCCTGAGGACTCAGTAACTATCTTCTCTCTACTCAGCTGTTCCACCTACCTTGTCAACACTTAGATTTTCTGTAACAGGACAAAGTGAGGGATGAGACTAAAAATGCAAATCATTCTATGTGAAAACAGCTCTAGTTTACAATTCCGAGTTCTAATTCCAGATCAATAAATGTGTGATCTGGAACATGTCAATTCTTTCTCAGGCTTTCAGTGGTATTCTGGAAAAGGCTCTTACAGGCTCTTTAGTGCTGATTGGGTTGTATCTCTTTCCAGATCTGCATTCAGTGATGTCATGTTAGTAGCTTAGCATCTGCCATAGTGGAAGTATTTACACCACAGAAGTTGCCAATTGATACAAATTACAGCCCACCCCCCAACCTGCTGGTAAATATTTATTAGCACATCTCTGATAAATTTTGTTATTCGTAAAGGGGTAGACACTAGATTAGGTATGACAATCAATTTACAACTCAAAGGTAAACTCAGCTTGACTGGTAGTGACCTACAGGTTGAACAAGAAGGAAATAACCACAATTAATGTATAAATCTTCCAGGATAGGAATTCTCTCTTCATGACCTCCTAGCACTGAGGTATTCTGTTATAAGCAACAGAACATTGACTAATACAGGGGGGAAGAGCTTCAACATCAGAGATATCTTGGTTCAGACTCTGACTCTATCACTTCCTACTAGTTTGACCTTGGACAAGTTAAGTAATATTTATAAATCCCAATTTATCACTCATCCATAACATAAAAATGATATTGACTCCCTGTGCATTTTGGGAAAATTAAATAAAGTGATTCCTCAAGATACTCAGCAATGTCTGCTACACTAAAAAATTTTTTTTGCAATGATTATTAATTTATTTGTTTTTCCAACATTTTACCAAAAGGCATTCATAGTAAACAGGAATTTATAGAGGTGGAAATGGCTGAGGGAGTTTACAGCATACCTGTTTAACATTTAAAGTCAAGGTTTTACCTGGTTTTATTTTTTTCCTGTTTATCCAGATTGTTACACCAAGCAGTTAGAAAATTTTTGTTACCTACAAAAATCTGTGTTAAAGCCACTTTGGAAGATAAAGCCACCTTGGAAGAGGGTTTATTTGGGTGGGGGCAGAAAGTAAGCAGCAACCACTAGGAGATGAACCAATGAATGTGGTAATGTATAAAGAAATTCTGAAAATGCACTCTCCACACTGAGGGATCTTTAGAAATCCTGATTAATAGATAGGCTTCCCACAGTAAATGGCATGGAATTATGCCTTACTATAATTGAATATTAAAGCATGTGATGATTCCCAAAAGCTGAAGTACTTGGGGTTATCCATGCAACAGCCACCTTACTTAAAAAGCCGTCCATGTAAACATATTAGAATTCTACTGCCAAGATTGAGACCCCACCTCATGTGAAGAAGAAAGCACAGATTCTTTGCAGATCACAGACTTCAGTAGTTGGGAAGGAAAAAAGGAAGTTGAAGCAATCAAGGACTGACTTCATAATTTTGCTCAGGTTCAAGCTATTCATTTTCTTAGTGATGTTTGACCACTTGCTATTTTCTTTTCTTCCCAGCCCCCAAATGGGGCAATAGTTCTTGATGATTTTTTGAATCTGATAAATGGCGAAGGGATGAAATGACCTAGATGACCAGAGTGGGACTGGACAGAATGTTGGCTGCTCTTTGATAAGACAAAGATAATTATAGAAGCTTAATGATTTGCTCAGGTTGTAAATGTGGGGGATGCACTTTGCGGACCTTGCTATTTTATTTTGGATTTGTGAATAATGAATAATTTGTTTTAGGGCATTCAAAGGGTTTAAATGTCACATCCAAGACTCTGACCTTGTCATTTTTAAGTGCCTGGTTAGATAGAATAATCGCTGATAAGGCCAATGGGTACTTTCTTTAAATTAAAGGTTTTTAGAATATGTTTAAACTTGGTAACATTTCCATAATTGTTTTGGGAAAAATATTTTAAAGAATTATTACTTTAATGAATGTTAAAAATGAAATTAAAATGTGTATTACCATGCAAAATGAACACTGTGGTAAACCTTGTCTTATAATACCACTTTTAATGAAGTCTTCTGTTGAAAAATTGTAGTTCTGTGATTACATAAATTCTCTAGTTGCAAAGTATTGCATTTATTTGTTTCATGCCATTAGACTAACATATTTTCTTATTATATATTGTTTGCTATTCATCCAGTCTACTTATAGAACTAATTTGAAATGTCTTACAACAAACAACACAAAAGGTAAAATCAGGCCTTTGAGATAATGAGAAAAAGGCCAAAGTCTAAAGGCATATAGTTGGAGAACTAGGAAACTGAGGGCAATAATTGTACCAGAGACCTTATCTAAAGTTGGCTGCAGCTAAAAAGTTAGCACAAAATTTATGGCAGGCCAGGCAAAAAGAAATGTTATGAGTGTTATACATTGTTCTTATATTGTGTAAACAAAAATTCAGATTATCAAAAAAGATTTTTCCATGTTCTGAGCTTTAAGAGTTTTTATTACACAGATTATTTAAGGCATACATTCATTAATGTCAACTTTCCATGTAGAACCCATTTCTTAGGCTGGTGTATCTTCTCCAGAGCTGCTTATACTTGCATGATTCTCTGGAGAATTTCTTTTGGCTGATAGGAACCACCTAGTCCAGAGATGCAGGGGAGCTTATGCTATCTTCCTCCTGGGATGGCAAATAAAAAATGATGGTCTGAGATACTACATAGCAACCTAGTCCCCTGCCTCTTAGTGGACAACCGTGGAGAACAATTCACACACTAGGGTCCCTCCTGAGACCAGGGTGAGTCTAACCTTCTCCTGAAACTTTATTTTTTTCCTACCTTTTCTACCTTTCCCTATCCTATTTTACTTACTTTCTCCACAGGTTTCTCTTGAGAATACTCCATAAATAAATCACTTGCTCAAGAATCCTCCCAAGAAAAGGCAAAATAAATTATAAAAGGAGAAGAAAATCATTTTCAATAAAATGCTGTTTACAAAATTTAGAGAGGCATCTTTTTAGCTAGCTATTTTTTGAGTCTTCCCTTAATAAAACCTGAAGAAGTAATAATTCTTAATTTTTTAAAGGCTTGTACCAAATACCCTTAATCTTGTTTTTAATTCTTTCTTAGATTTGTTCCTTTTTTTTTTTTTTTTGGTGGCTGTTGTTGCATGGGCCTCAGAAGATATTTTCTCACTTTGAACAATGAGAAGGTTGTTTTGTAATCCAGGAGGAAGAAACAGTCTGAATATAGAGATCCAATCAAAGTGAGAAAACTAGGGTAAAACCGTTTGACAGAGAGTTCGAAGCTGGAAGGGAATTCTTTTCAGAAAATGTGTGGAAGACCTCAAGACCTGTGTTTAATATTAGAAATTAGCTTCTTGTGGCTTATAATTTTCAGCAAGTAACATAATCTCTCTGTATTCCATTTTTTCCATTACAAAATAAAGTGATAATAATACCTGTCTGCTTGGATTACAGTAAAGATGAATATTACAGAGGTTTACTTGAAGAGGAGGTGTTTGGGAAAATGATAAAGCTAGTGTTTATTATAAATCAGCTATTTTATTACTCCTTCTATGAGACCCCAAATATGTGATATTTTAATACATGTACCATTGCAGAAAGAGTTTTTTAATGAAAACCTACACATGTGATTGTATAGAGATGTGTCTTTGAGGAGGGAGAAAAAAATGTGTGTGTGTGCGTGTGTGCTTGTGTTTGTGTGAGAGAGATATTATGAGATATATATTTGGTCTTCATCCCCATTTCTTGGTATATAGCTCCTAAAACCTCTGGAAGCTCCAGATGATTGTGGTTGGGGTCCTGTAGATAGCTAAGATGGGATCTGGTCCCTGCAAAGATCAAGGCATCATCAGAGGGTGGGAATCTTTTGCCCCACCTTCCAGCCTCCAGAGAGGGGACAGGGGTTGAAGGTTAATGGTCAATGATTTAATCAATCATGCCTATATAATGAAGTTCAAAAGGACAGAGTTCAGAGGGTTTCCAAGGTGGTGAACAAGAGCATATCCACATGTCAGGAGGGCGGCATACTCCAACTTCATGGCTTCAGAATCTCCTGCCCTCTGATCCGGAATCTCATGCCCTCTAATCCTTCCAGACCTAGCCCAGTGTATGAGTATCTCTTCACCTGCCTGCTTATTTGTATTCTTTAAAATATTCCTTGAATTCTGTGAGCTACTCCAGCAAATTAATCAAATTCGAGTACGGGGTTGCAAGAATGCCAATTTATAGCTGGCGGAGCAGAAATTCTGAAAGCCTGAACTTGCAACTGGTGTCTGAAGTCAGAGGCAGTCTTTGGGGCTGAGCTGCCAATCTATGGGATCTGATGCTATCTCCAGGTAGGTAGCATCAGAATTGAAATAAATTAGGGGATGCCCAGCTTGTGTCTGTGGTAGAACTGATTGCTTGCTTGGTGGGTGGGGGGAAAACCCCATGTATTGGGTCACAGAAGTGTTCTGTGTTGTGAGAATAACAAGAGAAAAAACAGGTTTTTCTCCTACTTACTGTGTGTGTGTTTGAAATAGAGGAAGAGAGAGAGAAGGAGAAGGAGGAGGAGGAAGAAGAAAAAAGAGGAGGAGAAATTTGATGTAGAATAAGTTCATAATGGTACTTAAATATATTTGCCTAAGGATTCAGAAATAATAGCAGCAATTAATCCAGTAAGGTAAATATTATTCAGTGAAAATACTGCACATGGAGGGTAATGATCTTAGAGGGAAGGTGATGTTCCTTCCCCAAAAAACATCATGAGGGACATAGAAGTTTAATTCATGCAACTCCCTAAAATGCGTGTTTATGGTCATAAAAGTTGTTCCCTAATTTAACAATGAAAACAATTTTCTTATGAGCTGTTTTTAGTGAGAGAGTTGTAAAATCGGTTATGGAGAAAGATATCTGAGTAGTTTGACATCAGTAGGAAAGACAGGGAATGAATGGCTTTGAGTTTAAGCCACGGCAGTTGCTCAGGCAATTGCTGTGGGTAAAAAGTACTTCCTAGCCTCAACAATGGCTTATGGAGAGCTCCAAAAGGATGATAAATTCAACAATTCCCAAAAGGTGTCTCATGAGATGCTTTTAAAAAGAGGTCCTCAGGATAAAAAGCTTGGAAATACAGCACACTTTTATCTGGATATTTGGAATGTATGCTAGTATATTTAAGTCTCTGAAAATTCCTTGTATTAAAAAAAATTGTAATTGGAGTTTTCTTTGTGTAGTTTATAGTTTGATGATAACAATTGCTTATCACCATCAGCCTTAGAGTGATAGTGATACTAATTTACCCTCTTCTTCATTATGTGCCCTAGACTTTTGAGAACTTCCAAGTTCCCAGTAGGGAGAAGATTTCAGCCTGACTCATTTCAATCTCAGTGTAGAGAATTGGAGCGTGGGTGCTAAAGGAGCCTCCTTGGAAAGTAGAACTCAAAGGAAAAGATACAAATAAAGCTCTGGCTCCCACAGCAGCCACGATATTTGCTAGAAGTAAACAGCTTACTCTTATAAATGCCAGGAGTTTGCTTCACTGAGGTTTGAAAACCTGTCAACCAACTACTTAAGCTCTTTCAATTTCCTCCCTCACTATTTCTAAAGGTCTGTTTACTGACCTGGCATAATGAGGGTAGATCAGGTTTTATGTCTGTTGTCCTCAAAATTATGTTGTTATGGAGACACTTGTTGCATTGGACCAGTACTGCTGAGTGCCGAAACCATCACTGTACAATCAGGGGACTCAGAAAGCCAGGGGCAGTTGAATGTCTCTGGTGGAGCAAATGGGGCTGATCAGTCAAGGGGCAAGGGTTAGGGTCTCTAGTGGAAATCATGGTCTACCAAAGCCTGCAGATCTGAGCATACATATGAGTTTACTACTGAATAGGAGGCTGGAGGGAGGTGGCAGAAGCTTAGTTCTCCTCTGAGAACCACAGTGAAGCCCTTTCAGTGTTATTCGAGGGGAGATGTCAACATCATTCAAAAGGACTTCATGCATGAAAGGCTGAATTCTAAATGTTATAACTCTTCGTACTCAGCACTTTGAGTTCACATGTAAAGCTACTTAGGGTGCCTGCCGGCCCTGATTCCACCACCTCAGTCTTCAGAATTGGCTATCTCAGAGACCCAAAACACCCTCTCCCCACCACCACACACATATATCACATTTCTTGTTCCCCGATCTAAGCACTACAGGTTAGAATTGTCCTTTAATTTTGTTGTTTGTTTGTCATCTAAAAAAAAAAAAGTTTTGACATGTTAATCTCAGGTAAGTGAAACCAACTAAACTTATGCTTGCGTATTTAAGAGAAGCCATTCAACTTTTTATTTGCAAAAGCAGGAAAACAAGAAATCTATTTCAAGGTTATTTTATGTCCTTGCCCATCTGTGAAGTCTTGCCAACTCCTCTAGCTAAGAAAGATAAAAAGCAATTCAATCTAGCATATCTTTTTTTAGGACCCCCCACTTTACAGTTTAATTATATTTAAACTAGAGTTTTCCCAACTTATTGTGGCCTTTTTAATATCCCCTCAAACTGGGGTTCTGCAGAGCTTTGAAGTGCTTGACTAAAGGTGCATTATTTGGTATTTGCATCTTATAAAACTATGTAAAGTAGAAGAATGAAAGCATATAACTAAACTATCTCATGCCTCATTTCTCCCATCTTCTAAACTGAGTTAGTAGAATCTGTCGTATTTTTTTCTGTGACCTTGGTGAGTTTTAAGTAGAAACAACCTGTAAAAAAGTTTTCATATTGTGTGTATTCAGTTACTGTTTCAGACAGGCAAGTTAATTTTTTTTATAAATACATTGCCTTTGTAAAGCTTTCTTTAATCCATATTAAATCTGAGTGACTATTCAGACAACTTTCAATCAGCATGATTTTTTCAGGGAAATTGAGTCAGGAAGTATTGGTATATTCAACACAAGCTCGTAGTCATTAAAGAACAAATTGATACAAGAAATTGGATTATCTTTAAGGCTATTAGTGAATTCCAAGTGCCATTCTAACATGAAGTATATCCAAAAATGAAAACCAAAAAATAAACAAACAGATTTTTCAAAGTAATCATTTAAAAATTTTGTTGCTTACCTAGTATTAACCCCTTTCAAGTAGCAGAATACTGACATCAAAAAAATTAATTATCCAAAAACTTACATATGAGTATAATAATATCTTGATGTTATAGTTTTAATGTCTGTTCCCTCCAAAACTCATGTTGAGACCTAATCTCCATTGTAACAGTATTAAGAGGGTGAGAAATCCAACTATGGTATTTGAAATATGTGACCTTTAAGAGGTGATTGGGTCATGGGGGCTTTATTCTCTTGAATGGACTAATGGAATAATGTATTATCACGCGGGACAGGACTGGTGGCTTTATAAGAAGAGAAAGAGAGTCTGCAGCCACCATGCTCAGCTTCCTCCACATATGATGCTCTGTGCCACCTCGGGACTGTTCTGCAAGTCTCCACCAGTGAGAAGTCCCTCACCAGATGCTCCGGTTCAGTCGTGGACTTCCCAGCTTCCAGAACTGTAAGAAATCAACTTTGTTTCTTAATAAGTTACCCAGTTTCAGGCATTCTGTTATAAGTAAAAGAAAATGAACTAAGACACTTGGTGAATCCAAATCTTGAAATTTTTTGTATATTTTATATGGTACATGCCCTACTGCTTCATTCTTCCATCACAGTCCCAAGTATTACTGGGGGAGGGGATACATGTATTCTCCTTTCAGTAGGGTGAGTCATTTCCTGATTGATGTTCAAAATATTCATAAAGTTCTTCCCATCAGAATTTAGCTTTGGTGCTAAGACACATACTTGAGTGATCAAATTTTCTGACTATGAAGACAAGTAACAAAACCATTTTTGTTATTCAAAAAAGTGCTCAATTATACAAAGCTCTGTCCATATTTTGTCAACACTCATAACATCTCCTTTTGGCTAATGTTTAACAAACTGATTTTGAGGTTTGCAGTTATTTTTGTTTGGTTGGTTGGTTTTGGTGGCTGGCCAATAAGGGGATCTGAACCCTTTACCTTGGCATTATAACTCCACTCTCTAGCCACATGAGCTAACCAGCCAGCCCTGTAGTTGCTTTTAAAGTGTAGAATGCAAGGGATTTTAAAGAAATGCTTGCCTAATCTGAAGCTTCATGCAATGACTTTTCTACAGAAGACCAAGAAAAACAGTTGTGTAGAAGGTAGAAGAATGAGCTTTGAAGAGGAAGGTTTTATGATTTAGAATAAAGCTCCTCCAAAGACCTAAAATTGCTTAGGTTAGATCCTGAAAAAGTCCCACTGTGATGGCCTAGTTTACCCATTCAGTTCATAACAAATGTAATATACTCTACATTCAACTTCTGAAATTGTAGGCAACTCTAAGCTCAAAACTTGAAAAGAAGAAATCATTTAAAATAGCAAAATTTCATTAACTGGCAAATAGATAAAAATAATATGGTATATCCATACAAAGAAATACCAGTCAACAGTAAAAACAAAGGAACTACTGATATGTACAACTACATGGATAAATTTTTACTAACAATATTTTTCTTAAGACCCATCATGGTACTGATGAATCCTCTCAATAGAAATAGTTATTCTGATACCAAGATGGCAAAACATTTGTGTCGTGTCAGAATAAAAAGGTATTTTTTCACGAGAGGAAAAACAGTATGAAAAACATTTTATTTTATTTTAATCCTTGACTTTGAAGAGTATAGACTATTTAGTTCATAATGTGTTCACCCTCTGTATTTTGAAACATGACCGAAGAGTAACCCCTCATAAGAAAATCAATTTTAAGGGCCGAGCCTGTGGCACAGTCGGGAGAGTGCGGCGCTGGGAGCGCAGCGACTCTCCTGCCGCGGGTTCGGATCCTATATAGGAATGGCCAGTGCACTCACTGGCTGAGTGCCAGTCACGAAAAAAAAAAAAAAAAAAAAGAAAATCAATTTTATTTTCAGGCAAAGCTTTAAAAGGGAGAACAGACACTTCAGCAATTTTTCTGACTTGATAAATGTTCATTCTTTGGAAATATGTGCTTAAAATTATGACCCTTTACTTAAAACTTCCATTTTCTTAGGAATACTCTCATTTCACCTCAAGAATGAAGCCTCACACCCCAGAATTCTGTCTTGCTTTAGAAAGAATTCTGACTTCTTCTGAGTTTCTGGAAGTTTGTTACTCAGCTTTCTCTAATCTCTCTCCTTCTTTGCTCGTGCAAACTCTGTTCTGAAATGCTGTGGTAACATGTGTTAGATGGAAGCAATGAGTGGGCTGGCCCGAGAGGACTGTCCAGGCTGTAGTGTTGACTTCCCCAGTTTTAGAATATTTTACATTATCTTTAACACGGTGAAGATACCTTTCCTCCCACATCCCTGTCTGTTTTTCTTCAATCTGGGAAGAAACATGAAAGATCTGAGAAAGTTCAGTCCTCCTCTTTAGGTGTGTGGCAGCAAAATGGCCTGAGACTTCTATTTGGTTCAAAGAAAGACCAGAGTTTTGCCAACTAGTAAAAAGTTAAACAACTATTTAAGATCCTAGTCAAGAGGTTGGGGCTCAAGTCAGAGGCTGGAAGGGAGAGAGACAGATGGGGGTGGCTGGACTGCAAAGAGCAAACCAAAGCAAATAAATACCACACAGAGAAAGAAGATGACGGAGGATAAGTAGCGGCGTATTGTGCAAATGCTCCTTTCAGCCAGTAACATTTTATCCCATGATTAAAACCTACTGATTGTCCAGTTTTGATCAGGAATGATTCAAGTTCTGGGTGGGAGGGGAGTTTGTAGTTCCTATAATTATTTAGCATTTAGGCAGTCAGGAATCAATTCTTATCATTAAGTTATTTTCATACCTGCAAACATGCAATTATTAAAGCAGTATTTGTGAATAAAGAACTATTTTTTTTTCTTTTCACATGACTGTTATGCTATTCAATTTTCTATTCTTCTGGAAGGTTATATCATTGAAAAAGAATAGAAGGTAAGGTATTCAAATAATTGATTAAATTAAACGTTTGATGTTCTAAAAGTTTATTTTTAACTTTTTGGTTGTTATTTTTCTTGATTATCTTTTGTATTAAGTAACACAAGTTAGTATATGCATCCAAATGAGAATATTTTCATACAAGTCATTCTATGTGTCTACACAAAATATAGTGAATATCTTAGAGATGGCACGCAGATCCTATATTCTAGTTAAAAAAATTCCTAGGCAAGTATACATGACTACCAAGTCTTCGAAACTTTTACTTAATTTTGGCATCTATTTTCTGTTTTCCTTGTGATCTAATCTTAAGCACTTATAACCCTCTGGTATTTAAGACATTTGTGTTAATGACTTTTGTTTTTCATCATCTCCAAGCGAAAGTTCCTATTACCATCTACAATTTCATCCTTTCCTAATACAGCATAGGCGGATAAGGCTGCCTATCACAGTTTTGGGCTCTGAAATAACGCTTTCTATTTTGATATAGTATTTGGTGTGATGGGAGAGATCCTTGAACACTTGTATACCTTCTAATCATGACTCCTGTTTATTCTCCAACACCGATTTGATTAACTTATTATAACACTTCTTATGTGACCTTGCTTCATTCTGAGCCATGCTAAGCTGCTTTGAATAGGAGTCTAACTTTGGATTTACTCCCATAGTTTCTGGAGTGATCTCAATGCATCTTCTTTCACTATGATTTAGCTGGGACTTTATAAATCTTCTTAGATCTTATCTTTCACAGATTAGTCTTATAACAAAGGGTGTGAGCTTGATAAATATGTAGAGACAAGACTCTGAGCATCTTCATACAATTTGCTAAAGGGACAATTCATAAGAGGTCACAAGGTTTGTATGTCATATTAAATCAAACTACTGCTGTGACAAAAAGAATTGCCAAGCACCAAAACAGTTTCACTGGATATCTACGAACATGCATACCTGGAATTCATCCCTCAGTCTCTTGAAACAGTATTTCATTTTAATAAAACTGTCACCTCTCCCGTCCCACTTTTGAGAATCCACAAGCTATGGCTTAATCTTGGAATAATTATCTAGATTCATTTTCCAGCAAGTGGATTCTGGTTCCATAAAAGGAAGAGAGGAGTATGTATTCATATTTTTATTATTTTTTTTCACTTATACAAGAGTGTCTCCTACGACCTCTCTGGACATGGTTTCAACCTATCACTCTTACCCCAAAATAAATGCTCCTCTATTTAATAAGAGTTCATTAAACACTATTTTATATGTTTCTTAGGCATACCCCCCTAATTAAATGTCAAGTTTTGAGAGCAAAGACCATGGGAGGCATATATTTATATTTTTCTACAGCATTATACACATAGCAGGCCTACATCACATTATTATCAAAAGGAATTTAAGGAAAAGCTTAGTTTTACTTTAGGTAAATTAGATTTGCAATTGTCACCTAAATTATACTTCCTACTGAAAAACATTGCAATTTCTTTTCTTTTTCAGAAAACAATTAGTCATTAAGAATATCAAACCCTTAAGGGCAGGAAAAAATTATTTAAACCTCACCACATGTGGTTTGCAACAGGATTTTCTAACTGGGGAGACTAATCAAGCCCACTGAAGGTTCTAAATGTATTTTCTATTAAACAGGGACTGCTGTAAGGCCAACTGCTTCACACCTGTGTCTTCAGACTCATTAATTAACTAGCTGCTGTGCAAAACTCATTCTAAAGAAGGAAGTTAATGCAAGATAATCCAAAAATAAATTATCCTTTAAGACTAGAGCCTGTTTTCTTACTACATGTCCACATCGTGAAATGGTAGTAGAGCTGTAAGGTTAGTGTGTTAAGTAAAGGGGATGATTATGACAGAGAACGTGTGTCTTTTAGGATGCCGACTTTACTCAGATTTTACCTTCTCTATTGAACTGAATGGTTGGTTCAATGAAATTTTCTACATTGTGTTCTTTACTCAACTTAATGATTAATTCATTTAAAATGTTGGAACCAACTAGAAAATATGAGTTTGAATGACTAATTCCAAAGAAAAATACCAATTGTGCTTGAGATTGCCTTTTTACTTCTTCTTAACACAATTATTCAGTCCTTTTATCATTTTCTAACATTTTCCATCATAATTCCAAAGTTGGATATGCAGCAAACTCCTTCTCATACAGGCACATGCATCTGGAAACCAATTCTTGTGTTAAATATAATCAGCATGGAACATTCAGCAGTAGCCTTTCTCTCACCATCTGGAAGATCTGGCAGCTAAGGTAACCGTACACTTACATGTCCATTGACAAAACAGGAAGACTTTGCTCCAGGAGTCACTCCTACTGCTTGTGTGACTCTGAAGTCACAGCATCTCTTTTCTTTCATCCTCCATCTCCCATGTTGTTATAATCTATAGCGGTTTATTTTATCCGAGGACCACACCCTAAATCAAAGTTCTCTTGTCTAAGACTTTGGTAACTGAGATTTTGATAGCTCTTATTGGAGTCCTACTTGGTATGCGTGTGTGTGCGCGCGCATGCGCACACGCACCTGTGTGGCAGCTAGTAGGTCAGAGACTGAATCTGACTCTTCCTTGTTTAGCTATTTCTGGAGTCTTACTGTAAAAGAATCTAAAACCTATATCCTTGAAGTTTTTGTTGGCATTTCCAAATGACACTTGCAATAATGCAACATGCTGATACTATAGCTGGGAAATCAAACAGCTGACAACATGCATAGCTGTCTTTTCTAGGTTACTCCTAGGAGTTTGTGTATTATATATCCATGAGAATAAACATGTCAGCCAGCCTTAAAATTACCATAGTTTCTTTCCTTGGATCACAATTTCTAATACTGGGGCAATTTAAAAATCTTCCTGTTCAAAAGAAAAAATAATAATAAAGTCACAACCAGAACATATATATGTAACACCAGATGGAACGCACTTTCCAGAATGGTGTTTTCTTCATTCTTTATCCTCACTCTGGAATGAAACTCCTAGACACAGAGATGTGAATCACCATCACCGTGTGTTATCTGCAGGAGAAGAGTGTGAGCTCCTTTTACAAATATTAATCCATTTATAAGAGATATTACAAAGCATTATTCTGGGTGTTTTTGCATGTATTATCTCATTTATCTGGAAATGTACAAAGCACTTTTATATACAAAACTGTCCAAATGGTAGAAAATCTTGTTGCCTAGTTTTGTCCATTTATTTTGCATGTGTTTATATCACTTAAGGTTTTCTCTTATGATCAGGAAATTCTACTTTGGAAAGGTGGTGAGTAACAAAGAGGGGCTGGAATGACAGAAAGGTGGAATATATATGGGATAGAGAAAAAGTCAGAAAGCTTGAGAATAAGCAGAAGCATGGAGGTAAATGTTTTGGGAAGGAAGTATTAATTTTCTCTTGCTTACCATTTTTCCAAATAGGGTCAGCAAACCTAAGACTAATTCATTTAGATTAAAATGTTTTATTTATTTAAAATATTCATGTCAATTTACTCCTATTTATTGCTCATCTAAATCATCTGAGAAAACCTAAATTACCTAAGAAAATATTATGTTTTACATGAACACCAGTGTAACGGTTGGTCACATATATTTGATATATATATGCACATCTGTACTACATACAGATAATTTAGTTTTCTTCTTTAAGATTTTTTAAAAGTTTATCATAGAAATATTTCTATAAAAGGTTTTCTATATTTGAAGGATAATAGTGTGCCTTTTCACTCCAGATTTTTCAATGGCTCCCAAATAAAAGGATTTAAACTTCAAAATCAGGCCTACAGTTCTTCATTATTTGTCCTCTAGCTATTTACCATGACACTCCACTTCTCTCAGACCTCATCTCCAACATCATTATCTGGCAATGCTGAATCATTTCTGGATAATTAAACATACTGAGATCTACCACTCCACTCACACACACATTTTTAATATTTTTCCTGTGCTTAAAATTACTTTCCCCTTCTTGTCCAATAGGTACATCTCTTCCTAGTCTTCAAAACTCAATTCAAAAGCTACTTCTACTTGGAATCTTTCCTTAATACCTCAAAAAGATTGAGGTTTTTCTATGCTCATATTGTTCAATAGATGTATTTCAAGCATTTTCCTGGTGTAAAGCAGTTTTAGTATTTGCAAGTCTATCTTCCCACTACAGTGTAGTCGTGAAACATGGGCACTGCCTTATCTGCACATCTCTAGAGTCTGATACTGTGCTTAGCATATCCTAACTGCTTCATGACATGATATCTAAACAAATGAAGAATATATGTATGGATGGATGGATGGAAGGAAAGCTGGATGGATGGATGGATAGATGGGTGAATAGATAAATGGATGGATGTGCGGTTGGATGGATGGATAGAAGGATGATGAATGGATGGATGGATGGATGGATGGATGCATTGGTGGCTAGACAGATGGACCCTTTAAAACAAGTGAATATTTCTTACAATAGAGTTTTGTAGAATGTGAAATTATTGCGTTGGTACCAAGAATAGGTAGATCTATGATACAGTTATATAGTTATAAAATTTCTAAATTTGTTCACATTGCAAAACACATAGATTTCAACATTATGAGAAAGAGAAAAAAATCAGAAATAAGTATTTTTTTTCTGTCATAACCCTTGTTATTAAACTTAATGCTAGATAATTCTATCATCCTAGAAAAGTAAACTATTGGGTTCTTAACTTTTAATTTTAAATTATTTTAAACTATTACTGTATTTTTTTTCTGTAACAGAACTGAAGGCATGTCTCCTCACCAAAAGTATTTCTTAAAAAAATATCCTGAAAACTATTAGATAACATATGGCTCTTTTTCTGGAATTAGTAATTAATCCTAAAGTGCATTTAATAACTGAAAATTATGATAGAGATGTTCATTTTTTTTTATTATTTTTTTAATTTTAAAAATTTTTTTTTATTTTTTAATTTTTATTTTGTCGATATACATTGTGGCTGATTACTGTTGCCCATCACCAAAACCTCCCTCCCTTCTCCCTCCCCCCCTCCCCCCCAACAATGTCCTTTCTGTTTGCTTGTCGTATCAACTTCAAATAATTGTGGTTGTTATATCTTCTTCCCCCCCCCCCCCGGTTTTGTGTGTGTGTGTGTGTGTGTGTGTGTGTGTGTGAATTTATATATTAATTTTTAGCTCCCACCAATAAGTGAGAACATGTGGTATTTCTCTTTCTGTGCCTGACTTGTTTCACTTAATATAATTCTCTCAAGGTCCATCCATGTTGTTGCAAATGGCAGTATTTCATTCGTTTTTATAGCTGAGTAGTATTCCATTGTGTAGATGTACCACATTTTCCGTATCCACTCATCTGATGATGGACATTTGGGCTGGTTCCAACTCTTGGCTATTGTAAAGAGTGCTGCAATAAACATTGGGGAACAGGTATACCTTCGACTTGATGATTTCCATTCCTCTGGGTATATTCCCAATAGTGGGATAGCTGGGTTGTATGGCAGATCTAGAGATGTTCATTTTTAATAATGGTAATATACAACACAATCAAGATTTTCTTTTTTTCTCTCTCATCACATTTTTCTCTCTCTCAAAAAAAATATTGTTTTATTGACTCTGGGGGAAAAAAAGTGTTAATTTTCCCTATGATTCTTAATTAATTTGCTTTGAAGAACCTTTTCATCTTTCTCTCTTTTCCTCTTCCTTCCTTCCTTCTTTCTGATTCTAGCTGTTTATAATAATTACACACAGAAAACTGATTTGAAGGTCATTCTCCAACATCTGGAAATGGAAACAGAGATTCATGTTATATGGATAACAGAAATGAAGCAAAATCTCCCTTGTAAACAGGAATTTGACAGTAGTGTGGGAGCTGGGGAGAGGTAGAGTAGAGAAATATGGGGCAGGGTGTTAAAAATATGAGACAAAAAGTGGAGAAGAGATTCTAAATCTGGATGGCTTACCAAAGAAAAGAAGGGCAGTCTTCAATACCTCTGTCGTGGATAAACAGGGGACGCTTTTTAAAAATGCTATCGTCTCAAATGACTCCTTCCTCAAAGAGATCTGTAGTGATAGTAAGGAATATCCAGGAGGATTTCAGTCTGCTGCAGACTGTCATGCTATGTGCTATGTGGAGCATCAATCAATCCTTTTGCAGAAGATTCAAGGTGATGTTAACCCATCAATCCTCTTTCCTCGCTTGGTGACTTTGTTTAAGGCCTGAGGCAAGCCCAGATTCCTCCTCACTAACTAACGGAGGTGTCTGTCAGTCCTGGGGCGCATTCTGCCTCCAGCCCGGCAGCTGTTCAGTGATAGATCAGTGAAGCAAAACACTATGCAGCTATGAAAAATAGATCTTGAGCTAGCACTCTCAATCTTACTCCTCTGTTCTGCATTAGTGGCAGAACTCTGGGCTTCATTTAGCCGTAAACGCTTGCCACTGAGGGGCAACCATCTTTCAAGCAATGATGATGGAGTCACCTTTGAAACAAATGCAAATGAGGAGAGATCATGCTTCAATATACCCTCCTAGGATTGCTTTTGATAAAATGGTGCTTGCACAGGGAGGCTGCCCAGAAAGTAGATTATAATCATCAATAACAAATGAGGAATTTTGACTTCTCTGTTCTTTTTCTTTTTTTCTCTCCCCAGGAAGTTAATTGGTTTATCTTCTGGAATTTCTAATAAGATTTAATTTAGAAAAATAAAGGGATCTAGAATAAGACAACAAATGCCTAAAGTTTTAAGAGGTTTTCTGTGTAATATGTTCTGATATGTTTTGTCACATCTTATTTTATTTTGTTTTTTATTATTTACTTTTGAGGAAAAAAATTATGGTTAAGTCTCATGTACTCTACTAAAAATACAAAGTTTGACTGCAGTCTTCTAATTCCCTATGGTAAATTGTTTGCAAATTTAATAGAAATATTTCCCCTGTGTTCATGTGACTCCCTCTAAAGTCAATGACTTTGGTACAGTCTTTCAGATCTCAATATAAGTAATTTCCATCTCAGCCTTGAAAAGACGATCAATAGTTTGTGATTTCTTCCACATAATTTAATCCATTAGATTTATCGTCAATGCCAATGCCAAACATCAAATCTTTAATGAAAATGAAGATTAATATTTGGACAAGTAACCTCAAATCAAAAAATGTCTGAAGCATTTGTGTTGCTGCATTGAACATTGATTTCTTTCTTCTGAAAAACAATCTCTCACAGTGGAGAACACTCACCTGAATCATATTCTTTTCCACATGAGTAGGAGGAAAGTGCTTTGAAACAGACATCACGGAGCAGGGTCTCTTTGAATCTCAACTATGTCTTTGCCTAACAATGCAAGCCATGTCAAAATGACAGTTGACATTTCACATACTTAACCCATTTTTCTCCCAAAACATCTCATTGTTAGAATAGATATTATTTTTGTTTTAATTTATTTTATTGTGGTAAAATTTGTATACGCAGTAAAATTCACCAATTTTAGGTGTACAATTAGAAGAGTTTTTTAACAAATGTACATAGTGGTATAACCACCTCAACAACCATAATATAGAGATAATTTCCATTAACCCAAAGTGTCTCATCTTGCCACTCTGCAGCCAATTCCTCCCACTTCCTTCTGAGCCATGACAAATACCCATCTTTATATCACTGTAGTTTCATATACTTCATAAACAGAAATGGATTTTTACAGTATGCCATATTTGTGTCTGGCTTCCTCCACTAAGCATAATATCTTTGATATTCATCCATGTATTTGTGCCTATGACTAGTTCCTTTGTTTTCATTGCTTTGCAGAATTCCTTTGTATGGATATACCAAAAGATTTTCATCCCTTGGCCAGTTGATGGAAATTTGCTTTGAAACAAGGTTTTAGCTATTGTAGAGAGAGCTTCTGTGAATATTTGAATACAATTCTTCATGGGTTTTTATTTCTCTTGGGTAACTAATTAGGTGTAGAATTACTGGTCATGTTAAGTGAATATTTGGCCTGATAATAAACAATCTGGATTCCAAAGTTGCTGTATTTTCTTTCATTCCCACCAGCAATGTATGGCTCAGAAGTTCAGTTGGTCTCCAGCTTTGACAAAACTTTATATTGCTAGTCTTTAATTTTAGTCCTTCTAAAGGGTGTGTATTATAATCCCCTTATACTTTTATTTACATTTCACAGATAAGTAATGATACTTTTCTGTTTGTAATGGGTTTATTTGTCATTTGACATATTCTTTGGTAAAATTTCACTTCAAATCTTTTTTCCATTAAAAAACAATCAGATAGTTTGTTATTATTAAGTTGTAAAAGTTCTTATGAAGTCTGGATACAAGTCCTTTGTCAGATATATGTCCTACACATAGTTTCTCTCCATTTGTGGTTCGTGTTTGCATTTTCCTAAGTGTCTTTTGAAGAACTGAATTTTTAACTTTGGTGATGTCTAATATATATATACTTCATGTTTTATTACTTTTATCTTCAAATGTTTTTCCTAACCCAAGTTCTCTTAAATTTTCTCTTATGTTTTCTTTTTGAAGTTTCATAGTTTTCACATGAACAATTAGAGTTACAATTCTTTTTGAGAACATTTTTACATGAAGGAGGTAAGGGTTGAGGTTTACTGTTTTTGCATTTTAAGATCCAAATGCAATAGCATTGTTGTTGAAACAATTATCCTTTCCACTGAATTACCTTCACACTTTTGTTGAAAATCAATTAACTAAAAATGTATAGGTCTATTTTTAAACTCACTATTCTGTTATATCATCTATAGGTCTATATTGATGCCAATATCACACTGCCTACACTAACTTTATAGCATATCATGAAATCAAACAGGGAAAGTCCTGAAAAATGAGAATCATATTCTCATATTTCTTAAATTCTACAGTGTAATTTTGGAGAAATAAACTTCTTAAAACATTGAAATTTCTTATCATGAATCTTCTGATTTACTAAGGTCTACTTTAATTTTTCTCAGTAATGTTTTGTAGTGTCAGTGTACAAGTCTGCACATTTTTCATAAATTTTTCTTTAATATTTCATAAATCCTGAAGCCATTGTAAATAGTATTGTCATAATTTAAATTTCCACTTGATCATTGTTAGTATAATGAAATAGAATTGACTTTTTAAAAAAACTTGGTTCACTCAGCCTTACTAACTCATAAGTTCTGCTAGAATTTTTAGATTGATTAGGATTTTCTTCATAAACAAACATGACATTTGTGAATAAAGACAGTTTTTATACTTGATTTCCAGTCTTTATGCTTTTTATTTATTTATTCTTATCTTATGTTTTCTAGGACATACACTACAATGTTTAACAGAAGTAATAAAAAGAAACAACCCACATGTTCATAACCACAGGAGGAAAGAATGAAGTTTTCCACCATTAAGATGATGTCGACTGTCGATTTTTCACGTCTACCTTTAATCAGGTGGAAGAATTCTCCCTCTATGCCTATTTTGAATTTTGTCAAGTCCTTTTTTTTTTTTAACCCATTGATATCATCTTTTTTTTTTAGCATATAAGTGTGGTGGATTGCATTCATTTTAAATAGTTACCAACTTTTCCTTCATAGGATAAAATTTGCTTGGTCATGATTTATCTTTATTATATATTTCTGGATTTGATTTGCTCATTTTTTAAATTCAAAATATTTTAACATTTACTTGTACATTTTTGTGGGGTACAGTGTGTTGTTCCAATACATGCATATACCCTACAATTATTAATTTAGGGTAGATAACATAGTTTTGTACCCATTAGTCCACCACTTCTCCTTCTCCCCGTCCAACTTCCACACCCTCACTGTTCCCCTCTAGTAACAATTATTCTGCTCTCTACTTCTATGAGATCACTTTTTTTTTGTTTGTTTGGTTATTTTTAGATTCCACATATGAGTGATGTCATGTGGTATTTGTCTTTTTGTGCCTGACTTACTTCACTTAACATGATGGTTTTCAGTTTTGTCCATGTTTTGGCAAATGATAGGGTATCTTTTTTTTTTTTCTATTTTTATAATAGCTGAGTGGTATTCCATTGTGTACATATACCACAGTTTTTTAATCCATGTAGCCATTGTTGGACATTTAGGTTAATTCTAGCCCTTGGCCATTTTGAGTACTGCTATGATGAACATGGGAGTGCAGGCGTCTTTTCTATATATTGATTTTATTTCCTTTCAGTATATACCCAGTAATGAAATGGTCATAAGGTAGACTTATATTTAGTTCTCTGAGGAATCTCCATACTGTTTTCCATAGTCACTGTACCAATTTATACTCGCACCAGCAATATGGGAGAGTTCTTTTTTCTCCACATCCTCACCAGCATTTATTTATTTTTCTTGTTGATAATAGCTGTTCTAACCAGAGTGAGATATCTAATTATGGTTTTAATTTTCAGTTCCCTGATGATTTGTGACATTGAGAATTTTTGCATGTGCTTCTTGACCATTTGTATGTGTTCTCTTAGCTTTTGTTGGGCTGGGAAAGACTTCATTTCTCCTTTATATTTGAAGGTTAGTTTTGCCACATATGCAATTCTTGGCTGACAGTCTTATTCCTTCAGCATTTTGAATATATCAAAGATTTGCCTAATCTTCTGGCTCATAGGGTTTCTACTGAAAAATCTGCTGAGAGACACATTGGGGCTCCACTGAGTGTTGTGTGTTCTTTTCTCTTGATGCTTTCAGTATTCTTTCTGTGGCCCAAAGTTTTCTTGAACTGGCTTTGCCTAATCTTGGCATCAGAGTGCTGCCGGTCTCATAGAAGAAGCTGAGAAATGTTTCCTCCTTTTCCATATTCTAGAAAAGTTTGTGTAGAATTGGCGATATTAATTCCCTATATATTTAGTACAATTTACCAGTTTAGCCATGTGGGCTATGTAGTTTTTTTGTGGAAAAGCTGTAAGTCGGAATTTAACTTATTTAACAGTTATAAGAAAATTTAGGATTTTTTTTTTTGAGTGTGGTTTGATAGTTTGTGTCTTTAAGAATTTTTCCATTTCATGTAAATTGCTGAATTTATTAGCATGTTTTCATTCATAGTATTCACTTGTTATCCTTTTAATATCTGTGGAATCTTTGGTCAGTTTTTTCTCTTTTATTCCTGATACTGGTAATTTGTGGCTTCTCTCTTTTTTTTAACTTGTTTTACGGTTCAAAATGTGGCCTATCTTGGTGAATGTCCTACCAGCAATTGAAAAGAAGGTGTGGTTTTTCTTTTAGTAGGTGGAATTTTTTAAAGTGTAAATGATGTTAATTTGATTGATAGAGTTGATCAGATACAGGAGATCTTTATAGATTTTCTATTTATTGTATCTATCGTTAAGAGAAGAGTGTTGAAATCTCTACTTAAAATTGTGGATTTCTCTGTTACTTTTTTCAGTTCAGTCGTATTTTGTTTTCTGTACTTTGAAGCTCTGTTATCAGGTTTGTACTTATTTAGCTTTGTCCTGTCCTCCCAATGAAGTAACTTTTTCTTTTATCATTATGGAATGTCCTTTTTATTCCTGATAATGTTTGTTCTTCAGTCTACTTTGTCTGACATTAATATACTGAGTTCAGTTTTTTCTTTTATTTGTGTTTGTATGGTAAGACATTTTCATTATTTTATTTTATTTTCATTATTTCCATAATTTTAACCTATCTGTTTGATATGGGTTTAAAGTAGGTGTTTTTGTAGAAATCATATGGTTCGGTATTACTTTTTTATCAAATTTGATAATTTCTGCTTTTTAATTTGACCTTTATATTTAATATTCTTACCAGTTGATTTTGAGTTTACCTTCCTTTCTATATTTGAATTAATAGAGTCATTTTTTAAAAAATTTAATCTTATCTCTATTATTGGATTCTTAGCTCTAACTATTTTGCTTTATTTTAATGGTTTCTCTAGGGTTCAAAACATACAACTTAACTCAACACAGTTTTCTTTCACGTAATATTGTACCACTTGGTAGAGAGAGTAAACACCTAATTGCCTGTACTCCAGTGTGTACTCATAAGCATGCAAAGGTTAGTCCTCAGCCAAAGCTTCCATGCTCCCTTCCTGTAGATCTCATGAGTGTTCGTTCTGGGCAATGCCATCCTGTTCTCTACTTTGCTTTCCCACAGCATCCACCCTGCCTCTTTCAGCACCCACTGAAACCTCTTGACTTTGACTAGGTTTATTTTCCCTGTGCTTTGGCCTATAAACTCTCTTTTGGTGTTAAGCTGGGCAGCTGTAGGGCTTATCCCTTTAGTTTCTTTTCTCTGAGTGTCCTAAGCTGCCTGTTATACAATTACTAAACACTTTTGTTTTATGTATCGCATTAACCATGTTTCTAACTTCTGTAAATCTGATGCTTTAATACCTGCCATACATGCGTATGCTGCACATGCTTTTTTATGGATAACCTGGTAACACGCTCGAGTCACCTTGCGTCAACTGTCTGCTTCTCTTGTCACCCCTTTACCTCTCAAGAGGATCCTCCTTCAGGGGGCAAACTTTTCAAATACAAATCAACCAATCCATAGGCCACACCCAAACACCTCCTATATCGGGCTTTTACTCTCTGGCACTCTCTCCCTGCCCTAACCACCCAAGGCCAGGTACCAGACTACTAGGGATAGTCCCTATGCCCCAGAGCTCACAGAAATTATTTAAACTAGCCAATGCTAAGCCTGCTTACCCCACCTCACTCATTCCTTCCTGCAGAAACCATAATAGGGGCTCTGCCCACAGTTCGTCCTTCTCCCCTGCCACCTAACTGATCCAAATGCTTCCCGATATGCCTCCCTCCATTGTGTGGCATGATTCCCCTTCTTGAGAACAGATGTAACACTGTTGCTTTACCTCCCATGGATTTGTCATCCCTTTTCCGCTGAGTGATGGAGCTGCCAAAGATTTCTCGAAGCCCATCTCTTTTGAGCAGTGAGAAGCCCCAGAAAGGGGTTAATATCCCAGGACCCTCAAGCATGAGGCATCCTTCCATTTGGGAAATTAACCACGAATTGGGGTTCTCTTCCTGCATTTATTCTCCAGACCAAGAAGTTACAGGAAGAGACATAGGTGGGGTTTTGCTAAGTACAGTTTAACAAGTTTTGCAATAGAAGCTGGTAACATTCAGTAAAAACAAGTCAGATGACATTCTGTTAGGCAATTAAGTGAACCACTAACAAAGGCTTGATTTAGCAAACATTCCTTTTCCCTCTAGCAGCTTTTTAGTAACTTTATATATCAATTAATAACTTGTCTGTCTTTGAGCCAGCAACCTTGCTGTGTTACAATTCTTATCTTGCAACAGAGATTCAATAGCCTGGGGAAAATTTCCTGTTCTTTGCAAGGTTAATATTTGAAACTGCAAGGCTTTGAAAAACCAGGCCCTGTGAGGTACATTTGTTTTATGAATCCTCTACATACCACAATATGTTTTCAATGGGAATTGTCTACCTATCTGTTGGCCTTGTTATACTTCATATGTTTTAGTAAGGCACTATATTTAAAAACATGTATTTTTCTAGCTTTTAAGGTGGGAGAGTAAATATAGTTCACCATTGTGGTGAGAATGAAGAAAAGGTGCTACTTTATCAACATGCTAAAGTTAAAGAAAATGATGCTCAGAGAATTGTCAACTATCAAAATTACACAGCAACCAACCAATCATCTATGACCTCATGTTTTTGTTCACTGTTCTTATTAAAAAGTAACTTATCTATCCTAGGTTAGGTTATATTGCTGTATTAATTTCTGGAGGCTGCTGTAACAAGCAACCACAAATTTGTGACTTAAAATAATGCACATTTATTCTCTTACAGTTCTGTATGCCAGAAGTCTGAAGTTACTATCATTGGGCCAAAATCAAGGTATGATTAAGGTCTAAGCTCTATACTCCACCTGGAGGATTTAGGGGGAAATCAGTCTTTGCCCCTTTCAGGTTCTGGTGTGGCTTGTGGTTGCTTCATTCCAATCTTCAATGTTAGCATTTTCAGTTCTCTCTCTACTCTGTCTTCATTTACTCTGTCTTCATTCTCAGTGCACATATCAAATTTCCCTCTGCCTCTTTCTGATAAGGGCACTTGTGACTGCAGTTAAGGCTCACCTTGATAGTCCAGTATAATCTCCCCATTTCAAGTTCTTTAACTCAATTACACCTAAAAATACTCTATTTTTTGTCATGTAGGTTAACTTTCACTGGTTGTAGGCACTAGGACATGAATATCTTTTGGGGGAGACATTTTTCACCTTAGCATAGTTACCTTGCTTTTTTGTTGTTTTTCTTTATTTTTGTCAGTATTTCATCTTGCCTACTGTGACCATCTACCGCAGAATAAAACTATTGTCTCTCTGAATAGACATAATACTTGGCAGGTAAATCTCTGCAGATTTGAGAAGAACATGGTAATAAATGAAAATATTAATAGTTTCCCTACAGACTAGAATGAAACATAATTCAACTCTCTTTGGTGTCTATTTCCCAGTTTTCTAAGTTTCAAATTTGCTACTTCCTACCTTTAACCTTTTCAGTTATGGAATGAAAGGCAAAGGGGGAAAAGTAAGTTGTTTAGTTTAAAAACAATGACAACAACCAAACTTATATTTTCGTCTCTAATGTGGAAGACACTAGATGAAGAATAAAAGTCTTTGAGACTGTAAACAAAAATCTCTGTTGATTCCATGTTTTCTGTAAAATGAGAGCCTAGTACATGGTAAGCCCTTCATAAATATATGCTTAAGAAAAAGAAAGGAATGCATCAATGAATAAATGAATGGATGCATAAATGGTCAAAGTGAGATATTGCTCCCTCTAAAGTAAGACTAACATCTGCTATTGACAGGTACATTTGAGTAATTACACAAAACATATTTCCCTAAAGCAGTGATTCTAGACGGTAACTACAAAAAATTTGCTGGTAAACTCATGATTCACTTTCAAGGTATCTTTTCAAGGTATCTGCTGTAGACATGATTTGCTTCAAAAAAGTTGATATTCTTGAAGGGAATAAACAAATGCTTGCCAACTAAAATTCAGTTTTCATTCAATAATGTTATGGCCGTATATGTGTATGAATAAATATCATTATTCCCACCAATGTTCTAAAATAATCATATAACTGTGTATTCTGAAATCCACAGATTCCAGGAACCAGAAAAAAAAAAATGATTCCAAATATGACAGTACCACTCAATTCATGCTTATAATCCTTGTATAGTAGAAATGTCTCTCTTGACTTATTGTGGTCTAAAGATAGGACTGGGTAGTGAGCTCTAGGACTTGTTCTGTAGGTCCTGCATAGGCACTTACTGGATGCATGATTGTGAACCAGTTGCTTAACCTTATCAGTCCATAAAGTGATGAAAATCTAAGGCTTTTATATCTCAGAGAGTTATTTCCAAAGCTACTGGAGACCAATGCATTACCCAGCTTCGATGAACTAAGGCTTGAGTATTTCTGTATACTGTATCCTGGGACTATTGCATGGAACTTAAGAAAACAATAGGCATGATATATGTGTTAAATAGAGATATTCTTAAATAATTATACAGATACATAGTATAATTTTTACCCATTCCAAAGCAGATGGGGTAGGGGGGCATGTGAATGTCTTTGAATTTCTTCCTTCATGGACAGATGCAGGGGTGAGACTTCAGAAAAAATAAATAAATAAATAAATAAATATATTTATGTATTTGGTAGATCCATTGGATTCTCTAATGTGGAAGTTCATTTAGTGATAAGCAGAGAGAAGAGCACAAAATCTGAGTCTTTGATGAGGAAACAAGAATAAGCACATGGTAGTGGAGCAGAGGCAGATACTAAATACAAAAGGCAGGAGCCCATGCTAGAAATGACATATAGGAGCAAAAGCCAGAAATCAGATGAGAGCTAGCTGAAACAGAAGCAGGACAAAGCAATTAAGGATGGTCATTGAAAACTTACAACATTTAGAGGTTGGTTATGTGCTGGAGACCAGCTCCACAGGATTCGTTGGACCTGAATAGGTGGTGTGGCGTTGGCGAGGAAAAAAGAGAAAGGCGGACCATAAATGTCTAGTGCAAGTGTGGACAACAACCACATGAATCTTGCTTTATTTATATATTTTTACTTATTTTTTTACATGATGACTTATCTTTTAATCAAAACATTTCTTATTTCATCTCTATAGAAAAAGAAAAATCAAAATGTTCCAGAACACTCATGCTGTGACAAAAACACCCACTCATGTATCAATAGTTCAGCCCAAAGCCTGTGGCTTGTGGCGAGGAAACTATACAATAGCAACATGCTTGGCTTTAAAACGTCAGACTTTTGGTCTGGATCATAAACCTTAACCTTCTTAGCTTACAATTTAACCCTTTTTTAATCTTACTTATACTTACTACACTTAATTTTAATAATATTGATTAGTTATGGTTAACAATTTAATATTGCTTATACTGTATATTGATCATTTTAATTTATAATCAAAATTATGTTTATAACATGAATATTATAATAAACTTTAAGTATAAATCTTTATTAAATTTCTATGTTGTTACAAATTTTGTGTTACAAACTGATTTAAACAAAACCTATTAATATCAAAATTTGTTTGTGTTTCTCTACTATCTAACTTATTTATCTTATAACAAAACCTTTTATTTCCCTGCCAATAAACTCCAGGAACAGCACAGGGGACAAAGTGAGAAGTTAAATGACCTTTCTCAAGTTTGTTAAAGCACACTGCATCATTCCAATCCTGGAATGATATGTTCTTGGTGAGTCAAGTGAAACAGTGGAAGTGGAAAAGGAACAAAGAAATCTGTAACTGGTTGTGATCAATTAGTTGTAAACAAACAGGAAATTCCACAGAGCCATGTCAAACATATGGGGCCCCCTTGCAGCCTGTTGCACAAGGGGTATCATTCCTCATGCTCCCATGCTATTTCCTATCGCAGGACGGCTCTCGACAGTTATGGCTAAGGACTGATAGGTGTAGTGTTCCTTTGATTCTTTTCGGCCAGAGTGAAAAAATATGGCATCAAGATGGCTGATATAATAGATTAATTACAACCATGCAAATATGTTTAGCTAGATTGGTCTCTGAAACATAAGAATGATTATAAATTTGGAGACAATTGATGTATGGTATTCCTTTTATAGTTCAAGTAACCACAAAGTAAAATGCTTGACAGAGCAATATTGTAATAGAAAGTAATACTTCTTTTAAGTAAAGTTTTTTGTTTTTTTGTTTTTCCTGTACAATCTCCTTTACAGCATGAAATAGATAACCTCTGCAGAGACATTTTGAGTGGTAGGTTTTGTGGTGCTATTGTAGATCTGGAGAAAAGAAACAACTACTTCCTATTCGGGTAATGTTTGGTTAGCACATAATGGCCATGTGGGTGAGCAAAGAGTGGGAGATCAATGAGATACCCTGTCACTGCAAAAACTAGGGTACAAGGTAAATTTATTTTCTTCACCACATGAATTTCAAGTTCAATTCTCAGTAGGACGTGTTTTAAAAATTCCTGGTGTAATAACTTGCATTGTACGTACATTCTGAATGGAGAAACTTATCAAGAAAATGAACAGTTTCAAAATTTAACAAATGACTGGTTGTGAATGGGCTGTATTTCTAAAGATGAAAATGTCAAAAAAATTAATAATTACTGAAATAGCAGGCCATTTTTCTTTATTAACAACAAAAAAACTACTTTATTCCCAGGAAACACCAAAAATTCATAGAAATATATGCGCTAAATGTATTTGTGGGCAAATATGTATTTGTGTACATGTTTGTATGGGTAAACATATTTTACTTAGTTCCCTGTGGTTAGATTACCCCAAACATGCTGAAGCTTATTTATTTCCCTTTATAGATTAAATTAAGAATAAAAAACTTTATCACCATGCTAATTAATATACTAGGGAGAGGAGTTGTTAAAACATCTAAAAACTCATATTGAGGTTATTTGTATTTTCATTAACTTAGTTGAAAACCATTCCACGTTTTTAAAGTCACTTTGAGGGACTGCAAAGCTGACCAAGATATAATCATGAATATCCCCAAATTTACCAGTTCGGGTGAAGTGTTGAGGTATGCATGGAAAGCTATTTGTGTAAAACAAAATGTATACTATAAAATTTCACAGTTCATTTAGGGTACACCCACTTGAAGAAAAAACAAAAAATTAGAAACTTTTTAATACAAATGTCAGATAAAACTGAGTCTTCAAAAATTGGAAAGATTTTTCCTGATGCAATTTGATGAGAATTACACAATATCAGTTTATATATTGTTTAACTGAATGCAAGTTATTACCCAAGGAAAAAATCAGACAAATCTAGATTGTGAGATATTCTATAAGAAAATTGGCTCAAGATATTTAAAATTGTCAATGCGATAACAAAAACAAAATAAATGGAGGACAAGTGTTTTAGCTTAAAAGACAACTGAATAGAATATGTGATCTTTGATTAGATCCTGAATTGCAGGGGGGAAAAAAAACATTTTTGAACAGTTAAAAAAATTGAATATAAAAAGAAGATTAACTGGTAATATTGAATCAATGTTAGATTTGTTTGGTATAGTCTCAGATTTGATTCTCACAAAATGAGTTCCTTGTGTACAGGTAGTTTGTTTTTAAGGTGAAGCCAGGAAACTAGATGGAGTGAAGAGAGTGAGAGAGAGAAGCAGATTACTTCTATAAGTGGTGCAGCTTTAATGGAGCATTCACTGTAGACATCTGAGTATCCAGTCCTCTAGGAATTTCCTGTGGAGCTGCCTAGAATGTGCTCCCAAATAACTGAAAGATGAGGATCTGGGATATTTTTCCACTGAGAGTAGCTTTCTCTGGGTGTTGTCTCACCTATATTTCCAAGTGCACTTGCTAAGGTAAGTCCTGATGAGGGGGAAATGTTAAGATGTATGGCAAGGTACATATGATGATAAGCTTTCAGTGTAAGAACTTTGTATCACAGCAGCACCTGCAATCTGAACTAACTTGACAGGTGTAATAATGTTATTGTGGTAGTGTAAGATAATGCCTGTGTTTTTATGACATAAATGCTGAAGTATTTAAGGGTGAGGTGTCAATATATCCATCACTCACTATCAAATGGATCTTATGTATGCATATAAATGTGAGAGTGTTTGTGTGTGTGTGTGTGTGTGTGTGTGTGTGTGTGTGTGTGTGTGTAGACAGAGAGAGATATGAGGATGGAGACAGAGTTAAAGCCAATGTAGCAAAGTCTTTTGTACCATTTTTTAAAATTTTAGTGTAAGTTTAAATTTTTCAAAATCAAAAATTGGAGGGAAAAAGATGGGATTTAATATATGGATTTAAAATAGAATAGGGTATTCATGGTTCAAGAAAGCTTAAGAATAGAGTGAAAACCTAGAAACCTGCAAAAGTAGAAAAATACCAACTGGATAAGTGGAGTGCTTGGAATTATTAGTTTTAAATGTCAAGAAAATTTTAAATTTCAAGAAAGTTTCAAATTCATTCTGTAATTGATGGTAACTACTGGGTGTTTTCAAGGACAGAAAAAAAGTTGGTATGTTATTGGATACTCTTTCTCTGGTGACAAATGTCAGAGGTTCATTGTAGTACTGAAACTAAATGGACGCTACTGGAATACTAAAGAAGTGAAGAATTAAAGCCCTGAAGTTGGGTAGTAATACAAGTTAAAAAACAAAAACAAAGAAACCCAAGATGAATGTTAATAAGGAAATATTATGCATGGAGAATTGATGGCTTCTATCTAATCAGATTTCTATATATTCTAATACAGATTTCAATCTGTAATAACTGTAGTTAGTAGTGCTTTAATTTGTATGTGCTCTGGTCCCACTGCATAGTGCATGGTCAGAAACATAAATAGATGAATAAAATATATGTTCAATCATAAGGAATAGTTTTGTTGATTCAACAAAAATAGGACTGAGGAGGAAAAGGAGGACTTCTGGGAAGAAGGGAAAATCAATGAGGCGTTAAATTTTAGGTTGTTTTTAGGATGGTACCCATGCCTTTGTATTTACTTTAGCTTTGGTGTCCTCATAAAGCCGTTTGAAGGGAGAACTGTGTGCAAGAATTGTAAAACGGTAATTAGTATTTCAAGTGGACCAAAAGTTTTGACAGCAAGCCACCCAGAAATTGACTGCATGATGGGCTAATGACACGGCAGCCTCCAGAGACGCAAGACGCAAACCTTTATTCCTACACAGAAGAGGATTCTCTGGATCGATGGGGCTTCTCCACAAAAAAAGAACAAGGAAAAAGGGGACCAAGCCAGGTACAGAAGTGAAAGTACTCTTGGGGGCAGGGAGAAGGAGGACAAGGTGGGTCAGGTTGTGGCTGCATTGGTTTGTGTGAAGTGCAATTGTGCATACAAGTTTTGGGCACTTACTACATGCCACGCATTTGCCACAGTATACCCCGAGGGCCAATTGTTTAAGGAACACATTTGGGGGCTGGAGAGCAGAGGGATTTTGTGGGGTCTAAGGTACTTATGTCAATTTTAGTCTGAGCAAAATGGAATCTATTTAAAACTAAAATGAAGTCTCTCAAACTCACAATGGATGGCTTCTTCTCATTGCAAATAGAAATTCTAGTCATGGCAACAAAATTAGTAAAAATAAGGGAGTGCAGCATGAAAATGCAAGGACACAATAGGAAAGAGAGGGTGTCCACGGCTGAGGAAAATGCCAAATAGAGGACATGCTCTTCACTGTATCTCTTACTAAGAGTGGTGGGCCAACTTCAGAAGGGTTCATGCCATCCAGTTCGTTCTCTTTCAAGGGTTGGATCCAGTAGCCAGCTAGCTTCCCCTATGGAGCAGTGGTTGAGCAGGGAGTCACTCCATTTGTGTTTGAATCCTGAATCATGTACTTAGCAGTGTTATAGCATTGGGTAAGTCATTTAACCTCTATAAACCTGAGTTTACTAGTTTATAAAGTAGGAACAATTCAAATGCTATTTTACTTATTTCAAGAAACAAACCTAGGAGGCAAATATGATTATTAAAGCCTTTTTACATATAAGAAAATCTGATACAGAGAGTTAAGATTTTGGTTTTTGTTTGTTTGTTTGTTTAAGTTATAAATTTGTAGTTAGCAGACCTGGGATGTGAAACAGGCCTGCCTTCTTTTACATTTTACTTTTTATATTAATATATGATATAACGTCCTCTGCCAAATTAAGGCTATGTCAGTCCCAGGAGGGTCACTTATGAAAGGGAACGAAGAATAAGGAAGAGTAAAGGACATTGAAGTAAACAGTATCTGTTCAAAGACTGCACCAGGAAGAGAATGCCTTTGACAAGGCAAATATTTAAGTACCATTTCAAGAGACTTCTATGCAGAAGCAGTTGAACTGGGTTTTCTTAGCAAGATGTGATGAAACATGAGAATGGGAACACATAACACAATCTCGCCCTGCCCTTAATTTCTTATCTGCCAAACTTCTCTCTGTTCATAATTTTGCTTCTTAAAATAAGTTGGCCAGTAAAGGGCAGTATCGAGTTTTCTGGGCAAGTATGTATCACAATGTATAAAAGCAGATATTCAGTTCCTGGTATTCATCTCTTCTGAACATTCTTGTAAATTAGAAACACTAAACTCATCCACTTTGATACATGGGTAGGATAATGTTTCTGAGACAAAAAGGCTTTGGGTAAGGCTCTGGGAGGCAGCAAAATCTAACTATATGCACTTTTCCTTATCTACCTGTTAGGGGGTATCATCCCATTTTGTAGATGAGTAAGTTATGGCAAAAATGGGTAAAGCAACTTGCTCAGTGTCACACAGTTATTCAGTTGGAGAGATTGTGCTTTGATTATAACTCTTTGAATCTCAAAGTTTACCTTGTACTTAATACAAGAGCACTTCTAAGAAAGTCCAGGTTCTCAAAAAAAACTTTAGAGAGGAAATTTGTTGCTTTCTCTTTGTTGCAACACTGATAATGGCAGGTGGAAACGGCTAGAGACATAGTCTAATTATATTATCATAATTAGAGCATATTCACATAAAATCTAAATTCTAGCTGTTATATTGTCTCTTTGGGCTACCAAGCTTCTGACTCGGACACAGGAGTGGACCAAAAGGAGTGGACATTCACTCTTTTCTAATGTGTTGTGTCTACATTGATGCTAACTGATCCAATTAAATAAGAAGCTGCTAGCTGAGCTACCATCATGGTGAAAGACCAGGTCTTGATGCTTCCATGCTAATTGTGCTTATCCTCTCCCTTTTCCTCCCCTTATTCTTTTTCCTCTTCATGCATTCATTTCTCTTGAGGCTCTCTTCCTCTGCCACCCTCATCTACCCAGTTATATTTTGTAACAATAGTTATTTTAGATTCTCCATGCTGTAGATTTTCTGACTATACTGACATGCTCTGGGTACAAATATAAATGAGTGGTGTCGGCAAATGAACTTATTTATTGGTGTTACTAACATCAGAAACTTTCTGACTCCTGTTTTACAATTATGAAATTGTGAAACATGCATTGATTTCCAGTGTTTTTGCTAATTAGAACTATCTTTAATGAGATTACTACTTTTTTATAGTTCTTAAACATTGAATTATTTGTCTTGGAATAAAATTTGACTTAAAAGTGGAATAGAACACCCTCTGACATACTCCTGTTTCCACACTAATACATCCATGAGTGTTAATGCTCCTTAAATAGGTCTAGTGACAGATCACTCCTAGCCACGTTAAGCAGTTGATTCCTTCTTAAGTGAGATCACAACTTCTCTTGGGATATGCTGAAAATTACCTTATAATTTGTCACCATTGAGCCCAACATATAATTAGAAGCATCAGGGAAATAAGCTCAGTCTTTCTATCAACTAACAGCTTTGAGAAGCTACTCTATTGTGTTGAAAGAGCTGGAAAATATTTACCTTTCTCACATAATTGTTCTTGAAGTCAACAAAACTTTGCATATTATGAAATCAAGTTACTGTTCACTTTTCTCCTCCTTTCTCCTTTCTTCCCTTCCTCACTTTATCCCTATCATTCTTCCTTCCTTCCTTCCTTCCTTTTTTCCTTCTTTTCTTTCTTCCTTCCTAATATTGTTTTATTTTCAACCCACAAATAAGAATATATGCTCCATCAAGTTCAATATCAATTGTTGGAATTAGATCATAATTACTGCTTGCCATAGTGCATATAACTTCTGGTACATGTTCACTGTGTATGCTTATTTTTGTTTTATGATCATAACCACCTGCCCCAAATTAGTGGAATTAGCCTGCCTTCTGTCTGGTTCTAATGCCCCACTGAAAAAGGGCTAATGCTGGGGTGCTAACAGCATATTTGGATTCAGAGCCTAAGATTAACCTTGTTAAAGTAGGATAATTTGTGTAGCCTAATGGTTCTCACCAATATCACCTGGAGGGCTTGTTAAAAGCCATATTAAAGAGCCCCACCTCAAGAACTTCTTAGGTTGTTTAGTAGGTATGGGATGGGACCACAGATTTCCATTTCTAATAAATCCCCACAGGGTGTTGATCCATTGGTATAACATGAAGCTTACCAGTCCCGGGTAAATAATTGTATTCTAGGAGGTGAGTCAAGAGTCTAAAATTAAGATTCGGGATCAGTTGCCAAACCTGATGAAAAAGTACAAATCCAGAATCAAGAGGTAAGCACAAGAGGTGAGAGGTCTGGTAAACACAAGAGAGCTCAGATAGGGGAGGAATGGAATGGGCCAGGTGTGCCCGAGAAGTAAATCTTCAGCACTTGCATTATTGCAGCTTATGTTTACTTTTAGATGATTAATTAGAAATAACCTACTTTATTCTAAGAATGCATTTAAATCAGTTAACAAACATGTAATATAGCTAGGCAGAAAAAAATAAAATTAACTAAAAAAATCAATGATTAAAACAACAGCAAAAGGCCAGAGCAAGTTTTTCATTGATGTTGACCATGTGTGCCTGAGAGGATCCCCTGGAAATATAAGTGCAGCATAGGCAAGGACATCTCTGCTGTTTTAGTATTCCTTATGAGTAGACTGAAGACACGTGGGGCATCTCCACTCTGTGGAGTCTGGCAGCTGCAGCAATTGCTGGAAAGTAAGTATTCATGAGCTTCTCTGCATCTCAGTGGCAGAAGCAAGCAACAGAGCTCTTGCAGAGTGTGTTAGCCTCACTTTTATAACTCCTACAGAAAAGTCATCACAGAACATTCTGTTTTGTGACAGAAACTATTATCTTTGTGTCTCTCTCTATGCCTGTGGCAGTGAGGGTTCTCTGGGCCACCTCTTTTTCTTAAGTTTTTTGAAGGTGCTGAAAAATGAGAGAAAAAAGCCCTGACTGCGGCTTGCAGAGTAGTTTAAGGAGGATTGCCTTCCAATTTATTTCCCTGGGTTTGACTTTCAGAAGGATTGTCAAACCTCTTGGTGCCCATTTGCAGGAACTTATTCAGTGTGAGAAGTCACAGAGTGCTCTAAATGCTGAGGAAATTGGTGATACTACTCAGAAAGATATCGGAGACTGTGGAGGGACAGTGATATTGAAAGCAATACAACATTTGTAATGCTTAAAGTTTGTATAAAACATTTCTTGAGTAACCTCTAAACGGTTCCTTTTTTCCTTCTTCCCTGATAAAAATGAGAAATGGAAGAAAGGCCTGGAGAGAAATTCACTATAGCAGTAGAGATACAAAACAATACCTACCAAAATCAACACTGCAGGAGAATACTTAGCATTCCAGTTATGCTTGCAATAGGAGCAACTGTTGCCAGGAAGTTTTATACCTGATGGTTTCTTGTGACATTTAATGTTTAGGGTCTGATATACTGGACTTCCCTATCCACTCAGATAAGGAGGACATTTCCCTCCTTATCGTCAATCTCTCTTTATATACCAAGTAACAGTATCTCTGGGGTTTAAGCAAGAGATAGGTAAACAGATACGTTTGAACTTTCAGTTGTGCCATTTTACAGGAAGGGTGATGTACAAAATTTCAGGCCATGAGAGGTTATCCTTTGTTCTGTGTCTTTGCATGGCTGCTGCTATCTAAGTCATGTTCCTTTCTTATGTCTTCCTGTAGCCGTTTCACATTGTAAGTGTAACTATTAGAGTAAATGCTGATTTTTCTCTAATTTTACCTTTGCAAACTGGAGAATAAAGTTACCAGTTAAGACACACTTTGAAGAATCATTAGTATGTCTAAAGCACTATGATGTACTAGGAAAAAAGTAATTACAAGAGAGCAGTGAAATATTTTAAGATGCTTTAAACTGAGAGTCGATGGTTATGTTTAATCTTGAGTTAGCATGATTATTTTTATTAAAAGGCTAATTTTTGAGTTCCAAGCTAAAGAATGTCACCTAAAATCACTAACAACACTGAAATCAATGGCAAAAACAAATGCTTAAGATTTGGTAATAGCTTCAGAATTCATGTTTATCCGAATTTTTTTGACATTCTGTTGCCCAGCATGGCTATAAATTCAGGAGTGACCCAAACCCATCTTCAGGTTTGATAATTCACTAAAATAACTCACAGAATTCAAGAAACTGCTATACTTAACAATAACTATTTTATTATAAAGAGTATAAATGAACAGCTAGAACAAGAAATATGTAGGCCAGTGTCTTAGTATGCCTGCTTTAACAAAGCACCATAGACTGGGAGGCTTAAACACAAACATCTGTTTCTCACAGTTCTGGAGACTGGGAAGTTAAAGATCAAGATGCCTGTAGATCCCATGTCTGGTGATGGCCCACTTTCTGGTTTGCAGGCAATCACCTTCTCATTGTGACCTCACATGGTAGAGACTTAGCTGTCTATGTAGCCTCCTCCTTTAAGGGCATTAATCCCATTCATCAAGGCTCCACCCTTATGAGCTAACTGCATCCCAAAAGTCCCTCCTCCAAATTTCATTACATTGATATTAGGGTTTCAACATATGCATTTTGGGAAGATACAAACATGCAGTCCATTGCATTTCCCTCCTGGTCCCCCCAAATTCACATCCTTCTCACAAGCATAATGCATTCATTTCATCCCAACAGCCCCAAAAGTCTTAACTCATTTCACCATCAACTTTAAAGCCTAAAGTGTCACCTAAAGAGCACCTAAATTAACTATGGATGAGACTTGAGGTATGATTCATCCTAAGGCAAAATCCCTCTCTAGCTGTGAACCTGTAAAACCAGACATGTGTGTGCTTCCACGTACACTGTTTGAATAGGAATAGAATAGACATTTTCACTTCAAAAAGGAGCAAAAAAGAAGAAAGATGTGGTGATAGGTGCCAAGCCAGTCTACACCTAGCAGGGCGGACTCCATTAGATCTTAAGGTTTGATGATAGTTTTCTTTGGCTCCATGCCTGAAAGTGAGTCATTTGTAAAGAAATGAAATTACTTTCTTACAGTTTTGGAGGCTGGGAGGTCTAAGGTCATTTGGTGAGGGCCTTCTTCTTGGTGGTGATTATCTACAGAGGCCCTGTGGTGACCAGGGTGTCATATGGCAAGACTGGGCTGAGCAAGAGAGCTATCTTTCTCACTTGTTCTCCTTTTAAAACCATTAGAACCATGCCCATTACTCCATGAATGGGTCAAACCATTCATGAGGGCACCATCCTCACAATCTCAAAGGCCCCACCTTTCAAATAGCATGAATGAATTTCCCATCCTCTTAATACTGTTACAATGTGGGTCAAGTTCCCAATACACAAACTTTTGAGGGACATATTTAACCCATAGCACTGTACTTTCCACATGCACTGGGATAGTGATTCACCTTTTATACTCACTGGAGTGGTGGTCTTACCCCCACAGCTAAGCCAGATATTGGGCCTGCCCCTAGTGTTCTGGGAGGCAGGGGTTGAACCCCCACAGCTTTGGGCAGCCCCACTCCTATGGCTTTGGTTGGAGGACATGTAGTCTGTTGAAAGCAAGGCAATTTCTTCCTCCTTCCCCCATTTGGAAACCCAGGAGGAAGCCCTGATGATTTTTTTTAATATCTTCAGGGTAATTCTTTCCTTGTCTTGAAGAATAGAACACATTCACAGCTGAACCGCAATATGGTCCTGTCCTAAAATTCCAGAAACTGACAAGCTTCCTTTATTCCTTCCTATCTTCTTTCCGTTTGGTTCAAACTAGCAGTTCTCCTGCTGTGATAGTGGATTAAGTCTAAAGTTCACATCCATACTAAATTCTTTATTGAACAGTTGCTTGGCCACATCCTTAGTGTTCTTTTCTGAACATAATTTTTTCACTTTTTGCAAAATGGGTAGACTGAGAAATTTCTAAATCTTTAGGTTCTAGTTACTTTTTTTTTCTTTATTCTTGCATTTTACTATAAGCAGCCAGGAGGAACCAAGCTACTCCTTCAACACTTTGCTAAGAAATTTTCTCAGATAAATATCCAGTGGTAGTGCTGGTATGTTTTATCTTCCATAACACTAGAAGAAAAACAGAATTCAGACAATTTCTTTGCCACATTATAATAAGAATCACCTTTTCTTCACTGTTCAATAGGATGTTTCCCATTTCTGTCTGAAATCTCATCAGAATAGCCTTTATCATCTATATTTCTATGATATTCTGCACATAATTACTTATATATTCTCTAACAAAGACAGACTTTCTCTATAGCTCTCTTTTTTTCCTTTCTGAGCCCTCACTAGAGTTGCCTTTAAAATTCCCCCTGTGACAATCTTGGCTTCTTCTAGCATTTACTTCAAAACTCTTCCAGCCTCTACCCATTATCTAGTTTCAAAGCAGCTTCCACATATTTAGGTATTTGTTACAGCAGTACCCCACAGCTCAGCATCAACTTCTGTGAGTCAGTTAGGGCTGCTATTGCAAAGCACCATAGACTGGGTGGTTTAAATAGCAAACACCTATTTCTCACAATTCTGGAGGCTGGCAAGACCAAGGTCTAGGTCCTGGCATATCTCTTTTTTGGTGAGGGATTACTTCCTGGTTTGCAGACAGCCAACATCTCATTCTGTTTTTGTAGGGGAGAAAGGGGGCTGGCTATGTCTTTAGCCTCTTCTTCTAAGGATGCTAATTCCAACTATAAGGGCTCCTTCTTCATGACCTAATTATATCCCAAAAGCTCCATCTCCAAATAGTGCTACAGTTGGATTGGAATTTCAACACAGGTATTTTAGATGGTACTACTACTATGATATGTTTTTACTCAGAAAAGACTTTTGATACCAAATATGTGGGGGATCCAACCAATTTTGCAACACCAGCTGGTACCCTACAAATCAGTTCAATTCTGATAATACCTACCTGGAGTTGGCATCAGAACCTACAAGTTAAGGTCTCAGTACCACAAGACAGCCCCAATTCAGATGGCAATCACAAGTCCTGGGCCTTTAGTACTTCTGACTAACCAGCTATAAATTGGGGGTTCCCGTAATTCCCTCTTCAAGTTTAATTATTTGCTAAAACTCAAGGGAAAGCACTTCACTTACATAACCAGTTTATTATAGAAGTTATTATAAAGGATACAGATGAACAGCCAGATGGAGTAGCATGGAAGGGTCCTAAGCACAGGAGCTTCTGGACCTATGAACTTGGGGTGCACCATCCTCCTGGCATGTAGATACATTTTTAAACCCAGGCAATCTCTGAACACTTTTATTTAGATTTTTTAAAAGAGGTTCCATTATATTGGCACATTTGGTTAAATCATTGGCCATTGGTGATTGACTCAATCTCCAACCTCACTCCTTTTCTCAGGGGTCAAGAAAGGGGGCGAAACTGAAAATTCCAACCTTCTAATACACGGTTGTCTCCTCTGTCAACCAGTCCCTATCCTGAAGCTATCTAGGGGCCCACTAAGAGACAAGTACTGAGCATAACCTTGTGTATGGCTGAAAGAGGCTTATAATGAAAAATAAAAGGAATTTTTTTTTTCCCCTCATGACTCAGATAATTTCAAGGGAATTTTAGAAACTCTTGTGGTGGGAATCAGGAGCAAAGACTAAAAGTAGTAATAAAAGATACTCCTAACACCCCTATCACTTAGGAAATTACAAAGGTTTTGGGAGTTTTTTCTAGGGGCAAAGGACAAACACCAAATGTATATTTCTTAGTAAATCATAATGTCTTAGTATATCATTGGGGGACACAAACATCCACTCAATCCATTGCAGGTGACAAGGAGCTCCTGTCCCTGTGGAGTCAGGTTGTGCCCCCCACCCAGGTACATCAGTGTGTTAACCATCCAGGAAGCTCTTTGATCCTCATCCAGAGTTTTGAATGGAGTTTCATGACATTGGCACACTTGATTAAATCATGGGCCGCATGACTGAATCCAATCTCCATCAGTCCTCCCCTCCCCAGAGGTTGGCGAGTTGGGGTGATGCTGGAGGTTCCAACCCTCTAATCGCTTGCTTGGTTTTTCTGTCAACCAGCCCTCATCCTGAAGCTAAATAGGGACCCTTCCAGGAGTCACCTAATTAAAATAACAAAGACACTCCTACAACTCAGGAAATTCAAAGGGATTTTGAAGCTGTGTGCCAGAAAAAGGGAATACAGTTCAGACTTTTTAAAATTAGTATACCAGAGCCCTCTCCGAAATATTGTAGCAAGATATTTTTTTCCTCATTCAAAAAGTTAATTAATTAAAATCAGGGCTGGGGGTTTCTATTCAAGTTCCTATGATATCAAAAAGGAAAACTTCTATCTATCTGTCTATCTATTTATCTATCTGTCTGTCTGTCTGTCTGTCTGTCTGTCTATCTATCTATCATCTATCTAATTCCCTTAGCATGGTAAGTCTTTCCTTCTTATGAATCTATAACTTTAAATGGCTATAACTATTGTTAAAGGCTCTGCTAGTACCAATATCAGACATTATTTTAGAGATAAGAAGACAAATTTAAGAACACAGTGACTTTTCCAATCTACAATCGGGGACTATATTGCAATTTAGGCTCTGACACTACAAAGCCTGTGATGTTTCTACTAATCACACTGACTTCCAACACAGAGTTAGTTCAAGATTTATTTATTCAAGTTTTCAGTCACTGGTCAACCAACTGAAAGGAGGAGAAAAATGTTAACATGGATTGGAATGACTTGTCTCATGCTGAACTGAGTGTGATTCAACCTTGAAAGAAATACAAAAGGCAATAAATGTCAAATAATGTCAAATAACAGAAATATGACATCTTCACTTAAATAATTTCTTTTGATAAATAAAAGTAAGGGTAAAACAAACCTGATGTCATATATGAAATCACATGTTTAGTTTTTGTTGTTTTTTGTTTGTTTGTTTTTTTCTCTGTTGATTCTGAGTTTTATTTATTTATTTTTTTAATTGAAACCTAATTGTGTACAGAGTTGACTATCATTATTTATGTACAGTATGTGGTAATCAAATCAGTATTATTCGTCACTGCAAATCATAATTATTCTTCATGTCCCTTACCCAATTACTCCTAACCCCCTTAAATCTCTCCCTTTCCCACTTCTAGTAACCATAGGCCTGTTCTCTCCTGAAAGTTCAGCGTTTTATTGTGGTCTTTCTTTGCCACCGCTTATGAGTGAGGACATGGTATTTCTCTTTCTGTGCTTAGTTTATTTCATTTAACATAATTTTCTACAAGCTCACCATGTTGCTGCAAATGGCAGAATTTCATTTTTTTATGGATGAATAGTATTCCATTGTGTATATATACCACAATTTCCTTATCCAATCACCAATTGATGGACATTTAGGTTGGTTCCAACTCTTGGATGTTGAAAATAGAGCTGCGATAAAAATGGGAGTGCAAGCATCCCTTCAACATGATGATTTCCATTTATTTGACTGTAAACCCCGAAGAAGGATTGCTGGATAGTATGGAAGTTTTATCTGTAGTTGTCTGAAAAACCCTATAATGTTTTCCACAATGGCTGTAGTTTAAGTCTTACCAGCAGTGTAGATAGTTCCTTTTCTCCACATCCTCACCAGCATTTGTTACTGTAGAGCTAGGGCTAGGGTCTGGAGCTCACACACCCCTCTAGGCTGTTTACAAACCCTTCCCATGCAGGTCTATGAGCTAGGTAACTGGCAAAAAGGTCCTTGGAGCCTTGGTGAAAGTAGGAATAGTCTTTTTTCAGCACACACGTGTCTAGGGGCTAGGCAGTAGAAAGAGAAACTCAGAATCTCAGAAACTCAACCACTACTGGCAAAGTCCAAAGAAAAACTGAGCAGCTGCCAGCAGAGTAAACATGTTCTAATTTTAGACTCTCTAAAGAGAGAGTTTAGCTCTCTGCCACCAGCCTGCTTCACAAACTCAAGAACACACAATAGCAATAAACCTAAAAAGATACATTGGCACACACGTGCACTAACTCCACCCACACAACTTGTTTACAAAGAATTAAAAATGTGCTGCTAGACCCCCAACTAGACCTGAGCCAAGGGAGCCTGACTAAATTATCCTATTTTCCCCACAGTTACTCTCTATGTTTTTGATAATGGCCACTCTAGCTGGGGTGAGATGATAACTCAATATGCTTTAATTTGCATTTCACTGATGATTAGTGATGTTGATCATTTTTTCATGTATCTGTTGGCCATTTATATGTCTTCCTTTGAAAAATATCTATATTAGCTCATTTGCACTTTTTTTAAATTGGATTATTTGGTTTGTGTGTTTGTTTATTTGTTTACTGTGAAGTTGTTTAAGTTCCTTGTATACTCTGAATATTAATCCCCTGTCAGATATACAGTTGGCAAGTATTTTCTCCCATTCCATACATTGTCTTTTCACTCTGTTGATTGTTTCCTTTGCTGGGCAGAAGTTTTTGGTTTGATATAATCTCATTTGTTTATTTTTTTCTTTTGTTGCATGTGCTTTTGAGGTCTTACTTGTAGTCTCTTCCCAGTCCTACATTTTGCAGTGTTTTCCCTATGTTTTCTTCTAGGAATTTTATAGTTTCAGATCTTGTAATTAAGTCTTTAATCCATTTTGACTTGATTTTGGTATATGGCAAGAAGTATGGGTCTCTTTTCATTCTTCCATACATGGATATCCAGTTTTCCCAACATTATTTACTGAAAAATGTGCTTTCTCCAGTGTATGTTCTTCGTGCGTTTGTTGAAGACCAGTTGGCTGTAACCATCTATGTTGATTTCTGGGTCACGTGTTTAGTTTTTAAAAAAATTTTGTAATCAATACATATTGTTGATGTCTAATATAATTTCTTATTTAAGTGTTTCCAAGGTATTGGTTGCAAGGAAGTAAATACTCAATCAGGAATTCTTCATAGAGAAAAAGAAACTATTTTTGTACAGATACATTATCTGGAGAAGATTCTTAATGTAGTATAATATTTCTCTGTTACTTAAATGTAGACTTTAAAAATTCATATTGGAGTTCCATTAACCTGCCAATTAATATAATAATTAACTCATTACCTTAATGGCACTGTAATTATCTGTTAGCTATGATTGTATTATAATTCTTCCAAAGTAAAAGCATAATGGTTTTATCTATGCGCCCTATAAGTAATTTTCTTTCTATGCCCTTTTCCCCTGCAGGTTATAAGTACAACGTAGAAAATTCCTGACTAATTAGCTAAACCTCACACACCCAGGATAGTGAGTTTCCCAGAGCTGGGGTACCTGTAATAAGGAAGTGCAAGAGAATGTTAAAACAAAAAAAGAAGAAGACTTAAAGGGGTTTTCTATCTAATTATGTCTCTTTTCTAACCTGGGATAGAACTCCATACTTTCTCTTGGGAGGTCTCAGCTTCTCAGACAATGTTGCCATGCAGTTTAATCAGCAAAGTCATGAAGCAAAATGTTGGGTTAACAGGTTTCTCTCAGTCTTTTGGATGCATCTCACACCTGCTTTTCTGATGTCCTAAGCATGTTTATTTAACTGGTTTGGTAATCCGACACTGGTTTTTGGATAAGAAGAAAAAAATAATAATGTTCAAGATTGGTTCAGCACACCTTGAAATAAATAGAAGTTTAACATAGGTATTAGGCAACAAGGCTAAGTGGTCAGCAAAGGGTCATCTCTGCTGTCTTTTAAAAAAACAGTGGAGACATTTGTGTTCCTAGCAACTATTTATCAAGTTTAGTTACTTTGTGCTAAATAATTTATTTTCATTAGCTCTCTGATCTCACAGTAACTCTACATGTTAGGTATGGTTATTTATCTCAGATGACAAATGAGGCTTGGAAAGGTGATATAATTTTCTAAAATTCATAAAGCTAGTTGGTGATAAACATTTGGGTTAAAATTTAGGTTTTTAGGCTTCTGTCTATATGCAAAGATCTATGTCCTATCACGATCATAATGACAAGAACTCTGGTCTGTCTTACTTCAAAATTTATATTTGATTTTTTTTTTCAAAAGTCACCTTTCTTTCCTATCTCCTCCAAACACCCCCCCCCCACACACACACCACAATGCATTACTTAAAAGATCAATAATAATAGAGGAATCATTTTTCTCTGTAGTCAAGATGAAGACAGTGGTATTAAAAGAATAGATTTATTATTTGACAATTGAGTCATAAATTCATAGTTGGTCTGAGAGCATTAGACCTACAGAAGTAGCCAGACTAACTTTTTTATTTTTATATTTCACAGACCTAGAGACAAACTTCTACACTGTTAGGTCCTCAGCAATAAATTTACAGATTTTTAGCATTGCCCTGATTGACATCTTGGTCATAAAATTAAGAAGATATTAGCTAATCCAGTTGACTGAATACCAATGACTGTATCCTCTTCATATATGGCCACTGCAACAGGCTACATTGTTGAAACCTAAGGGGATGCACCTGAGGTTGAGATGATTGTTGGAGCAGGCTGATAGAGACAGTATTTACAGAATAAATCAAAAATGCCTTAAATCATCTATGCTACCTTTTCTTCCAGGTCTAACTTGATTCCAGATTGATGTCTTGGTGAGAACTACTGCATATAAATATGAGTACTGTGCTTTTTGCCCATACCTTCTTCCACATTAGCTCTGGTAGAACTCACTCTTAGTTCCATACAAGAGGAAACTCAAGTGAAAAAAAAAATAGCATATATTAACCATTTTGAGAGGCTACCACAAACTGTCTCTGTTGGACAGAGCTAGTGACTTTCTCCAGGGATGTGATGGTGACATTCCTACTAATATCAGTGCCCATTACCCCATGCATCAGCAGTTATGACAATATTGATGGGTTCCAGCTGCAGTGTTGCCTTCAAAATTCATGTGATAGAGCTCCAATGTTTTGTGCTGACAGTGACAAAAAAAAAAAAAAAAAAAGTCATTGCAAGTTCTGTGTAATCAGAACACAAATAGAAACAGGTTAGCTAAAAGGAAGTTTGCTCACAGAGATAGAAAGTGTAGATCTGAGACTCGCATGTATGTGTATCTGATTGTAAAATTCATGCCATACTAAGTGGGGACTTTAGAAAAGTTACCAAACTACTCTGTCCCAGTTTTCTCAGCTCTGCATTGTTAAATACACAGGACAATAGTGAGGATTATGAAACACCAGCCACCGTGCTGTTTATTTTTCTCTTTTTCTTTTTTTAAACTAGTGCTGTAAAGATAGTAGCTGGTATTAGTAGTATTAAACTAATACGTCTTATAGCCCTGGGATAAGCTAGAGAAAGTCTAGAATCACCTAGGACAGAGGAGGTCACACAATACCAACCTGTTACTACAATTGAGTTATTATTATTTACTCCAGTTTAGATAAGACCCACCTTTATATAAATTGGTTTGTTTCTGTGAAAGTGGGTTTAATCCTTTCGGCTTTCCCTAGGTAGCACATTTTCAATGCATTTTTTTTTTTTTTTTTCCTGCTTAGTCAAGTCTGTGTTCTGGGTCCTCTTATGTGAGTGAACATTTCTGCTGACTCAAACAAGATTTCTCAATGTCGGAAACTATTATAGTCTAAGTATAGGTTTTTTAACGAAATGAAATTGGTTATCCTGTGCATTAAGTACCAAGTGAAACGGCTGTTGCCTAACCTCAAGTTAATGTAGTAGTTCCACATTTTCACCTATGTGTCAGGGAAAAACAAAAAGGCTGTGAAATCATATAGAATGCCATTGATGAGCTTGGTTGAATGGATGCCTTCTTGGGAGTCTAGTATCCCATAAAGAAGGAGGTCATAATGCTCATGAGGCCCAACAGTTTGTAAATATTTTTGTAATGGGAACTTGCATTAGAAAGTGGTTTTGGACTTATCTTCTGCAAACCACAGGTTGATAAGACTTTTAGATCATCTGTTACAAAGTCATTTGGAAGTAAAAAAGAAGACACCCAGAAGCAGTTAAGTCAACATGAAAGAAAATTTCTGCATTTGTCCATGGTTAAAACATAGACCATTGTGCTAATTCTTCCATAAATGGTTATATTCAGTATTAATCAGTGACATCTGAATATGAAAACAAGCTAATAATGATTTCCTTCAGCATGCAATTCATACTTGCAAAGTCTAAATGATGTCAGAGAAGTAATATAAATAAATTGTGAAGGCTCTCATCCTATCAGGTGAAATTACCTCTTCAAGAGAGATAAAGTACTCAAAGGCAATGATTCATCTTTGAGCTATCTCTTCTTCCATATTAAGCAAAATGAGACCAAATATATAAAGTGTTTACTTTTTAGGGGGTTGACTATGTAGGTGTGTGTGCATGTCTGTATGTAAATAGAAATTGCAGAATTTATCAAGTCTAGGACCTAAATCAAATATTCCTTCTGCGTGGCCTTTTATAACCTCACTTCCAATCTGGGCAGTCAAACACCTTAGCTTCTATGGTGGACCATTCAGACCTGTTGTCTGAAATTTAGAATTATTTTCCCAGCTTCTAGTAGTGCTAAGTGAGCATATCTCTAAGCTGTCAGTGCTTATTGGGAGATTGTAAAAAAATCCTGGCCCAAATTCATGCCTCCTTTCATAGGCAGCCTGCATTGAAAGACTTATCAACATAGGGGTATAAGAAATACTCCCTCACTCCAACTCTGAAGGAACATCCCAGCCCCTGTGGGTTTGGTCTACATTGGGGATACATTGGAGCTCCAGTGGCGCAATCGGTTAGCGCGTGGTACTTATACATTGGGGATACATTGCAGCTTAGTGATTTTGGTCTGATCCCTCTTCTGCATGTTCTTTTCCTTCCATAGGTGTGAATCCTTGAAGCATTCATTAGTAAATACTGAGTGCTGATCTTCATTTTATAGGCTGTCTCCAGGGAATGCAATCAGCAAATACCCTCTTTGCTTTGCACTCTCATAGAATTTTATGTGTACCTGTATTTCTATTACAACAATCCACTGCATTTTAATAATGATTTATATTTTCCTCTATGTTGGCTTGTTTAATTTTCCTGAAGGCCTGTGAGGTATGCCTTATTCTCTTCATACACCAAGTGAAGCTTTGAGAGGTTAAGAGCTTATACGCTGGCACATTTCAAACTTAAAGTAATATTATTCTATGCACAATGAAATCATTCTTATCTCACAGTATTTGACCTTATGCATATCTATTCCTCCCATCAGGAAAAAGACCACACTGTCTCCATTCTTGTATACCTACTGCTGAGTCCAATGCCTGAAACAGAGTAAGTTCTTCTTCTTGTGAGTTTTGAGAACTTGGGAAAGTTTGTAACCTTGTTCAGTAGAAAGTCCTGCCATTAGAAATAAGGAAACTAAATTTCATGAAGATTAACTCTCTCAAGGTCACACATTTGGTCACTGATGATGTGGTTGTTTGAACCTAGGCCTATTAACTACAGAGATTGAGGAGAGGAAGAAAAGGACAGACAAAAAATAGGGGAATAAAAGAAAACAAATGAGGAGAGAAATACTATATTATAAAATGTAAGTCTTAAAATATATCAGATTAATCTCTAAGTTTTTGTACAAAAGAATCTTAGCGCTGTAGTTGATCATAAGCTTCAACAGAATCTTTACTGCATCAGTTCTTTATCTCTCTCTACTGAAAATGTACATCTCTCTGAAGAACATATTTCTTCCTGGGTCTATGAGTGTTGACATGAGCATTGCCGTCTCCACTGATTGACTGAAAACACTAGAGTCCAGTTTGCAGGAGAGTTCTTACTTCCTCATTAAGCACACATTGCCATTAAATGCTCACTATCAAGAATTTTCACCAGGCTTTTAGAGCTTTTCTGCACTGCCTGAGAGGTATTCGCATTGTTGAAGATGACCAACAATGACACTTTCATGTCCCCAGGGGTAGTTATGGCCAACAGTAGAAATGCACTTTCTGGCATAATTATTTCAATTATCCGTGAGATCAACTCTAGGTAACATGAAGGTTGTTCCCACTGCAGGTTTTTCTCAGCGAGGTACAAGCCTCTGTCAAGGGAGGGTGAGAACCTGATGGAAAAATGGATCAAATCTGAAGTATCATTTATTAATGCAGTCTTGCAGAGATGATAAGAGTTGGTAATTCATTAAAGAAGTTTAGTTTGTAAATATGGCTGATTTTTGTAGTATTTCCTATTTACACATTCTTATTCTCTACACAGCCTTTAAAGTGTGCCTACCTGCTCAAGATAATGACTAAAATGACAACTGGAATTTGAATTGTACTTATATTAACCTGAAAGAGGATTTATTCCAGTACTTTTACCATAAAAATTAAGGATATGTTATAATTGCCCTTACCAGGTGTTTTCAGAAAACCAAGGATAAGTCTCCCTAAACAGAAATAGCACATTTGATATGTGGGTTTTCATATTTAACCCCTAAACATCTCAAAGCATGGTACTTGAGAACATGGGCAATTATTGACAATTTCATATTGTTCTTTCAAAGGTAATATAGTCTACAACATCAGGCGAGTTAAGCAAACATGCTTACATTGAATGGATTACCAGCAAAGAAATACACTTATGAAAGGCTCACTGATGAAACCAATGTATACCTACAAAATCAAGTTTTATATACAGTACAGGATTCATAAACCCATTTTCTTATAAAGTAAGCATTTATTATGGTTTTCAAAATAAAGAAAAAAAACTGAGCTAAGCCTCAGAAATTCACAAAGAATAAGACAGAAACTCGTCTCCTACAGATACTTATTCATTTACTCACATATTAATTCATTTATTTTAAAAGAATTTGAGTGATGACTACTACTATCTTGGTGAGCAAAACAAAGTATTGGTGCAAATGGAGTTTAGGTCCTAATAAAGGTGTGCATAAACAGATTAAAAGTAAATATATGAAGTAAGGCTGTCATGCATGTAGTAAATGATATTACTTGTTTTTTATAATAATTATACAATTATGATTAGTATTTACTAATTACAAGAAATATCATATGTATGACGTGATAATTACAATGAATTATTATTATAAATGTTGTGATAGTGGAAAACACAAGTTTCTGTGGGAGTATAGAAAAGGAAGCAAAGAGATTGTGACATTTAGCCTGAGTCTTTAAGCATGAATTTTCAAAAGAAAGAAGCAATTAGTGCAGGGAGAAAAAACAGCAACGTTAAAGCTACCAGGTCCGGAGAAAAATGGGAGTGTTGGTAGAAGTACAAGTAGCTCAGTGAGATCCATCTTTGCATTCACTCTTTCACGAAGACTCTTAACCATTTTGCCGCACTGTCTCTCTGTTATGCTTACCAGGAAAATATCCACACCAGAATAAACCATGACTGCACTAAGCAGGTGAGCTTCACTGTAGAAAAGCACAAAGTTGTGAAAAATAATCTTACCTTAATTCCGTGATCACAAATGCCAAATGAATACAATATTGCTCAGCAATCTGACTATGCATTTCTACTCTTCTTTTTTTTTTTTTTTTTTTTTTTTTGTCTTTTTCGTGACCGGCGCTCAGCCAGTGAGTTCACCGGCCATTCCTATATAGGATCCGAACCCGCGGTCGGAGCGTCGCTGCGCTCCCAGCGCCGCACTCTCCCGAGTGTGCCACGGGCTCATCTCACCGTCTTTAATTATTTCTTCACACCTTCCCGTCTCTCCTCAAAGCTCCTACACCAATCTTCTCATCCTCACTCTCAGCTAAGCATTTAAATCATAATCTACTGCAAAAATAGAAACAAACAGAAATTTCCGGCTATTTGCATCCCATAAACCACCAAGATAACTTCATCTCTCCCTACATTCGTTGACCTCCCTTCTGTTTCTTTGAACGGATGATCTCTATCAAAATTTCTTTCAAAAGCCAACCCCTCCACTGTGCTCTGGGTTCTTTATTGCCATAGATTCAAAGAGAAACTCTCATTGTATCAGTTGTGGTCCAGATCTACTTGTAATAAAAAAAAAAATTAGATATGTCTAACCATGAGCATACACACACACACACACACACACACACACACACACACACACACGTATGTATGTATGTATGTATTTTTATTTATTTATTTATTTATTTATTTTAATTTCCTGTATATCATGTTTTGACATCTTAAGATACCTTTCTGTCTGGGAAAAGACTTTCATTCCTGAGACTAGTCAATCCTTAGAAACAGCAAAGTATGTCTTTGATTTGCCCACTAACCAATCTACAGCCATACCTTCTCTCTATGGTCTATATATAGCTCAGAAGGCAATATTTCTCTATCTTGATCATTCTAGGGCCAGGTGCCAGACAACTAGGCATTACTCCTATAATCCAAAGCCTTCAAAATTATTCAAACTAGCCAGTCTTAAACTGTTTACCCTATCCTTCCCTGCCTTTCCCATGGAAACATCAATAAAGGCAGTGACCTAAACCTTCCCCTCCTGTGTGTCTTTTGCCTCCTAACCATGTGTTTACTTTTCCCATGTAGCAATACATGGAGTGCAATGCTTCATGTCTCTAAGACCCTTGAGTATAGTAAACTTAGTTTTCCTGAGCCTCACCTCTTGTGGCCACACTGGACTGATTATCTCATAAAAGACCAAAACAATGTGCATGAAGAGAAAGACACCAATAAAAGTACAGATTCCAATCATTTTCTCTAATAACAATGTTCTCACTCTCACGCCTTTTTACAGATCCCTGTTAGAACAGCTTTACTTACAGACATGTGTTTATTTCATGCTAATAAAGCTTAAGTTTTGGGACCTCTCACTTGCACAGGCCTTACTAAACAACTAGAATGATCCATATCCTAGGTACATATTCATAATCAATTATATATTCACAGCTTTGCATTCATCTTTTAAAACAGATCTTTCAAAGTGCATAAGCCTCATGTCTCACAAAAGCAGAATCTGCATGCTTATGTGACACACATGCTTAAGTGTTCACAAACCTATGACTTGATTGAAACCAGGTTGTACTCTGTCCCAGACTGGTTCAGTCAGATATTCTCCCATGAAGATCTGGAATAGAACAACACTGACTGAATTAGAAAGTGTTGGGCAGTGAAATTTTTTAAACAAAATTGCATTGTTATAACAGATTTACATTTATAGAAAATTTGCAAAGATTGTACAGAGAATTCCCATTGACACCACACTCAGTTTTGCTATTATCAACATCTTACATTAGTATGATATATTCGTTGGAATTACTGAACCACTATTGATCCATTAGTATTAACTGCTGTCCAGACTTTATTCAAATTTCCTTTGTTTTACTTAACATCTTTTTTGCTGCTCCTGGATCCCATCCATGATACCACATTCCATCAGTTTTAATGTGCCCTTAGGCTTCTCTTGGCTGTAAGAGTTCCTTAGGCTTTCCTTGTTTATGATAACCTTAACAGCATTCAGGAGTAAGTACTGGTCAAGTATTTTGTAGAATGTCCCTCTATGGGAATTTGTCTCATTTTGTCTGATGCTTTTTTAATTATTAGACTGAGATTATGGGTGTTTTCGTTTGTTTGTTTTTGTTTTTTCAAGGGAAAGACCACAGAGATAAATTGCTATATTTATTACATCATATCAAGGATACATTACATACTGACAACATGACTTAACATGATCACTTGGCCAAGAGAGTGTTCATCAGGTTTTTCCACTGTGAGATTATTCTTTTACCCCTTTCCATGCTTTATTCTTTGGAAGAAAGTCACTCTGCAGCTCATATGCTCCCCTTCTTTGACGGTAGAGTAACTACATTCACTCTTCGTAATTCTTCTGCATGGGAGATTGGTTTCTTCTCCCCCAATTATCTATGTATTTATACCAGTATGGGCTCATGAATGTTTATTTCATACTTTGGGTTATAATCTAATATTACTTTATTTTTTTGCTCTAATTGTTTCAGCTTTGCCCGTTGAGAGCTCTTTCAGTTGGCGCCTTTGTAGCTATGGCATATCCTCAACATTGTGTGTGGTTTGTCTGTTTGTTTTTAACACTTTCTACTTTCTGGAACTACAACATGCTTACCTTGCATATTACCTCACAGAGTTCTAGAATCAGCCATTTCCTCAAGGATCTCTGGTTCCTTTCTCAGAGAATAGTGCTAGAAACCAAGATCTGGGCCATAGGTGCGCTCATTGCTACTGGGGTGTAGTTCATTTTTGGCCCTTTTGGCTGAGAGAGAAAGGAGATATATTTGTGTATAGTAACTCATATATGCAAATATCTATAAATACCTCTATATGTATCCATTTATTTTTATATTAAGCTAAAAATGAGTTTATACTGAAGTCTCCAACTCTAATCCATGCCGTATGTATGGATCCTTTAGTCTCCTCCCCACGGTCACCTGTGAACTCCCACTACAACAGTGAGAATCCTGGCTCCTACAATCCACCATCTGTTTATTTAATTTTTAATTTCCAGTATATGTGTATAGCAGTATCAGAATTGTTAACCCACATCCCTGTGGGAAACAACTTTATTAACTAGCGTATAATGCTTAAGTAAAGTTTATTTTACCTTTAGTTTTAGAGATTCCACTGATTTTCAAAGTTACTTAGGTTAGTACCTTTTTTTTCAACCTATTCAATGAAGGTGTTTTGTACATTTGAATTACAATTGGATTATTTTGTCACATTCTGCATTCTATCTTGAGATTCCTCCAACCTCTTTTTTTTTAAAGCACATTATGGTTCACTCTTTGTGCTGTAAAGTTCAGTGGATTTTGACAGATGCATAGACTCAAATACAGAATAATTTTACTACCCTAACAAATCCACAGTGCCTCAACTTTTTATCCCTTCCTCTCTCTTAATAATCACCTAGCAACCACCGATTTTTTTACTCTTGCTTTGGTGCTGCTTTTTTCAGAATGTCATAGAGTGGGAATTATACATTATGTTGCCTTTTCACGTTGCCTTTTTTCACTTTGCAATATGTGTTTTAGAATCATCCATGACTTTTTGTGACTTGATAGCTCACATATTTATTGCTAAATAATATTCCATAATATGGGTGAGCCACAATTGGTTTATCCATTCACCTATTGAAAAATATCCTAGTTGCTTCCAAGTTTTGACAATAATAAATAAAGATGCTATAAACATTTTTGTGCAGGTTTTTGTGGTGACACACATTTTTAAATCCGCTGGGTAAATAAGTAAGAGTGTGGTTGCTGGACTGTATCCTAAGACTATGTTTAGTTTTGTTAAGAAAATATGTATTATCAGTATCATAGGAAATGTGCAAATTAGATGACATAAAGTGCAAAGTTTTAGTCTCTAGTAGGTGCTTAATCAATAGTAGTTAAAAAAAAAAAAGAAAATAAAAGAAATTGGCAACTGTCTTCCAAAGTGGCTGTACCCAGCAGCAACAAATGAGAGTTCCTGTTGCTCTGCATCCTCTCTAGAAATTGACATAGTCAGTTAAAAAAAAAAAAAATTCTAAACGTTCTGATCGCCTAATGCCTTAGGTGTTCTTCTAGGAAAGGCGGTAGCCGAATGGGAAGGACTGAGTGTAGAAGTGATTCAATCTGCTCTTTTGTTCTGAATTGAGTTCTCAGATGATTTCACTTTTTTTTTTTTTTTTTTGCTTTCATTTAACTGACTTGATTGTTTTAATCTTGTGTAGGAAAAGTTTACCAAAAAAAGCAAAAGTTATAGAAATAAATCTATACAAAAGTAGCAAAAGTGATTTTTGGAGAATGCAGCACATTTAAATGTGTAATTACTTGTTTGATTATAAGACCTTTGCTACGTTTTGAATGACAGCTCTAAAACTCATGTTGAAATTGAATTGCCATTGTAACAGTCTTGAGAAGCAGGACCTTTAAGACGTAATTAGTTCATGAGAGATATGTATTCATGAATGAATTAATGCTTTTATTGTGGGAGGGGGTTCCTGATGAAACAGATGATTTCAATGCGATTTCCTCTCTCACTGTCTCAGAGCTTTCTTGCCCTTCTATCATGGGATGACCTTCACCAGATGTGGCCCCTTGATATTGGGCTCCCCAGCTTTCAGAATCCTGAGTCACATAAATCTCTCTCTCTCTTTTTTTTTTGTTAACATATGACTCAGTCTATAGTATTCTGTTGTAGCAACAGAAAAGGAAATAAGACAATCCTTAATTTTTAGTTACATGCACATGGTTAACTGTATCACCTACTTAAGTATTTGCTGAAACTTCTCAGTAAAAAATGACTTCATTGAAAGCATTTTCTACAAATTGTATCCCACATCCATTATTGACTCCATATGGGTAAATAATGGAGTAAATTAATAATTACTCCATAACTTGTTTTTTTCTGATTTTTTTTCATAGAAGTTAAAACCTCTCTCTCTGTCTCTCTGTCTCTCTTATATACATGTGTTTGTTACCTGAATATCCACTAGAATATAAGTCTTAAGAGGTAAAATTTTTTGCTCAATGATCTAGCCCTTTCTTCTGGAATAATATCTGCCATATAATATGTCCTCAATAAATAATTATTAAATAAATAAGTCAATTAATAATTACTTTTATATATGGAAGTTTTATTTATCCAGTTTATATGCATTTATTAATTGCCTACACTGGGGTAGGTATAAAGGTAGATTAAAATAATAGGTTTAAGAAATGACAGTTAATGTTATTGAGCACCTACTTAGTGCCAGCTAATTTATAGGAAGCACTGCTCACTGATTTTTAATAACAACCCTTTGTGGTTTGCACCAAATTTTCTTATAAGGATTCTGAGGAAAAGAAAGGTTAAGGAACACCCTGAGAATCATACAGCTATTATAAAGTGTTGAGGTGTGTTTCAAACTCACACTCTGGCCTGTGATCTTATCCTCTACAATTTCATTAGAGTAATTTTGGCTCAATACAGTAGAGAAAGAAGAAGTGTATCTCAACATAATAAAGGCCATATATGACAAGACCATAGCTAACAGTGGTGAAAATCTGAAAGCCTTTTCTCTAAGATCAGAAACCAGACAAGGATGACCACTTTTACCACTTCTATTCAATATAGTACTGGAAGCCCTAACTATGCAAGAAAAAGAAATAAAAGTATCTATACTGGAAAGGAAGAAGTAAAATTGTCTGAGTCTGCAGATGACATGATCATAGATAAGGAAAAACCTAAAGATTCCACCAAAAAACTATGAGAACTAATAAAGAAACTCAGTAAAGATGCAGGATACAAAGGAAACATACAAAAATTAGAAGCATTTCTTTAAACTATCAGCAAACCATGTGAAAAAGGAGTCAAGAAAAAAATGCTTAGGAATAAACTTAACCAAGGAGATGAAATTATAAACTGAAAACAACAAATCATTCATGAAAAAAAATTTAAAAAGCACAAACAAAAAGATTTTATGTGTTTATTAACTGGAAGAACTAGTATTGTTAAAATGTCCATAGTACCCAGAGCAGTCTACAGATTCAACATAATTTCTACCAAAATTCAACTGGCATTTTTCAGAGACATACACAAAATAACTCTAAAGTTCATATAAAACCACAAAAGACCCCTCTCCACAGACAAACCAATCATGAGCAAAAAGAACAAAACCAGAGGCACTAAACTAGCTGATTTCAAAATATACTACAAAGCTATACTAATCAAACAAGCATGGCACTAGCATAAAAAGATGTATAAACTGATGGAACAAAATAGAAAGCCCAGAAATAAATCCATGCATTTTACAGCCACTTGATTTACAAAGGTGTCAAGAACGCACAATGAGGAAAGGACAGTCTCTTCAAAAAATGGTATTGGGAAAACCTGACATCTACATACAAAATAACAAATTGGACTCGTCTCACACGACATACAAAAATCAACTCAAAATGGATTAAAGACTTAAATGTAAGAAAAAAACTATAAAACTAAGAAAAATATAGGTTAAAAACTTCTTGACATTGGTAAGAGCAATAATTTTTTGGATGACTCCAAAAGCATAGGCAACATAAGCAAAAATAAACAAATGGGATTTCATCAAATGAAAAAGCTTTGGCACAGCAAAGAAAATGATCGACAGAGTAAAGAGATAACCTACAAAATGGGATAAAATATTTGCAAATCATACATCTGATGAGGGGTTAATATCCAAAATATATAAGAAACTCAAAGAACTCATTAGCAGAAAATAAACAACCCAATTAAAAAATGAGCAAAGGCTTTAAATAGACATTTAAAATTAATTAAAAAGACATACAAAGGGCCAATAATTATATGAAAAAAAAATGTTCAACATCACTAATTATCAGGGAAATATAAATCAAAACCACAGTGAAATATCACCTCACCCCTATTTGAATGGCTATTATCAAAAAGATAAAAGATAACAAGTGTTGGTGAGGACATTGAGAAAATGGAACCCTTGTACACTTGTTGGTGGGAATATAAATTAGTACAGTCATTATGGAAAACATTATGGAGTTTCTCCCCTAAATTAAAAATAGACTATCATGAAATCCAGCAATCCCACTTTTGGGTATATGTTCAAAGCCATAAAATCACTACGTCAAAGAAATATCTGCACTCCATGTTTATTGTAACATTATTCCCAATAGCCAAGACATGGAACAATCTACATTTCATCTATTGATAAGTGGATAAAGAAATGTTGTATACATAACATATATAATGAAATATTATTCACCTTAAAAAAGAAGAAAATGGTGCCATTTGCAACAACATATATGAATCTGGACGGCATTATATTAAGTGAAAAAAGCCAGACACAGAAACAAATACCACACGATCTCAATTATATTTAGAATCTAAAAAAGTTGACTTCACAGAAGTAGAAAGTTGAATAGTGGTTGCCAGGAACATGGGGTGGGGGGAGATAGGAAGCAAAGAATGGGAAAATATTGGTTGACAGGCCCAGAGATTCACTTAGGCAGGAGGAATAAGTTCTAAAAAAAAATGTTTTTAAAAGATTTAGAAAAAAGATAAGACTAATACATAACCAATAACAACAAAAGATGACCCATGAATAAAAGAAATGTAATTCAAAGATATATAGGAACATAGACAATTAATTGTGGTTATCTGCATTGTTTTAGAAGTTGCATTTATGATCTTCCTGCAGGTCTAGATTTTACATATTTGAAGCCAAATTTCTGGAGCTACTCAACTTCACACATTTTAGGGCAACTTGCTATATGCTAGGCACCCTGAAAATAGTGCCTAGAGAAAACCAGACTTGCAATATCACCATCACAGTTTAGATAGTGTGGTGTATAGGAGGAAAAAACAAACAAAACACTTTTCTCGACCTTCTTAGGTTCAGTAAATAAGACCTGCCTATTAAAGTGACAAATGACAGATTAACAGGAGAAAAGGCATATAGACTTTATATATATATATATATATATATATATATTTTTTTTTTTTTACATGCATAGAGACCTTTATAGATAAAAACTGAAGATCCAAAGAAGCAGTTAAACTTGGAGGCAGGGGGCACTTATATACATTCTAACAAGGTGATAAATTGAGAAGTGAGAAGACAAAGGAAAGGGAGTCTGATCTTCTAGGGTTGGTAAATTGGTGAAATGTTAATATAAAGGGAAAAGGTTTATTTAATAAGGTTATTTAATAATGTTTTGTTTTTGCAGACTCATCTTGGTGTTGTCTCCATGTCTGCTAATAAAGACTGTTTCCTTCCTGGTACAAGAGAAGGGAGTAGCTTGACTAGGGACATTTATGCCCTGCTCTTAGGCAGATGAGAAAGGGTAGAGAGCTTTTTCTGTGTCTGTTTTTTTTTTTTTTTCTCTGTTACCTGTAGCTCAAAATATTCCTTATGCCAAAGTGATATATTTTGGGGTGGCATATTCTGTGAGGAGCTGCCCGAAATCGCCATTACAAGATGGCGCTGATTTCCGGTGGAGGGCAGGGCTGCTCGGTAACATGCCTGGGCCGATTAGGCAGCCACCAATAAGGTAGGAGCACGTCCTAGGCGAGGAGCAGTCTACATATAAAGGGCGCGGGTTCCCTCGCTCGGGGTCTCCATTTTTGGCAAGCTTATGCTCTCCCTCTCAAGATGCATTAAAGCTGATCTGCAGAAGGATCCTTTGTGTGCCGCGTCGTTCTTGCTGGCGAGACAGTAGCGCGGGACATTTGGTGCCGAAACCCGGGAACTTGTGTCATCGTCAGCACCTTCGGAGACCCCCTGGAGACAGGGAGGATTCAGAACTGCAGGAGGGTAAGTTCGGAGAGGTATGCCTGTTCTTGGTCTGGGGTTAATCCGGTTGGTTTAAAAGGTTTTGAAATCGCCCGGTGGTGTGGTCAGACTGACGTAGATAAGCAGCTGCACCAGAGACCTGTGTGAGCCTCTAGTACGTAAGGGAACGGCGCGTCTCACAGCGCCTCCCACGGAGTGGGGCGCGTTATGGGTTCCACTCAGTCCATGGTTACCGCGTTAGAGGCCGTGCTGAGACAACGTGATATAAAGGTAGGGGGCCGTGTGCTCAAAAATTTTGTAAAAGAGGTAGATCGTGTAGCGCCGTGGTTTGCTTGTTCCGGCTCCTTGACTTTGAGCTCTTGGAACAAACTAGGCAGAGACCTTGACCGCAAGTACGCGGAGGGAGACCTCCGTCAGGGCACCAAGACCATTTGGAAGTTTATTAAAAATTGCTTAGAAGATGAGGGCTGTAAACCGGTAGTGATAGTAGGGCAAAATACATTAGAGGAGGTCCAAGACAGCATGTCAGAAACTGAACGGAGTGAGAGGATGGGTACCCGCAGGAGGAGAGACGTCTCCCATAAGAAAAAGGGCCCTCCCGGTAAGTCTACGGACGAGGGAGAGATTCTAAAACAACAAAGTGACACTCCCGGCACATCTGCCGGTAAAGGAGGGATTTCAAAACCCAGACAAAAGTTGGAAGGGAAAGAAGGAGGCCTCTACCCTATGCAAGAGCTGGGGGCCTTAAAACAAGAATTAGAAGATTTAAATCTGGATGAGTCCGACTCCGATCCCCTCAGCCCTAGTGAGGAATCCGATTTGGAGGAGGAAGCTGCCAGGTACGAGGAGGAGAGATATCATCCCGACAGGCGGCGGAGACCACTCGGGGAGTGGAAATGCCGGCCGCCCCCAGTGGCCCCCGCACGGCCTGCGCCTTCAGCGCCTCCTCCTTACGTGCAGTCTTCTAATCCCTTCTCATTCCTCTCTGATAAAGTGAGGAAAAAGGTTCAAGCTGCCTTCCCAGTTTTTGAGGTTGAGGGCGGAGGGAGAGTTCATGCCCCCGTCGAGTACACCCAAATTAAGGATCTAGCAGAGGCGGTTAGAAAATATGGTGTAAATGCCAATTTTACTCTAGTAATGCTAGAAAGGTTTGCTGGTGTGGCTAGGACACCCGCTGACTGGCAAATGTTGGCTAAGGCAGCGCTCCCTACCATGGGTCAATACATGGAATGGAAGGCACTATGGCATGAGGCTGCACAGGCTCAGGCTAGGGCAAACGCTGCTGCACTAACTCCTGAGCAGCGAGACTGGACCTTTGATATGTTAACAGGTCAGGGCCCGTTTGCCGCTGATCAGACGGCTTTCCCATGGGGTGCTTATGTTCAAGTTTCTAACACTGCCATTAAGGCTTGGAAGGCACTCCCCAAAAAAGGGGAAGCTTCTGGACAACTAACTAAGATCATTCAGGGACCTCAGGAACCATTCTCAGATTTTGTGGCTCGAATGACAGAAGCAGCGGGGCGCATCTTTGGGGACCCTGATCAGGCTGCGCCTCTTGTTGAGCAACTGATTTTTGAACAGGCTACCCAGGAATGCCGCACGGCTATAGCGCCCAGAAAGGGTAAAGGTTTACAGGATTGGCTCAGAACTTGTCGAGAACTCGGGGGACCCCTGACCAATGCAGGGCTAGCAGCTGCCATCCTCCAGTCACAGAGACCGCCTAGACAGCAGAGACAGGGGTTAGACCGGAGAGTTTGTTTTAAATGCGGTCAACCGGGACACTTAAAAAAGGACTGCCAAGCCCCGGACAGGGATAAGGGCCCCCAGAGTACAGACTCCCTCTGTTCCCGCTGTTCCAAGGGATATCATAAGGCTGCTCTCTGCCGTTCCATTAGAGATATCAAAGGGCGACTCCTTCCGCCGCTCACAGAACAACACCAAGTGGTTCAAAAAAACGTGAAGATGGGCCCCCGTTCCCAGGGCCCCCACAAGTATGGGGACAAGGCCAACCAGAGTCGAGGAGAAAGGGAGGAGAGCCTGTCGGAAGACACACAGGATTGGACCTGCACACCTCCTCCGACTTCTTATTAATGCCACAAATGGGCGTCCAGCCGGTTCCTGTGCAGCCTATTCGACCCCTACTGCCTGGAACCGTGGGCCTTATAATTGGCAGAGGATCGTTAACTTTAAATGGTCTAATTGTCCACCCTGGGGTAGTTGACTGTCAACATAGCCCCGAGATCCAAGTCCTGTGCTCATGCCCAGGAGGAGTCTTTTCTATCACCAAAGGAGACAGGATAGCTCAGTTATTGCTCCTTCCAGAGGTTGCCAAACCTTCAGAGCCTGGACGAGAAAAAATGGGCTCCTCGGGCATGGATTCCGCCTACCTGATGGTCTCCCTAAATGAGAGACCTAAGCTAAAGTTGTGGGTTGAGGGAAAATTGTTTGAAGGCATTATGGATACTGGTGCAGATAAGAGTATTATTTCCGCCCATTGGTGGCCAAAGTCCTGGCCTGTCATTAAATCATCACACTCTCTACAAGGCCTCGGTTATCAGGCCAGTCCTACTATTAGTTCCGCTCCCTTGTCTTGGGAGACGGCAGAAGGACAAAAGGGCTGTTTTACTCCCTACGTGCTTCCGCTCCCCGTTAACCTCTGGGGGCGCGATGTTTTACAAGAGATGGGAATTAAGTTGTCTAATGAATACTCCTCTCAAGCTAAGGAGATAATGGCCAAGATGGGTCATAAACAGGGAAGGGGTTTAGGAGCCAGGGAACAAGGCCGGATTGAACCTATTCTCCCTGAAGGCAACCCAGGAAGACAAGGTCTGGGTTTTCCCTAGGCGCCATTGAGGCGGTACGACCCATTCCGTGGAAAACGGAGGATCCGGTGTGGGTTCCTCAATGGCCACTATCCTCCGAAAAATTGAGGGCGGCAACACAAATAGTGCAAGAACAACTAAGGTTAGGACATCTTGAACCATCCACCTCTCCTTGGAATACCCCGATATTTGTAATCAAGAAAAAAATCAGGAGGTTGGAGACTCCTCCATGACCTGAGAGCCATTAATGAACAGATGAATTCCTTTGGCCCCGTACAAAGGGGCCTTCCTCTTCTCTCCGCCTTACCTAAGGGTTGGAATTTAATTATTATAGATATTAAAGATTGCTTCTTTTCCATCCCTATATGTCCCCTGGATAAACCTCGCTTTGCATTTACTCTCCCTTCAATTAATCATATGGAGCCTGATAAGAGGTTCCAATGGAAGGTTTTGCCTCAGGGTATGGCAAATAGCCCCACCATGTGCCAACTATATGTTCAAGAGGCTTTGAGCCCTTTAAAACACCGATTTCCCTCCCTAATTCTGATTCATTATATGGATGATGTTCTGTTATGCCACAAAGACTTGACAATTTTACAAAAGGCATATTCTTTATTACAGTCCCTCTTGTCAGACTGGGGTCTACAAATTGCTGCTGATAAAGTTCAGATTGCTGATACTGGACATTTCTTGGGGTCAATTATCTTCCCTGATAAGATTGTCCCACAAAAGGTAGAGATAAGAAGGGACCACTTACAAACCCTTAATGATTTTCAAAAACTACTGGGAGACATCAACTGGCTCAGACCCTTTCTAAAAATCCCCTCTGCAGCCCTGAAGCCGCTGTTTGACATTCTTGAGGGTGATAGCCATCTGACTTCTCCCAGGTCCCTCACTCCGCCAGCAGAACAGGCCTTGCGGTTGGTAGAACAGGCCATACAGGGAGCTCAATTGACACGTCTTGTTAATACATTGCCCTTTTCCTTGTGCCTTTGTAAAACGAAGGGACTGCCTACTGCTGTGCTTTGGCAAAACGGCCCCCTTTTGTGGATCCATCCCAATGCTTCACCAGCAAAAATCATTGATTGGTATCCCGATGCTCTGGCACGGCTTGCCTTACGTGGACTTAAGGCCTCTCTCACTCACTTTGGCAAATATCCAGAAAAGATGATAGTTCCCTATACTTTGCCTCAGGTTCAAGCCCTGACGGCTGCCTCCAATGAATGGGCCATATTGGTCGCCTCGTTTCCAGGGCAGATAGACAATCATTATCCCCAACACCCTCTTTTGCATTTTGCCTTGTCCCAAGCGGTGGTTTTTCCCCGGGTAACATCCTCTGTGCCCTTAATAGATGGCTTGGTAGTCTATACTGATGGCTCCAAGACGGGGATTGGAGCCTATGTGATTGACGGTCAGGTTGTCTCCAAAAGGTATATTGAAACCTCCCCCCAGGTTGTTGAATGTTTGGTAGTCCTAGAGGTTTTACAGACCTTTTCTGGCCCTGTAAATGTTGTCTCTGATTCTAATTATGTGGTAAATGCAGTTAATCATCTTGAGCTTGCTGGTATCATCAAGCCATCCAGTAGGGTGGCTTGCGTCTTTCAACAAATTCAAAATTGCTTGTTAGCTCAGCGACACCCATTTTATATAACTCATATACGGGCACATTCAGGTCTCCCTGGCCCTATGGCACTAGGAAATGACCTGGCCGACAAAGCTACAAAGCTGATTGCTGTTGCCATGTCTTCCAATCTGGAAGCTGCTAAAAGCTTCCATGAACGGTTTCATGTAACGGCCGAAACCTTGCGCCGTCAGTTTTCCTTAACTAGAAAAGAAGCTAGAGAAATAGTGACCCAATGTCAAAACTGTTGCCAATTTTTGCCTATATCTCATGTGGGGATCAACCCAAGAGGCGTAAGACCGCTGCAGGTTTGGCAAATGGATGTTACCCATGTTGCCTCTTTTGGAAAACTCCAGTATTTACATGTGTCCATTGACACTTGTTCTGGTGTTATACATGCTTCTCCCCTATCGGGAGAAAAGGCTTCCCATGTGATCCAACATTGTCTCGAGGCCTGGAGTGCCTGGGGCAAGCCCAGGGTCCTTAAAACAGATAATGGACCTGCCTACACTTCCCAAAAATTCCAACAGTTTTGTCATCATATGGAGGTGTCCCATTTGACTGGCCTACCCTATAACCCCCAAGGACAAGGTATCGTAGAACGTGCCCATCGCACATTAAAATCATACTTACAAAAACAAAAAGGGGGAATTATGAAGGAACTTCCTCCAGTACCAAGGACAGTGATTTCCCTGGCATTATTTACTTTAAATTACCTGAATTTAGATGAGCATGGACAAACAGCGGCCGAGCGTCATTGCTCAGAGCCAGACAGGCCAAAAGAAATGGTAAAATGGAAAGATGTGTTGTCTAACGAATGGAAAGGACCGGATCCTATTCTTATAAGATCCAGGGGAGCTGTGTGTGTTTTCCCACAGAATGAAGATAACCCTTTCTGGGTCCCTGAGAGGCTTACCAGGACGGTCCCAGAACGGAAGGATGGCGCCAAGACCCCATCTGAGCTGGAAGATCTGGCTGTTCCTCCCTATTCTGATGGTGATGATCAAGACCCCAACGGCCTTGGGCGAGCCGCGCTGGGGGATACTGTCGACCTTCCCCCTCCCGATGCCAGTTCATCATGATACTAGGTTGGACGAGAGAATTTGACAACCTGATAAACCAGCTGCGCATGGCCATTGTGTCCGTGAATTCAACAAGAGTGGATGTCTCCTTCGCAGCCGGACTGTCCTCATGGATTAAAACGGCCGTGTCCCACTTCAAGGAGTGGGCAGGAGTGATTGGGGTTGGCATGTTCTTATGTGGGGGAACTGTGCTCCTACTATGGTTGGTCTGCAGATTAAAAGCCCAGACCCAGAGAGACAGGGTAGTCATCGCCCAGGCATTTCTAGCCCTGGAACAGGGGGCCAACCCTGACGTTTGGCTGTCCATGCTTAAGGATTAGCCTGCTCTGACTCCCCTTCCCCCTTCCTGTTGGCTGGCCTCCCTGAAGCTTGTTCAGAGGAGTTCGCCCTTGCTCAAACAGGTCTATGTGTAACAACAGGCTCCAGTGTGTCCAGAGACGGGCAACTTCCCCCAGACTTGAACCAACCTAAGACATGGTGCCCGGTGGCGATAGGGTCAACCTATGATGGGTAAGGTCAAAGTCTGTGGAGGGACGACCTAGGACAGGAACGCTGGCTAATTTGTCCGCGACCGCCGAGCTTGTACCAGCCGCTTTAAATGATAAAAAAGGGGGAGATGTGAGGAGCTGCCCGAAATCGCCATTACAAGATGGCACTGATTTCCGGTGGAGGGCAGGGCTGCTCGGTAACACGCCTGGGCCGATTAGGCAGCCACCAATAAGGTAGGAGCACGTCCTAGGTGAGGAGCAGTCTCTATATAAAGGGCGCGGGTTCCCTCGCTCGGGGTCTCCATTTTTGGCAAGCTTATGCTCTCCCTCTCAAGATGCATTAAAGCTGATCTGCAGAAGGATCCTTTGTGTGCCGCGTCGTTCTTGCTGGCGAGACGGTAGCGCGGGACAATATTCTGATCCTCTTTATGGTATATGGATGATAAATCCAAAAACAGCCTCAGTATTCTTGGATTCCAAATTTAATGCTCTTCTCATCTAATCAGTCCTGAATAATTCCTCAAAGTTGTTCCATTAGTTAACTCTTCTCATCAGGTGTCTGTCTAAGAGCAACTGATCTTAAGCCTCTTTCCATTCCCCACCTCTTACCCTGATGACCATGCAACTAGGTTCTGGAATATCAATTTAGACTTGCTTGCATAGATTCCTCCTATAACTGTTCTTTCATTCTTTTGCCTATTTCCTACATAGACACTATCATGAAGAGTAGAAAGGTATTATTAAAATTTATCATCAAAGCAAATATTTAATTATGCTATTCTTTATATTCTAAAAATTTAGAAAATCGATATTAAAAAACCAACCAATCTCTTCTTATGCATCTAAGGACAGTTAATAATGTCAAATCACTAATTATAAGGAAATGCATTAGAGAGCCTACATTTAATTGCGTTTTTGTAAGTCACTTGAAATAAACTGAAATAACAAATGGCTTTATTCACCACTTTTGCACCAAACAAATCTCATTACTTATAACTACTAAAAGATTAATTATCTGAGAGCTATACGAACCATGTTTATTTTAGTAATATATCTGAGAGCTACAAGAACCATATTTATTTTAGTAATATATCTGTTTTACAAGCTTACAAAATTCTCCTTTGCTCACTAATTTATTTGCATAAACTTCAGATTATTGTCTAAGAAAAAAATAAGACTTACAAGCATCTGAAGAAAATGTATAGGCTCTTCTTTTTTTTTCAGTTTCTTCTCCTGAGTTGAGGTGAAGTAAAATTCAAATTTTTGGGCAAAATTAGCTACCGGTGCAGTTAGCAATGTCTAATTAGAAATCTGAATGTGATTAATTTGTAGATTAAACATGTTCTTATGCACTGCTTCTCTAACATTCTTTTTTTCAATATCCATTCATCTTTATTTGACTACTGGGCCATATTATATTTATACTTTTAATATATGTATTACATATAAATTGAAAAGTGCAATTATTCTAAGAGGACCAACTTCTGCCTGAGGAATATAGCAGTGTTTGGCGCTGTTCAAAGATCTGGAATGGCTACATTCAGTTGTCAATCACTGATGTTTCTATATTAACTACAGTGGCAGGATTTTTTTTCTTTTTTTAATTTTCTGTTCTGTCAGTTTCATTGTTTGAGATTCTCCTGAGCCATCCTACCCGTATCTAGTATTTATAGCAAAAGTTGAATTTCATTTGTCATCCAGAGCACTATATATAAATAAATTAAGAATTTGATTCAAGAAAATATTCCAGGAAGCATATAACTTGGGAACACAGTCTGACTTAGGACATGTTGCTTTGAAAAGAATATAAAAGGAAAAAGTTAAAATGTTTCCACTATTTGATGGGTGATCTTTCCTTTTTTCTTCCTTTTCTGAATATTTATTTGTGTCTGGGCTGTTTTATTTGTTTTGTATTATACTAAAGAGCAGACACATTTGATCAAGGCTATGTTTTATATGTACACAGATACCTGGGTGATAGCACTATTTAGTGCACAAAGCTCATAGGAACACTTCCCTTAGAAGTATGTATGTTAGAGCTTAAGCAAGTAGATCCTAGCTATCCTTCAGATTTGGGTCTGTGTGCACGTATGTGGGTTTGACATCCCATTAGTTAGAGATTTTACTTCCTCTTTAATTTAATGATTTAAACACACACACACACACACACACACACACACACACACACACACACACACACACACACACACACACACACCTCCAATGGAAGCAGTGAGTGTTAATACTTAAAATGTGAGAATTATTCTGTATCATATACATACATAGTCTCATTTACTCCTCACCACACTATTCGTTCTATCGATTGACAAATTAATACACATAGCATTAGGATTTAATTGTTATTCACCTTTATTATTTACTGTCACATCCTGAGGCATCTCTCCTGGATACTATATTTATCTAATTGGCCACGGATTATACAATATTTTATTCATACAGTTGAATATAAAATTATATAATGACATATATACCAACCATCCAGGATTATTAGATCTCAATATTATGACTAGCTTAGTTTTTAAAGTACCTTTTTCAGGGGTCATTTTTATTGTCTTTCAAGCCTTCTGGGCCTTCTATCAACATGTATTAAATATAAATTGATGATGATATTTTGTTACTAGGCTTTCAAGAAAGATGTAGCTATACTAATATGCAGATGCATTACTGGAACTCATTTATCCGAAACCCACAGTTACCAAATGCAGAGAGACAGACCATGTTTTTCAAAGGTTATATACACAAGGCAACAATTGATTTTTCATGAACCTAAACACAATTTTCTTTAAAAAGTTTACTAGTTTTGTAACTTTCCACATGTATGTTACCACACCCAAATTTTATGGACCAATGTAAAGGATAAAAACTTCCTAATGAATGAAAAGGAATTCAGAGATATTTGAAGATAAAATAATTTAAGAATCCAAGGTCAATCAATAGAAAGTTATTCCGGGAATTGAATTTCTTAGGATTTCATTGACCTCCTATTTTCTTCCACCATCCAAATACCTACAATCCAAAATTTTTAAATAAATAATTGGATTATAGAATAACATTATAGCCCTATAAAATAATTCGTCATAATGCCTCTAGTTTATCTACGAAACCAAAGGTTTAATTTGCTTATTTTGTAACCTAATTTCTGCTTGACTTTTTAAAGTATTGATAGTCAATGGAGAGAAAGCAGGCGACACGTTATAATGTCATCAAGGCAGCATTCTATTTTAAAACAAAGACATATATTCTAATTCCAATGACAACGATAAAGCACGCCAGGGCATGCTTTAATGGGCCATTAGTTTTCTTCTCCGTGGTTGAAATTCTTTGGCCTATAGCCTTCTGCTCCCCTGACTCTCTGGGCCTCTATTAGACCCATTAAAAACTCCCTGGAATGTGTTTTTTGTCTAATGTGATTATTATAAAAATGTCCAAGTTACACATTTATTCCCTGATTTGCAATGGCACTGGCTGCTCACTTGCCTAAATGTTGACATGGGGGTCTTCAGAAAATATACTGTAGACAGTCAATTAGAAGGTAAAAAAGAAATGTTCATGCCTGTGTCACCAGAGGCAAGAAAGAAGAAGGAAGGGAAATGTCTGAGTTATGTAAGTGAGGGTAATTTTCACACAGGCTAAATGTATAATGGTTTGAATAATGTGGGCACATCTCTACAAATCCCAAATTTGATAAACTATTCCTGCCTTAGTTTTTTAAATTATCTTTCACTCTTCTTCTCTGTGGTGTACAGAGAGACTCTTTCTTGTAAATGTGCTTCTTTAGTCCTTTAATACAAACACACATTTTATTTTATAACACTAGTAAGAAAACCAACCTTTGTAAAGAGGAAAATCCGACTAGCTTCCAGCACCAAAAGACCCAAGAAACCAGGAATAGTATGTTGTTTTTACTGTCTAGCAAATTTTCTTTGGAGGAAGCACCCTTCCCTATTAAAAATGGTGCTGGTGAAGATATTGATATGATTGTCTCAGCTTTCAATGATATATTTCAACCCATCATGCTCCTTGAGCTAATTAAGAGTGAATGATCTACCTGAATACAGTGATAAATATTAGGGTGATCCCAAATAAGACAGATTCCCTTCCCTGCAATTTGATAACTGAGAATTTAGAGAAAGAACTGATATCTCATCTTCTGAATTACAAGCAATGAAATGTAGCCTTAGGGTCTTCAGGGCCCCTTGTTCTTGCTGTTATTCTATATGTTGGCTTCATTGAGGACATTGTTTTTGCCATCGCTCTGTGTTAGATTAGATAGATAGATAGATAGACTTGAGAGGGAGCAGAAAGAGTGGGAGAGGGAGAAGAAACAGGGAGGGAGACCTGAGAAGTTTATGTGAATCACTAGACTGAAGTTATACCTGCAGGCAGACCGCTGTTGTATGCCTCAGTTACATGAACTGGTAAATTACCTTTTCTGATTTTTAAGCAGTTTTTTTTTTCCTTACTTGAATTGAATAAATATTGGCCATTAGATTTAATTCCATATCCACCCCAGAATCCTCTTGGTTTTGGTTCAATAACATGGACCTTTTTCCTGGTGACTCTCCCATCTTTCTTTTCCCCCATGAGATATCACACCCAAGTGAGCACACATTTTCTTTCCTGCTGACCTTCTTGTCCCCAGATTCTGATGCTGTACAAAGTTGCAACTGCAGCTAATAATGAGGTCTGCTTTGATTGTGACAATGTTCAACGTCCTGGCCAGTAATGTCCCTCATTGTCACAGGAATTAAAAAAGTGAGTCACACAAAGACTCTCCAGAGTGACACTGTAGTCAGTGTGTCATTGTAGGGATAAACTCTGTTCATTCTTCTTCTCGGGCCTTTCCAAGCGCTAACAAATGGCCACATTCGCAGGGAAGAAGTAGTCAAGGAAAATCAAGACAACAAAATGGATATTTATTAGGAAGAATTGTCTGGAGTGATTTTGCATATATTCTATTCCTGATATAGTTTGCATTTTCTGATCAAAATAAACAAAATTACTTTTCCCTCATTTAAAGAAGTTTGAGGTTTGACCTTTGTTTTTAATAAATGGAGTAACAAGCAGAGATGTCCAAATAGTAAAGATTTCTCATATCTCAGAGAAAGGACTCTTTCTTTGGTCGCTCCAGTCAGCATTCTCTCAGCTGATTTCCCATAGCCCTGTCATTGCCTGATATTTGGTTCTTGCTACTTTTACCTTTCAGAGGTGTTCCATACTTCCTCTCTTTACCTCCCTCCAATTCATCTAGAACTTCTGATTGTTAATGTCCATGACTAATGATGTCTCTTTCCCCACTGTGTCTAACCAAGACACTTTGCACTTCTATATTATTCTATAAATTATTCTTAAAATGTAAATATAATGCAAATTATTAAATCATATAATATGAATTATTACATATAGGTTATTATCCTAGAAATTTTTTATGAATGAAAGGATAACAAGATTAATATAATACATGGCAATTAGTAAATTATGAGCAATATCCGTACACACCAACAAAATACTGTCTTAAGACAAATCCTACAATTGTTGTGGAAGAAAATAGAGTAAATTAAAATCACTGTCTTTGTTAACTGGAAATTCAGCTAATATAGATCAAAGCTTTCTCTAGCATACTTTAAACTACTTATTCATTGGCTGTTTGCCCTGAAATATTATGCTTCATGAAGGCATGGACCATGTGAGTCTTTTCCATTGCCTTTTACCAGTGCCTAACAGAATTTTTGTAATGTAGTTATGGTGTGTTTTTAACATTTTTTTTTTTTTTTTGGTCTTTTTCGTGACCGGTACTCAGCTAGTGAGTGCACCGGCCATTCCTATATAGGATCCAAACCCGCGGCGGGAGCGTCGCCGCGCTCCCAGAGCCGCACTCTCCCGAGTGCGCCACGGGCTTGGCCCTATGGTGTGTTTTTAAATAAACAAATGAATGAGTCCTATACATGCATTCATGTTGATAAATTTATTCAATAATGTATATTAAAAATGGTTTATAGGTAGCTTCCCACTCAGAGGTACAAAGCCACCTTTGGAATTTAAAATCCCCTGTCTGGGCTTCCACAAAATAATTTCAGTTTATAAAAAAAATAACTCTAGTCAACTCTGTGCCCCATGAATATGTATCAATAAAAATAATTTTTAAAAATTAACACAATTTTTTCTTTTTTTCTGAGATAATGCCCTTCCACATTTCCTGTTTTAAAAGGTCCTTTGCTTAATACAATTTTTTCTAAGTCCATCCATGTTGCTGCAAATGGTATTATTTCATTTTTCTTTTTTTTTTTTTTTTATAGCAGAGTAGAATTCCATTGTGTAGATATACCACATTTTTGAATCCATTCATTTGATGATGGACATTTGGGCTGGTTCCAACTCTTGGCTATTGTAAATAGTGCTGCAATAAACATCAGAGTACAGGTATGCCTTCGACAGGATGATTTCCATTCCTCTGGGTATATTCCCAGCAGTGGAATAGCTGGGTCATATGGTAGATCTATCTGTAATTGTTTGAGGAACCTCCATACCATTTTCCATAAGTGCAGAAACAGAAATACCACATGTTCTCACTTAATTGTTGGAGCTAAAAATAAATAAATAAATACACAAGGAAATGGTGGGGGTAGGAAAGAAGACACAACAATCACAATTCCTTGAACTTGTTAAGACGAGTGAACAGATATGATGTTGATGGGTAGGAGGAGGGAGAGGCAGGGGAGAGGGAGTAATCGGTAAAGGGACATGAAAATCAACTACATTGTATATTGATAAAATAAAATTAAAAGTAAATAAATAAATAAATAGATAAATAGATAAAAAGTAAATAAACAAAATAAAATGTCCTTTGCTTTAGAAATGATGATGATTGCAGATAGTGATGATTTTAGAAAGTTTTGTGTCTTCTTACAAATACATGTGTGTGGAATCCTGCAGTTGTCTTTTAGTTTAATTTCATTTTATTAATCCACCTTCTTTAGTCGTTAAGATTTCCCCCCACCCACAACAAATCTGTTAGTTATTATTAACAAGTAGTCCAACAGTCATTTTCACTTTTGTAGCATCAGTACTGAACTATTTAGCCAATCCAATCCTGACTCATTTTTGAGCTCAGCTAAACTGATTTTCTTGGGAAAACCATTAATCATAATTAAATAACTGTCAATTGATATCAAGCTGTAGCAGTTTTTTATATATTCTGGGTATTAACTCTTTATCAAATATATGTTTGCCAATATTTTCTCACATTTCATAGGTTGCTTTTTCATTCTGTTTACAGTTTCCTTTGATGTGCAGAAGTTTTCAAGATGGATATAGTCCCATTTTTCAATTTTGTTGTTGTTGTTGTTGTTGTTGTTGTTGTCTGTGCTTTTGGTATTACACCTAAGAAATCATTGGCAAATCCAACATCATGAAGCTTTTTGCCTAGGTTTTTGTCTAGGAATTTTATAGTTTTAAGTCTAATTTTTAGGTTTGTAATACATCTTGAGTTAATTTTTACATATTATGTAAGATGAGTGTCCAAGTTTATTATTTGGCATCCACTGAAGAAACTGTCCATTCCCCAATTCTCCATTGTGTGGTGTTGGCACCCTTGTTGAAAATCATTTGACTGTATGTATGATGGTTTATTTTTGACCTCTCTATTCTGTTCCATTTGTCTATATCTCTGTCTTAATGCCAGTACCATACTATTTTGATTACGGTAGCCTTGTGATATATTTTTAAATCTTGACATATGAGGCCTCCAACATTGTTTTGTTTTTATTTTGGTTTTTGCTGTTGCTGAAAAAAAAAATGTCATGAGATTTTGATAAAGATTGCATTGAATCTATAGACTGTTTTGGGTTGCATAGACATTTTAACAAAATTAAGCCTTTCTATCCAAGATAGGGGGCCTTTTCATTTATTTCAGTATTCTTTCATTTTATCAGAAACATTTTGTCATTTTCAGCATAGAAGTCTTTCACCTATTTGGTTAAGATTCTTCCTAAGTATTTTATTCTTTTGGATGCTATTACAATTGGGATTGTTTTCTTAATTCATTTTTCTCAGATTGCTTATTGTTAGTGTAAAGAAACATAACTGATTTTTTATGTTGATTTTATATCCTGTGACTTTGTTGAATTCATTTAATAGGTCTAACAGGGGTGTGTGTGTGTGTGTGTGTGTGTGTGTGTGTGTGTGTGTGTGTGTGTGTATGTACAATCTTTTGCATTTTCTACATATAAAATCATGTCACCTGCAAACAGAGATAACTTTACTTCTTCCTTTGCAGTTTGAATGCCTTTTACTTCTTCTTGTCAAGTTTCTCTGACTAGGACTTCCATTACTATATTGAATAGAAGAAGTGAGAGTGGGAATCTTTGTCATGTTCTGGCTCTTAGAGGAAAATATTTCATTTCTTTATTTTTTTTCTGTGATTGAATATGATGTTATCTATGTGCTTTGGATATATGGTCATCATTATGTTGAGGTAACTGCCTTCTATTCCAAGTCAGTCAAATTTTATTATTAAAGTGTATTTAATTTTATTAAGTGCTATTTCTGCATCAATTAGATTATCATATCATTTCATCATTTAGTCTAGGAATGTTGTATATAACATTAAATATTTTTTTTGTATTTTGAACCATACTTGCATTCCAGAAGTAAGTTCCACTTAGACATGAAACATAATCCTCTTAATCTGATGTAGAATTCAGCTCGCTAGTATTATATTAAAGATTTTTGTATCAATATTCATCAGACATATTAGTCTATAGTTTTCTTTTATTATAGTATCTTTGTCTAGCTTTTGTATCAAGGTAATGCTGGTTTCATAAAAAGAAATTGAAATGTTCTCTATTCTTATATTTTTTGAAAGCATTTGATGGAGATTGGTATTAATTTTTCTTTAAATATTTGGTAGAGTTATTCAGTGATGCCATCTGGTCCTGGCCTTTCCTTTTTTGCAAGATTTTAGATTACTGACTCAGTTTCCTTACTGATTATAGATTGGTTCATATTTTTTATTTCTTATGATTCAGACTTTGTAGATTTTATGCTTCTAGTAGTTTATCCATTTCTTCTTGATAATGTAATGTTTTAGCATACAATTATTTATAATAGTCTATTTTAATCCTTATTTCTGTGGCATCAGTTGTAATGCCACTTTTTTCTGATTTTGGTTAAGTGTTCATTTTTTTTTTAGGTTATCTGTTTAAGGGTTTGTCAATTTCGTTGATTTAAAAAAACAACTCTGAGCTTTCTTTACTTGTTTTCTATGTTTTATTCTCTATTTTTTTTTCTACAGTAATTTTTATTATTACCTTCCCCTGCTAACTTTGGGTTTAGTTTACTCTTCTTTTTATGTTTTCTTGAAGTGTATATTTATGTTGTTGATTTGAGATTTTTCTTTTTTAAAATGTAACTGTTTTCTGGTACAAACTTCCCTCTTAATACTGTTTTTCCTGCCTCCTATCAATTTGGTATGTGGTGTTTTTTTTTTTTTTTTTTTTTTAATTTTATTTTGTCGATATACATTGTAGCTGATTAATGCTCCCCATCACCAAAACCTCCCTCCCTTCTCCCTCCCCACCTCCCCCCCAACAATGTCCTTTCTGTTTGCTTGTTGTATCAACTTCAAATAATTGTGGTTGTTATATCTTCTTCCCTCCCCCCCCCGATTTGTGTGTGTGTGTGTGTGTATGTGTGTGTGTGAATTTATATATTAATGTTTAGCTCCCTCCAATAAGTGAGAACATGTGGTATTTCTCTTTCTGTGCCTGACTTGTTTCACTTAATATAATTCTCTCAAGGTCCATCCATGTTGTTGCAAATGGCAGTATTTCATTCGTTTTTATAGCTGAGTAGTATTCCATTGTGTAGATGTACCACATTTTCCGTATCCACTCATCTGATGATGGGCATTTGGGCTGGTTCCAACTCTTGGCTATTGTAAAGAGTGCTGCGATGAACATTGGGGAACAGGTATACCTTCGACTTGATGATTTCCATTCCTCTGGGTATATTCCCAACAGTGGGATGGCTGGGTCGTATGGTAGATCTATTTGCAATTGTTTAAGGAACCTCCATACCATTTTCCATAGAGGCTGCACCATTTTGCAGTCCCACCAACAATGTATGAGAGTTCCTTTTTCTCCGCAGCCTCGCCAGCATTTATCGTTCATAGTCTTTTGGATTTTAGCCATCCTAACTGGGGTTAGATGGTATCTCAACGTGGTTTTGATTTGCATTTCCCGGATGCTGAGTGATGTTGAGCATTTTTTCATATGTCTGTTGGCCATTTGGATATCTTCCTTAGAGAAATGCCTACTTAGCTCTTTTGCCCATTTTTTAATTGGGTTGCTTGTTTTCTTCTTGTAAAGTTGTTTGAGTTCCTTATATATTCTGGATATTAATCCTTTGTCAGATGTATATTTTGCAAATATTTTCTCCCACTCTGTTGGTTGTCTTTTAACTCTGTTAATTGTTTCTTTTGCTGTGCAGAAGCTTTTTAGTTTGATATAATCCCATTTGTTTATTTTTCCTTTGGTTGCCCGTGCTTTTGGGGTCGTATTCATGAAGTCTGTGCCCAGTCCTATTTCCTGAAGTGTTTCCCCTATGTTTTCTTTAAGAAGTTTTATTGTCTCAGGGTGTATATTTAAATCCTTAATCCATTTTGAGTTGATTTTAGTATACGGTGAGATGTATGGATCTAGTTTCATTCTCCTGCATATCGATATCCAGTTATCCCAACACCACTTGCTGAAGAGGCAGTCCCTTCCCCAGTGAATAGGCTTGGTGCCTTTGTCAAAGATCAGATGGCAGTAAGTGTGTGGGTTGATTTCTGGATTCTCTATTCTATTCCATTGGTCAGTGTGTCTGTTTTTATGCCAGTACCATACTGTTTTGGTTATTATAGCTTTGTAGTATAGCTTAAAGTCAGGTAGTGTTATGCCTCCAGCTTTATTTTTTTTGCTGAGCATTGCTTTGGCTATTCGTGGTCTTTTATTGTTCCATATAAATGTCTGAATAGTTTTTTCCATTTCTGAGAAAAATGTCTTTGGAATTTTGATGGGGATTGCATTGAATTTGTATATCACTTTGGGTAGTATGGACATTTTCACTATGTTGATTCTTCCAATCCAAGAGCATGGAATATCTTTCCATCTTCTTGTATCCTCTCTAATTTCTCTCAGCAGTGGTTTGTAGTTCTCATGATAGAGATTTTTCACCTCCTTGGTTAACTCAATTCCTAAGTATTTTATTTTTTTGGTGGCTATTGTAAATGGGCAGGCTTTCTTGATTTCTCGTTCTGCATGTTCACTATTGGAGAAAAGAAATGCTACTGATTTTTGTGTGTTGATTTTGTATCCTGCTACTGTGCTGAAATCATTTATCAATTCCAACAGTTTTTTTGTAGAGGTTTTAGGCTGTTCGATATATAGGATCATGTCATCTGCAAACAGGGACAGTTTGACTTCATCTTTTCCAATCTGAATGCCCTTTATTTCCTTCTCTTCTCTGATTGCTCTGGCTAGTACTTCCAACACTATGTTGAATAGGAGTGGTGAGAGTGGGCATCCTTGTCTAGTGCCTGTTCTTAAAGGAAAAGCTTTCAGCTTTTCCCCATTCAGGATGATATTGGCAGTGGGTTTGGCATATATGGCTTTAATTATGTTGAGATACTTTCCCTCTATACCTAACTTATAGAGGGTCTTTGTCATGAATGAGTGCTGAACTTTATCAAATGCTTTTTCAGCATCTATAGATATGATCATATGGTCCTTGTGTTTGAGTTTATTAATATGGTGTATCACATTTATTGATTTGCGTATGTTGAACCAACCTTGCATCACTGGGATGAATCCCACTTGATCGTGATGAATAATTTTTCGTATGTGTTGCTGTATTCTGTTTGCTAGTATTTTAGTGAGGATTTTTGCATCTATATTCATCAAGGATATCGGCCTGTAGTTTTCTTTTTTGGTTATATCTTTACCTGGTTTTGGTATCAGGATGATGTTTGCTTCATAGAATGAGTTTGGGAGATTTGCGTCCGTTTCAATCTTTTGGAATAGTTTGTAAAGAATCGGTGTCAATTCCTCTTTGAATGTTTGGTAAAATTCTGCTGTGAATCCATCTGGTCCTGGGCTTTTCTTTGTTGGGAGCCTTCTGATAACAGCTTCAATCTCCTTTATTGTTATTGGTCTGTTCAAATTTTCTACATCTTCACGGTTCAGTTTTGGGAGCTTGTGTGTGTCCAGAAATTTATCCATTTCCTCCAGATTTTCAAATTTGTTGGCGTATAGTTGTTTATAGTAGTCTCGAATGATTCCTTGTATTTCAGATGAATCAGTTGTAATATCGCCTTTTTCATTTCTAATTTTTGTAATTTGAGTCTTCTCTCTTCTTTTTTTTGTTAGCCATGCTAATGGTTTGTCAATTTTATTTATCTTTTCAAAAAACCAACTTTTTGATTCGTTGATCTTTTGAATTGTTTTTTGGTTTTCAATTTCATTCAGTTCTGCTCTGATCTTAATGATTTCTTTCCGTCTGCTAACTTTAGGATTGGATTGTTCTTGTTTTTCTAGTTCTTTAAGGTGAAGTGTTAGGTTGTTCACTTGCCATCTTTCCATTCTTCTGAAGTGAGCATTTAATGCAATAAATTTTCCCCTCAATACTGCTTTTGCAGTATCCCAGAGGTTTTGGTATGATGTATCATTTTTTTCATTAGTTTCAATAAACTTTTTGATTTCCTGCTTGATTTCTTCTTGGACCCATATGTCATTAAGTAGAATGCTGTTTAATTTCCATGTGTTTGTATAGTTTCCAGAGTTTTGTTTGTTATTAATTTCTAGTTATAATCCATTGTGGTCTGAGAAGATACATGGGATAATTCCAATTTTTTTGAATTTATTGAGACTTGATTTGTGACCTAATATGTGATCTATCCTGGAGAATGATCCATGTGCTGATGAGAAGAATGAATATTCTGAGGTTGTTGGGTGGAATGTTCTGTAGATATCTGCCAATTCCAGTTGGTCTAGAGTCTTGTTTAGATCTTGTGTTTCTCTACTGATTCTTTGCCTAGATGATCTGTCTAATATTGACAGTGGAGTGTTCAGGTCCCCTGCTATTATGGTATTAGTGTCTATTTCCTTCTTTAGGTCTAATAGAGTTTGTTTTATAAATCTGGCTGCTCCAACATTGGGTGCGTACATATTTATGATTGTTATGTCTTCTTGATGGATCAGTCCTTTTATCATTAAGTAGTGTCCCTCATTGTCTCTTTTTATGGTTTTTAGTTTAAAGTCTATTTTGTCAGATATAAGAATAGCCACTCCAGCTCGTTTTTCTTTTCTGTTTGCATGGTAAATCTTTTTCCATCCTTTCACTCTTAGTCTGTGTGAATCTTTATGGGTGAGGTGGGTCTCTTGTAGGCAGCATATAGTTGGGTCCTGCTTTTTGATCCAGTCAGCCAGTCTGTGTCTTTTAATTGGGGAATTTAAACCTTTAACATTAAGAGTTGTTATTGAAAGGTGTTGATTTATTCCTAGCATTTTATTGGTTGTTTGGTTGTCTTAGGTGTCTTTTGTTCCTTTCTTTCTGATTTACTGTTTGTTTTCTGTGTTTGTTGGTTCCTTAGGTTGTAGATAGTGTTTTTGTTAGCTTGTTTTCTCTTCATGAATGCCATTGTTATTATACTAGCGGGTTTAGATTTTTCTTAGGTTTTTATGGCAGTGGTAGTTATTTTTCAGGAACCAAACCCAGTACTCCCTTGAGGATTTCTTGTAAGGGTGGTCTTGTGGTAGTGAACTCCCGCAGTTTTTGTTTGTCTGAGAAATATACTATTTGCCCCTCATTTCGGAAGGATAGCCTTGCAGGGTAGAGTATTCTTGGCTGGCAATCTTTGTCTTTTAGTATTTTGAAAATATCATCCCATTCCTTTCTAGCTTTTAGGGTTTGTGATGAGAAGTCTGATGTTAACCTGATTGGGGCTCCCTTATAGGTGATTTGACGCTTCTCTCTTGCAGCTTTTAAGATTCTCTCTTTGTCTCTGAGTTTTGCCAATTTGACTATGACATGTCTTGGAGAAGGCCTTTTTGGGTTGAATACATTTGGAGATCGTTGAGCTTCCTGGATCTGAAGATTTGTGATTTTTCCTATACCTGGGAAGTTTTCTGCCACTATTTTGTTGAATATGTTTTCAATGGAATCTCCATTTTCCTCCCCTTCTGGAATACCCATGACTCGGATATTTGAGCGCTTCTGGTTGTCTGATATCTCTCTCAGATTTTCTTCCATGTCTTTGATTCTTTTTTCTTTCTTTTTGTCTGCTTGTGTTATTTCAAACAGCCCATCTTCAAGTTCAGAGGTTCTCTCTTCAACTTCGACAAGCCTGCTGGTTAAACTCTCCGTTGTGTTTTTTATTTCGCTGAATAACTTCTTCAGTTCAGCAAGTTCTGCTACATTTTTTTTCAGGACATTGATTTCCTTGTATATTTCCTCTTTCAGATCCTGTATACTTTTCCTCATTTCATCATGATGTCTAGCTGAGTTTTCTTGTATCTCATTCAGTTTCCTTAGAATTATCACTCGAAATTCCTTGTCAGTTATTTCAAGGGCTTCTTGTTCTATAGGATCTAGAGTATGAGATTTATTAACTTTTGGTGGTGTACTTTCTTGATTTTTTGTATTTCTGGTGTCTTTTTTTTGGTGTTTATTCATTGTGGCAGGGGGTTTCACAGTCCACCGGTTTGAGACTAATGACTAACTAGGATGTTGCTGTGGTTGCCAATTTGGTATGGCTCCCGCCGTGACTGCTCAGTTGGCCTCTAGTGTCTTGTGTGTGTGGTTGCCTCGGGTCTTGGGCTTCTCCGGGGATCCACCTTTCTGGTCAGCTTGGACTCTGCTGGGCTGGTGGATCACGTACCACAGGGTGTGTGATCTCTGTTGAGCTTTCACTTTCTGTACAGGACTTCTCCCCGTTCCGTGTGCTCTGGCCCAGGCTGTTAGATCGTGCAGTGGCGACCCCACCGGGTGTGTGGTTTCTGTCGAGTCTCCGCCTCCCTGGCCGCACGTCTCCCCCCTCTGTGCACACTGTGCTGGGCTGGGGAGTGTCTTCTGCACCCCTCGTCTATCACCTGGGCCTTCAAGACCCTGCTCAGCACCGCCTCGCCCAGGAAGTCTACCAGGTTTCTGCTAGGCACAGACGACCGGTCTCTCTGGGTGCCTTTGTAGCACTGTGTAGATCTTTCTCGGGTCTTGTTCACCTTTGTATCCCCCCGGTATAAACCGAGTCTAGTGCCCGCCTGCAGCCTGCTCTCCGGCAGGTTCAAGCGGACCTGGGAACTCTCCTACCACACTATTCCCAACCAGAAATTCGTTAGGCTTTTTTCCAAACTGGTGGTCGCAGAGATGGTATCTGCCTCCCAGTAACAGGAAGTTTACCGGGGCCGGAGTCCAGGGTGTGGTGGAGTGACAGTCGGCCCGCCCGTACTTCCTAGCTCTCCCAACACTGGTCGGGACGCCCCACACCCCCAGCCCCGCCAGAGAACCGCGGAGGGAGTGGGAGAGGAGTCCGGCCCGCAGGGTCCGGAAAGCCCCACGCCAGGCCAAGCAAATGGGCTCAGTGATGGCCGAGCAGGGCGGAGCTGCCCGCACCTGGGAAAATGGAGGCAGCACCGGGGCAGTGAGTGGCCTGGTGGTGCAGGCAGGAGCCGCATGAGTATCCACCCCCCGAACAGAGCTATGCCAGGGATCACTCACAGTGCTGTGCCAGGTCTGGCGCTCGCTCTGTCTCTGGTTTGTTGCCTTCCATGTTCTCGGCGCTGCCGCCTCGGGCTGTTCAGTCGCGGCGCCGCTCGGGCGCTCCCAGGAATCTTCTTTAATGCCGGCCTGAAACCTCGAATCCTGAATAGGGCAGCTGGCCGCCTTCAGTGCGGCCCCAGCCTCCGGGATCCTGGCTGCATCCACAGCAGCCCTGGCGCCGTGTTCCCTCTTTCAAGACTCGCTTTTGCAGCTAAGAATCAGTTCTTTTCCTGCTCCACACTTCAAAGCTGTTGCCTGTAAATGAGGCAGCCTCTCCTGCCGGGGGCAAAGTGGCGTTGAGCCCCCACGACCGGCCAGCAGCAGCAGTCCTCCCTTAAGATATGGCCAGAGGAAGGTCCACAAGTTTCCCGGCTGCCTGAGGCCCAGTGGCCACCTTTTCCACCTCAGCTACTCCGCGCCAGCCGCCGCAGCCGCCGCCATCTTGAAACTCTGGTATGTGGTGTTTTGTTTTCATTTCTCCCAAAACAGATTCTAGTTTCCCTTGGGATCCTGGTTTTCTTTCTTTTTTTTTTTAAATCTATTGTTTGTTTAAAAGTATGCTGTTTAAGTTTTATAATTTTCTGAATTTTTAGTTTTCTTTTTTCTGTTACTTTTTAGTTTAACTCTATTGTGGATAGAAAAAAAAATACTTGCTATGTAAATTTGGTTTGTAACTTTATAAATTTAATTTTCTGTGTGACATCTATTGTGGTCTCTTCTGGAAAATGCTTTATGTGCACTCAAAAAGAATGTCTATTCTACTGTTGTTGGATGGAGTGTTCTGTATGTCTGCTAGGTTCAATAGGTCTATAGTATTGTTTAAGTTCCAGGTTTCCTTGTTAGTCTTCTGTTTGGTTGTTCTGTCAATAACTGAAAATGGGATATTAAAGTACCTAACCATTATTATGTAGCTGTCTATTTCTCTCTTCAGTTCTGTCAGTGTTTGCTTAATATATGTGGGAACTTTAATGTTATGTGCATATATACTAATATTTGTCATATGAACCTGGTACATTGACCCTTTTAGAATTAAATAATGTCCTTCTTTGTCTCTTGTGATAGTTTTTGTCATAAAGCATATTTTGTGTGATGTAAGTACAGTTATACTGCTCTCTTTAGGTTCTATTTATCAGGGATTTTTTTTTCCTCTTTTTCATTTTAGCCTATATATATCCTTAGATCTAACATGAATCTCTGTAGGCAGCACATAGTTTGATCTTAGTTTATTATCCATTTCATCAATCTGTGTCTTTGAATTGGAGTTAACCATTTACATTTAAAATTGCTGATAGGGAGGAATTCACTATTACCATTTTGTTTTCTGTATATTTTGTAGTTATTTTGTTCCTCTTTTCCTCTCTTGCTGCCTTCCTTTGAATTTTCTTTTTGTTTTTGTATTGATGTTACTAGATTCCTTTTTTATGTTTTTTTTTTTGTGTGTGTGTGTGTGTGTATTTTCTATAGGTATTTTCTTTGTGATTAGCATGGTGATTACATAAAATAACTTAACAATCTGTTTTAAACTGATAACAACTTAACTTCAATAAGTTAACATATTGACGTAAAACTGTACTCCTTTATATTTCTGCCCACCTTATTTAATAGCTGTCACAAATCACATCTTTTTTACAATACTTTTCCAATAACATAGATGTATATTTTTATGCTTTTATCTCTTAAATTTTATATCAGAATTAAAGATGATGTATGCACCATTACAATACTACAGGATTATATATTTGTTTATATATTTACCATTACCAGGAGTCTTGCATTTTGTATGCTCTCATGGTGCTGTCTCGCATCTTTTTATTTCAACTTCAGGGACTACCTTTAGTACTTCTTGTATGGCAGGTCTCATGATGATGAACTCCCTTAGCTTCTGCTTATTTGGGAAAGTCTTCCTTTCTTCATTTCTGAAGAACAATTTTGCTGGATATAATATTCTCAGCTGTAAAAATTTTTTCTGTTTATTTTTTGTTGTCTGCTTGTTTTCCTTTCAGCTCTTTGAATATATCATCCTATTCAGATCTGTCCTGCAAAGTTCCTGCTCAGAAATCCACTGTTAATCTTATGGAGACTCATTTGTATGTGATAAGTCACCTTTCTTTCATGGTTCTCTTTTTATCTGTGTCTTTTGATAACTTAATTATAATGTGTCTTCATGTGGGCTTCTTGGAGTTTTACCTAGATAAAGTTTATAGAGCTTCTTGAATTTTAATGTCTATTTCCTTTGTCAAATTTCAGAACTTTTTGGCCATTTTTTTTTTTTCAAATAGATTCTCTACACCTTCCGCTTTCTCTACTCCTTTTTAAATTGTCAAAATGCGTATATTGGTGCACTTGGTCCCATAAATTCTCTTCAATTTTTTTTCACTCCTCTGCTTTGATAATTTCAAATGACTTGTGTTCAGATTTGGTGATTCTTTTTTCTCCATTTGTTTAGACTTCCACTGAACCATTCTAGTGAATTATTTATTCAATTATTGTATTCTTCAACTCAAGAGTTTCTGTTTGGTTCTTTTTTATAGTTTGTATTTCTCTGTTAGTAGCCCCATTTCTTTCTGGATAGTTTTTTCCATTTCTTTGGAATTTTGATGGGGATTGCATTGAATTTGTATATCACTTTGGGTAGTATGGACATTTTCACTATGTTGATTCTTCCAATCCAAGAGCATGGGATATCTTTCCATCTTCTTGTATCCTCTCTAATTTCACTCAGCAGTGGTTTGTAGTTCTCATTATAGAGATTTTTCACATCCTTGGTTAACTCAATTCCTAAGTATTTTATTTTTTTGGTGGCTATTGTAAATGGGCAGGCTTTCTTGATTTCTCATTCTGCATGTTCACTATTGGAGAAAAGAAATGCTACTGATTTTTGTGTGTTGATTTTGTATCCTGCTACTGTGCTGAAATCATTTATCAATTCCAACAGTTTTTTTGTAGAGGTGTTAGGCTGTTCGATATATAGGATCCTGTCATCTGCAAACAGGGACAGTTTGACTTCATCTTTTCCAATCTGGATGCCCTTTATTTCCTTCTCTTCTCTGATTGCTCTGGCTAGTACTTCCAACACTATGTTGAATAGGAGTGGTGAGAGTGGGCATCCTTGTCTAGTTCCTGTTCTTAAAGGAAAAGTTTTCAGCTTTTCCCCATTCAGGATGATATTGGCAGTGGGTTTGGCATATATGGCTTTAATTATGGTGAGACACTTTCCCTCTATACCTAACTTATAGAGGGTCTTTGTCAAGAATGAGTGCTGAACCTTATCAAATGCTTTTTCAGCATCTATAGAGATGATCATATGGTCCTTGTGTTTGAGTTTATTAATATGGTGTATCACATTTATTGATTTGCGTATGTTGAACCAACCTTGCATCCCTGGGATGAATCCCAAATGATCGTGGTGAATAATTTTACGTATGTGTTGCTGTATTCTGTTTGCTAGTATTTTAGTGAGGATTTTTGCATCTATATTCATCAAGGATATCGGCCTGTAGTTTTCTTTTTTGGTTATATCTTTACCTGGTTTTGGTATCAGGATGATGTTTGCTTCATAGAATGAGTTTGGGAGATTTGAGTTTCTAAGGAATAATAAAAGACCACGCATAGCCAAAGCAATGCTGAGCAAAAAAAATAAAGTTGGAGGCATAACACTACCTGACTTTAAGCTATACTACAAAGCTATAATAAACAAAACAGTATGGTACTGGCATAAAAACAGACACACTGACCAATGGAATAGAATAGAGAATCCAGAAATCAACCCACACACTTACTGCCATCTGATCTTTGACAAAGGCACCAAGCCTATTCACTGGGGAAGGGACTGCCTCTTCAGCAAATGGTGCTGGGATAACTGGATATCCATATGCAGGAGAATGAAACTAGATCCATACCTCTCACCGTATACTAAAATCAACTCAAAATGGATTAAGGATTTAAATATACACCCTGAAACAATAAAACTTCTTAAAGAAAACATAGGAGAAACACTTCAGGAAATAGGACTGGACACAGACTTCATGAATATGACCCCAAAAGCATGGGCAACCAAAGGAAAAATAAACAAATGGGATTATATCAAACTAAAAAGCTTCTGCAAAGCAAAAGAAACAATTAACAGAGTTAAAAGATAACCAACAGAGTGGGAGAAAATATTTGCAAAATATACATCTGACAAAGGATTAATATCCAGAAAATATAAGGAACTCAAACAACTTTACAAGAAGAAAACAAGCAACCCAATTAAAAAATGGGCAAAAGAGCTAAGTAGGCATTTCTCTAAGGAAGATATACAAATGGCCAACAGACATGAAAAAATGCTCAACATCACTCAGCATCCGGGAAATGCAAATCAAAACCACACTGAGATACCATCTAACCCCAGTTAGGATGGCTAAAATCCAAGAGACTCTGAACGATAAATGCTGGCGAGGTTGCAGAGAAAAAGGAACTCTCATACATTGTGGGTGGGACTGCAAAATGGTGCAGCCTCTATGGAAAATGGTATGGAGGTTCCTCAAACAATTGCAGATAGATCTACCATACGACCCAGCTATCCCACTGTTGGGAATATACCCAGAGGAATGGAAATCATCAAGTCGAAGGTATACCTGTTCCCCAATGTTCATCGCAGCACTCTTTACAATAGCCAAGAGTTGGAACTAGCCCAAATGTCCATCATCAGATGAGTGGATACGGAAAATGTGGTACATCTACACAATGGAATACTACTCAGCTATAAAAACGAATGAAATACTGCCATTTGCAACAACATGGATGGACCTTGAGAGAATTATCTTAAGTGAAACAAGTCAGGCACAGAAAGAGAAATACCACATGTTCTCACTTATTGGTGGGAGCTAAAAATTAATATATAATTCACACACACACACACACACACACACACACACAAACCGGGGGGGGGGGGAGAAGATATAACAACCACAATTACTTGAAGTTGATACGACAAGCAAACAGAAAGGACATTGTTGGGGGGAGGGGGAGGGAGGAGGGAGGGAGGTTTTGGTGATGGGCAATAATAATCAGCCACAATGTATATCGACATAATAAAATTAAAATAAATGAATGAATGAATGAATGAATAAATAAATAAATAAATAAATAAATAAGTAGTCCCATTTCTTTCATGCATAGTTTTCCTGATTCCAATTTGTTGTTCATCTGTGTTGTCTTTTAGGTTGTTGAACATCTTAAATCAATTAGATGGTATTCTTTGTCAGGTAATTCATAGATCTAAGATCCTTCAGTGTAGGTTTCTGGAGATTTATTTTCACACTATTGTTGGACTCAATTTCTTTTTATGCCTTATTATCCTGTATTAAAATTTGAACATTGGAAAAAATAACAGCCTCTCCTCCAGTCTTTGCTCACTGGCTTTTAACAAAGGAAGACTTTCGCCAATTAGCTCCTCTAAGGATGATGAGGGCCTCTCAAATTTTATCTAGTCATGTATCTTTTCTTGGCTTTTGCATGTAATTTCCCAGCTAAAGAGTTTTGCCCCTATTTCTTTTTTAGTGGTTTATAATCTTTTGCTGTTCTTGGTGTTTTTCTATAGTAATGTAGGGTCTTTGGTGCCGTAGCAAGATGCTGCATTCATCTTTGTTCTCAGAAGCATCCAAATATCTAAAGCATGCTAGTTTTTGTTAGCACTTCAAGTAAGGCAAGACAGAAACCAGTCTCTTGGGCAGCCACTCAAAGGCCGAATATGGGAAGCACAATATACTGTTTTATTTCCTTTCTAAGAGAGAAACCATTTGTTGGGAAGTTTGTCTGAATAATGATATCCTGTGCTTGTCAGGTAGAAGGGCTATGGTTAGTAAGTAATAAACCTTCTGCTGTGGGAGATATATAGAACACATACTTGAAAATACAATGGTTCTCAAAATGTATGTCATATTAGAAACACTGGAAATGCACTGATACATAAACTCCACTTTCAAATATCCTGATTTAAATGTCCTGAGATGGAGTTCAATTTCAGGAGTTTAAAATGCTCCCCAGGTGATCATAATATGCAGCCAGGGCTGAGAACCACTGTTCACATGTTACTTATTGATTAACTCTTTGAGTCCATTATGGCAATTCATCTCTTCCGGTAGTTAACTATTAACTTAGATATATCTTAAACATCAATGAAAACTTCATTTAATTTCAGATTCTTCTTCTGCTTAGATTTAGTCTCTATGCTATTAACTGGGGTCAAAACATTTAATTATACTACATATATTTGAAAAGGGCTATAAATCTAATATCAGCAGTAAAAACAGCTGTGACTCAAAACCATTAAAAGGTAAAAAAAAATTCAGCCTAAATTGTTAAATAGAAACAACTGATTTTTTTCTTTTTTTTCTAAATGGGTCAAGGAAAATTACAGACAAATTCAGCTGTTGGCACAAACACTTTTATTAGATAACACAATTAAGACAGAAAGGGTAGGAGGAAAGCATCCCTTCTTTTTTGCTTTTTCAGAAGATTCCCTCATGGCCTTTTAATGCTATTCCAGCCCTCACACTGTTACCAAATTGAGTTCCCATAAAATCTTTATAAGTCATTCCAACTGAGGATCCTGATAAAAGATTTTGAAAACTCATAATTTTCAAAGTTTTCTTGAAAAGCATATTACACTGCTCAAAAAGGCAATACAGATATTAACTTGGGAAAACAGACATATCTTTGAACTTAGAAAAAATTAACGTAGTTGAAAGGAAAGGGAAGACAGAAGATGACTCAAATAAGAGTGACTTTAAGCCAGCTAATGATCTGTATTTTTTCTGTCCTACCATTCTGATTAGTACATTATTCTAGACTTTCTGATGCTCAATTTGGCAAGGGGAGAATGGAAGACTGAACAAGAGACCTTCCCAGTAAGGCTTGGTTTCTATCCTGAGCTTGAGCTCCCTGATAACACAAATTTTCTACTTATGTATCCCCCAAATTACTCAGTGTATTTCTAAGCTCACTGGCTTTACATTTGCTAATTTAAGGACAGTCTCCACACCAAGGAAATATATCATTTATTTTTAAGAACTATGTAGTCATATAGAATATAATAATCATATCACTACTAAACTTAAGAATTCACTCATTTTCCACAATTTTTCAAATACAATTTACTTTCTAGATTTTTCAACAGAGCTCTCATAACACACTGCCATGTTTTCTTGGATAATACATATGAATTTTGAAATAGACATAGATAAAGATGTATCTGTAAAGATGTTTGAAAAATAGGCCATGGCACCTCTCTTTAATTTCAAACTTCTCATATTCCATGTTTGGCTTGAAGGACCCTCTGGTCTTTAAAGTTCCAGCTCTCCTTCTGTATATAACCTCTTCAATCACAATCAAACTTCAGAAATTCAGACCCCAATCCCAGGATCCAGTACTCTCACTCTTTCAGCAATATATTTTTTGGGGAAAAAAAAAAACTATAGCATAAACTGTAGGTGGTATTGCTTTGAATTTAATAAGAATAAGTGGTCTTTTCTATTTAATTTTAACATTAAATGACAGCTTATATAAAGTTTTTGATGCTAATATCTTAGAAACATTATTATTCAAGCATGTATTTCTGTACCTTTAATATAACATTTCTTTTAGTGTAGCTCATCTCAGATCAATAAACAGCCTTAACCAATTAATTAGTAAATTCTAAAAGACCTAATCTTGTTCTATTCTTCATTGTATAATATCACTACAGACAAAGTTTTTCCAGAATTTCTTCCTTTTTATTCTTTCAGAAACATTTTTCTACGACGGGATTGGATTTTCTCACTGCTTCCCCTCCTCTTCTAGGATTTCCTGAAACAGAGGCCAAGGAGTGAAATAGAAACTGAGCACAAAGTAATTTTTTTGTTATTTTCATCTTTCCTTTCCTCCAAATTTTGTCTTGCCTTTCCAGCCCTACTTCATTCTGACAAGGCTACTGTTTTCCTATCACAAAATCCCAGGACCCAAGCTGGCCAAGAAGTCTGAAAATATTCATATACCATCTGCAAAACAAACAAGCAAACACACCCAAACCCAAGCCAAAGCCAAAACCAAAATCAGAAGCTCTCCAAACAAGCAAATGTAGACTTCCTGTATCTCTCTGACTCTCATTTGGTATCAGTTTTCCTGCTTTGGCTATTAAGTCGTTGAAACATATTTTTATGCTTATTGACAGGTATTTCTTAAGGATTAAAAACAGAGTAAATTGCAACAAATTATACAGCTCATTGGCTATTATTCAAACTTCAATTCATATCACACTGACAGTTGAAAGAAAGCAATCTTTCACATCAGCCTGCAAAAACTCATCTAAAATGACCTTTCTGAATAATTGATGAGGACATTTTGTCTTTGTTGCAGCTTTCTAAGGTGTGTACATCACACTGTAGCCAGCTTACTCCAATGAACTCTGTAAAGCCTAATTTGTAATTATTCCTGTCAGCTTTTTGGTAAGTGGTGACATTTGTTAGGAAATCCCACTAGAATTAAAGATGAGGGAGTATTAGAATATATTCTACCTATTTCACTTACTTTCAAATTAAGTCCATTGGTTGAGTAATGTCCAAAAGGCTACGCAGCTAAAGATGAGAATCAACATATGCTGTTCAATTTTCCTGTTCCCACAAAGTTAGAACACTAATCAAAGGCAAATGATGATCAAAGGTCAAGATTTCTGTGCTCCTTCTCCAAGATAATCTGCATGTATAAACTTTTACTAATAAACAAAACAGTTTAGTTATACAGAATGAATACAATTGCCAGGACACTCTATGGTATGTGCTTATCACAGTATCTAAAACAAACCAGGAAACAGCAAAAGAAGTCATTTTTAGTCACCTAAACTAATTTGTGCCTGCAAACCCTAGCTAGTTATATGCTGTTAACTTAATTGTGTTAATTGTATTTCTGATAAAAAAAAAAAAAAGAAATGAAACAGACGCTAATAAAAATCACCCATAATTATATGGCCCTGCCTTAATCATAGCCCAAGGAGATTTTTCAGTAATGAATAGTTATAAATATAGCAGTATATCTACACACCAAAATGTGGGAACCTATATTCTAGTTTATTTTATTGACAATGTTATTAATTTAATTGTACAAATAAACCACAATGTATTCATTCTCCTTTTGCTGAACATTTATTATTTTCTTTCTTTTCTTTCCTTTTACAAATTATATACCATGTAGAATGCAAAGTGTTGCAATATTGTTCTCCAAAGTAGCATCGTTTTAGAGAATATTTTTTATGCAGAGGGGCTATAAAGAATTATATCTAATTTTTGTTTTAATTTGTATTTTATTGATCAAGTGTGACTGATGACTTTTTTAATGTGTCTTTCAGGTTTCCTTCTTATGAATTATTCTTGCCTGTTTTTCTAATAGATATTATTCTTCCCCATAGATTCTTAATTAATTTTTACAGATTTTCAAATTTCGTATTTATCAGTTACATGTGTTACAGGTATCTTATGCTATTCTATTACTTGTCTTTTTCCTCTTATTTTGCACAAATTTCATTTTTTCATTTACAAAATTTTCAATTTTTAATTTTTAAATTTTTAAATTTTTAATTTTGACATTTACAACTTTTGCCTATGTAGAATTATATTTAAGGTAAAGGACAAATTTTACTTTTCCTAATGTAATCGTTTATTTTAACATTATATATTTAAAAGTATGTCTTTTAATCATTGATTTATAGCACTACTTTTAAAAATTTTTATTGAATCAAAATTGATTATACATATTTTGGGGGTTTAATATTGAGATATGTTGATCAAATCAATATTACTAGCATATATACTGTTACAAATCATAATTATTCTTTATGCCCCTTGTCCAATCTTGCCGCATCCCCCTCTGCCTCCCCTTTTCCCCTCTAATTACCCTAGATTTCTTCTCTCCTTATGAAAGAATAATGGTTACTCTGTTGATTTGTAGCCTAGATAATCTGTCCAATGCTGAGAGGTGTGATCAGGTCCCCGATATTATCATAGAGCAGATTATTCTGTCACTCTGATATGGGCTTTGTGGAGAGAGACATCCTCTTCTTTTCTTTATCTCTGCTGGTGACTTTCCTTGTCTCAATGCACTCCAGTAGTTGGTGGACCATCTACATGGTGCTTGTGGCATCAAGTTGTTTTTGTGGCAGCCATGGTAATTGTGGCTGTGGTGGGCCACCCACATGGAGGTGATGGTTTTGCCATGCTCCTTGGCACTGGCAGTGTGCCTGGTTGTGGGAAGTGTCTGGTCCCTGGCTCCATACCTTGGGTTCCTGGGTGGGCCCTGAGGCACTGGCACAGTGTGCCAGGTTGTGGGAGGGGTTTCAAGTCCCCGGGTCCATGCCCTGGGCCCCCAGGTGGGGCCCCGAGGCACTGGCAGTGTGCTTGGTTGTGGGCAGGGGTCCTGTCCCTGGCTGCATGCCTCACGTCCCCTAGTGGGTGCCAAGGAGCTGTTGGAGTGCCTGAGCTGGAACGAATTTCTTGTCCTTTGCTTACTTCTAACATGGGGGAACTTCCTGTGGGAACCAATACTTGAGCTGTGTGGTTGATCTAAATTGCTGCTTTGCTACTGTTTCCCTAGGGAAGGCTTTTTGTTCAGCTCAGGGTTTAATGGTTAACCTTATAAGTACTTCTTGCTCTCCAGAAACTCTGTACACCTGGGTTGTGTAGAAACTCTGATCTGGGCCTGAGTTTTTTCATCAAACTGCACCCCATGAAATTCTGCTTTCCCGACCAGTCTCCTCTGAGTGGTCCTGTGCTGATTGGGGGATGGATCAGCTGTCCTTGCTGTTTCCCAGTGTTCTCCTTGTGGGCCTGTCTCCCCCACTGTTCATGCTCCAAACACTTCTCATGGGATGGGTGCTGCACCAGTCCCTTGCATTGACTCACTGGCCTCTGAATGGCTCCCCCTTTTCAGCTGTTCTGGCTCCTTGCTCCTGCATGGGTCCACAGGAACACTATTAGTGGTCTTGCTGTCCTGGGGTCCACCAAGGTCCTCTTCTCCCCTGCTGCCTCCAATCAGCTCCATCTGAAGGGCACAGCTGCAGCTTCTGCCAGCTCCTGCTCCATGCCCTTAGCAGCTTCAGCATTAAACTGGCCATGGACCAAAATGTTCAGAGCAGTTTTTTCTTTCTCTCATCCTGGTTTCCTCTGCCTTCATGCACTCTGTAGGTCTCTCCACCTCTTCCCCTGAGCTCCAGCAGCCCCAGCTTGGCTGATGTTACATTTCTATAGTTGTAAATTGGTAAATGTGGGAGAAAGTGACCCTGGGAACTGTCTATTCCACCATCTTAACCAGAACTCTGTAGATTTATACTACTATTTATGTCCTAACTCTCGCTTTTATATGTCTTTTATTATATTTTATGGGACCTGGATTTAGTTCATATAGTCTGTGTTTTAATCCCTATGCCCTAACACCTCACCTGATTTCTCTTAATCTTTATAGCATTAAGTTAGTCATAATATCTTATAGAACAAATTATTTCACATTGTTTTCCCCCCCAATATTCTGCTTTCTATTTGTGACTCTTTGGTCTTCCATTCAAATTTCATGGGAAGAATTCATTTGCATTAAAAATGTGATTTTGATTGAAATCACATTGAAATTATAGGGTATTTTAGAAAGAATTGCTATCTTAACAATTGAGTGAATTGAGAATTCACTTTTTATATTGGTTAGGTGGAGATGGTGGCTTTCACTATTTTCTGAAGAGGAATTTTTGTGTTTATGAAAAATTCCATTAAAAAATATTTTAAAAAGACTGACCTCTGGGGATACTGTGAGGAGACAGTGTTTTTTTAGCAGCATTTTACAAAGTATTAAGAAAAGAAATGTAGGGAAGACAAATGTTAAAGAATTTTTATTAATATCAAAGAATCTCTTTGTGAACAGATGTGCAAGAAAATGAAACATGTTTCTCCTTCTCTTCAGGTAGTTTGGTGGTTTCCCTGCATGAACTCCTCATAATTTTATGCATATGACCCTTGGATAGAAAATAAATAGATAGATAGATAGATAGATAGATAGATAGATAGATAGATAGATAGATAGATAGATAGATAGATAACCACCCAGTATGGACATATTTGATAAAATTGTTGTCTTAAATTATAGTACTGTTCTGTTTATTTAAAGCTTTTTAAAAAAAAGAAAGAAAAAATATTTCAGTCTTTTCTTTGTCATCTAAAATAATGACAAGTTCAGAATGAGCAGCTCCCCAATTAGAAATATATAAAGTCTCAGGGAAATTACTGAGGGACAGCAAGGAAAACTTGAGGCAAGGGGATTTAGGATGCACATCTGTGGGAAGTATGTCAACATATATTATTTTTTTTTAAAAAGGCAGGAAAGGATGCTTAATAGAACAGAGCAATTAGTGGTCACTTTTCCAGTCTCCCTGCTGAGAAAGCAGCCTTGTCAACTGCCTTATTACTGCAGAAATACTCTGTCCCGATGGTGAGCACTTGTCTCCTGGGTTGCTTTTGTCTACAAACTGATATGTTGTTCTGCCTTAAATGATCCAGCTCTGAGAAAGCCTTGGGTTCTGAACTTGAGACGCTGACTTATCAGCTTGGGAACATACTATGGAAGAATTGCTGATTGGAGAAGACTGTATCTATCTCCTTTATGAGTCAAGCTGCACCGAGGAGGCAAACTTTGTAAAAAGAGCTGAATATTTGGTATGCTATTGGGGAGACAGTGGGTAAGAATTAAAATTAGGCTTCTCATTTAGACTGGTTCCAGCCTAACCCAAGGAATTGAATAGTGCCATTCTCTCAAGGGCATTCTGAAAGAGTATATGTTTCAAATCAGTTAGATGATTATCTCTCTCTGAGTAAGGAAAGTGGTGGTAAGAAGAGTTATGCAATATTAAACAAATTCCCCTGGCGTGTAATCCTGGCAGACATTGGAGATACATGCAAAACTGAGTAAGTTGAACCTAGTGGGAAATTTTGCCTCTTCCATCAATAGAGAAACTTTGGTTCTGCTTGATTAATTAGTCCCTGATTAAATCAAGTTGCAACCTATGAAAAGGTTTATGCCTGAAATATTTTAATAAGTGGTAATTCCAAAACCCCTAACGGAGCAATGACATGATTGATTAAAAACTGATATGATATAAAAAGTAAAAAGCCATAATTTATGAGGCTTTGCTAGTGAGACACAGTAGATGAATATCTAAGACGTACAGAGCATTTAGACATGCTATGTATCGAAATACCTACAGACTAACAACCAAAAACAGCAGCAACAAAAACTGGTTGGTGCAAAATTTTCACCTACACTATCTGGATAACCTAGATAATATGAACTTAATGAAAATGAGTACACAGAAACTGTTTCACAAAGCCTATCATTCTCTTCCGATGTTCTTCTCTACCCTACCTCCTTCATTTTTCTGTCATAAAGCAGATACTAAAGTGGAACTGGTGCTCTGATGCAGAATGCAGAATGATTTAAATGGCACAATTACCAAATCTGGAGGACATGAGACCGATACTGTAATTCCCATAACACTTCAGATATTGATACATGTACACACGTGCGCGCGCGCGCGCACACACACACACACACACACACACACACACACACACACACACACACACACACACACAAATCAAATCTAACATGGGATAGATGCAATAATGTTCCATTGCCTCTCTGTGTTCTTGTCTGGCACAGGGTTAGGTGGAAGAATAAAAGGAAGGAAAAAAGAGAGAGGGACAAAAAAAAGAATGTTTATTATAAGTAAAGAACTAAGAACTTAGGGAGAATAGGAAGGAAGTGCAACAAATAACTGTAATGCTTTATTCATCAAAAAGTGCTTGAAAGAATTATTTGCTATTCACCAGATCCTTTTGATAGTAGTGTGAGGTAGCTCCTGAGGGATGACGTTGCTTGTGTGTTATTCATGATGAGGCTGATGCTCACAGTTAGGGTAATAGGGCTCAAGCCACATATTAAGCAGTAATACCAAGATGAGAACCCGGGACATCTGAATCCTAACCCAAGGATAGCCATATGATGCCTTATGACACATGTGGTATGTGAGGACAAATTTACTTGATAATTTTAGGAAACCCAAGAATATTAGATTAGTTGAGAATCTCACGAATATCACTTTACCTCTTACATTTGGAATGCATACCCCAAGACGGGAGTGAGTTTTGTCTATTTTGCTTAACATAAGTGAAGACTAGCATCTGAAAGTGATGTGAATGAGCAATTGAATGAGAAATGTTAATGCTTTCTTTTCTGCAAAAATGTTGAAGCACCCAGGAGTACTCGGTACATAGCATGGCATAACGTTAAGACTTCAGAACAAGGAATCGACAGTTTGATAACCAGGTGGTGCTCCTAATTTACTATCACCTTGGGTAACTTTCAATTACGACTTCTACTAAGTAAAATGGGATCAAGAAAAATGAAATACCTGATATGATTTCTAAAATGTTTTCAAGATCAGATAAAATTTTATTTGTAAAATTATTTTTTTATATTTTTTTCTAAGTTAAAGTCCGTTAACTAAGACTACAATATTTTATTTGTACAAAGAATTATTGGCATTTTATATTCCAGCCTTGAGTGATGTTTTCTGATATTTGCTTTAAACCTAACTTATGCTTCTGTATCATATTGTAGCATTTGTTCTGAAAAGAAGTACAAAATTGAAAAAAAAAAAAAAAAAAAAACATTCCCAAATAGTCCAGACAGTGAATTCTGTAAAGTTATTATCCATTCTTGTATAACCACAACTGGAGATCTTTAGATTATGCTCACTAAACTGTATAGACTGCACAGGTGATTAGAGAGTGGTAATAACATATTATCATACATATGTACACAAGCACAATGTTACACTTTTAGATAAGTTATGTTGTCTAATCTTGGACAATTCAGATTCTATTAATCTGACCGCATCAAAATATCACCATGAGATTTCCTGAACATGGAACATATGTGGTCTCTAAATGTTAATTATTCATAATCTCATGCAAACTCAAGTCTTTGATAAGTTTTGTTTTGTTTGATTTTGTCAGGTTTCCCCTATTTCACATGGAACTCAGAACTAGTTTCAAGCACAAGTCATTTTATTTTAAAGCTTTTTATTTTACTATTTGAAAGTAACATTTTATTTTCCTTTTATTTGGGAGGAAAATATACATTTTCGTGATGAGTAAAATATCTAAAGCTCCTCATATAATTTACTCATGGTTGAGAATAAGCAGGAGTGATTAGAGCTTCAAATCAGAAAACTTCAGAGAGCCAGAGCTATCAAAATGTGCAGCTTTTATTAACAATTTCTCACTCATTGCTGTACAGCAATCACCACTGACACACTCTCTAGTTTTTTCCAAAGCGTGTATAATTGGGCAAATCATCTAAACCCCCACAAGCAGACAATTATCCAACTGCATTGATGCCTGCTCACTAGGTCCAGCACTTCATTAGAATATACCATAATCCCTTGCTCTTGTCTTAACCTTCTCTGTGAAAAAATCTAATTTATCCAAAACTGACACAGTGTCCTGTTGGTTATGCAAATAGTGGCATTGCAGGAAACGTAGTTTCAAGCCACTCTTCTATCTCCAGTCCCATGTGTAGGGCTCTTATCCAAATCTTTAAATAGAGCCTATGAGTTCTAATAATTATTCAACTAACATATATAAGCTCCCTTTGTGCTCCTGCTTGAAAATGTGCTTATCTTTCTTTAATAACAAAGAGAGAGAGAGAGACATTGACAGAGAGATTGAAAGGCACTGCCAACACCAGAGGAATAACTGAAAAAGAAAGCAGGAAAGCACTTGGGTGCAAGGGAGATGATAAGAGAATTATAAAGCTGCCAGGAGAGGATGTTACCTTCACATCTCTCCTCCTCTGAGTTCTCGTAGCCCAATCGTCCTTCTCTTGACCTTGTCTTCACATTGTTGGAAAGAGTGAAACTTCGAGTCATCCCACCTAGGCTTAGATGCTATATCTGACAATGGCTAGAAGTACAACCTTGGCTATATTATTTAATATCTCTGAGCCTATGAAACATGGATAGTTGCCCCTGGAGTCTGGGACAACTAGAATGCCAGGTACAAAAGTGCAGCCATACAGACCACCTAATCTGATGACACTGGAATGCACTGAATAATTTTGAATACCCTCTGTTTCTAAGGGAATGTTGTTTGAGAGCCATGATAGGAACATGATTTGATGCAAATTTGTTGCATGGGGTCTGGGATAATACAATTCTGGAAAAACGTATGCCTTTGACCCTGAGTCTTGATTTCAATTTGATGTTTCCTAATATGCCAGCTTGTGATACAAAGTAAATTAAAGCTTTATAATATGAATTAACAATTGCTGCTTCACACTTTTACTCAGTTTTAATGGGACCCTAGAGGCAAGGCTAGAGGATCATGAGATAAACTAGCCACCCACCTTCCTAATAATAACAGTAACAACAATGATGATTATATCTTTTAATGAGTACATACTATATGGCCTAAATTAACTTATATATGTTAAGTATTTCATTTAATCCTCAACGCACATGTGACCTTATTGCTATTTTTTATTCTCACTTTACAAAAAGGGGATGGAATCTTACAGACATTGAGTAACTTTACCAAGGGTATACAGTTATTAAGTGGCAGAGTGAAGAGTTAGACACTCTAAATCTGTCTTAAACATCCTTCTATCCCAGGTACTCTACCAGCTGCTTCCTTCTCTTAGATGGTCAGCTCTTCGTCTGATCTTGTTCTTTGTTCCACTGAGGAAGCCTGCTGTCGTAAAGCAAATCACTGTCTTTCAGAAGGCAGTAGGAAAGCTCTTCACTTGCTTCTGGTAGAAGTAACAGCTTCACTGTCTGTTTGTGAAACAGTGATTCTCAACTGTGGCTGCAAAGTGACAGCACCCACAGATCTTCAATACTGGTTTTTGAGCTCCACTGCCAGATTCTCATTTAATTGGTTTAGCTCGGGCATGAGAAGTTTTGGTCACTTCCAGTTATTCAGTGTGGAAGTACTGCTCCACAGCTTTGAGCCTCACTCACTCTCTGACTCTTCAGCCTGGTGGAATCCTGCCATCTTGGTCCTGAATTGGAGGTACATGGCATTTGAATTGTGTAAAAAATCACGATTTGGAAATGATGGTGATGATGATGATGATGATGATGATGATGATACCCAAATAACATTTACTGAATGCTGCTCAATGATAGACCTTTACAAGTATCTACATATATTGCTAATTATGTTATGTTATCCTTTTTATTTATTCAGAATTAAAGGCACAGAGAATTGAAGTTATTTGACCCCCTTTTAAGCCAGTTATGCCATTTATCATGTATGACTTCAACATCTGCTTTTAGTTGCAAGAGTAGGGTCATGAAGTAAGAAAGGATGGGCAGGTTTGGAAGCTGATGATAATTACTGTAGGACTGATGGACTATATTATGCAAAGGATTACTATGCTTCTAGTATGTTGAGATTATGAGTGGCAGAGGAAAGTGGAATGGGAGGAGTGGATTTTGGTTTCAATTAACGCTCCTTTGGAGCAAAGCCACTTACCAAAAATGAAACCTGCTCTTGGGTGCTACATGCCAAAAACGCATACCTGATAGGAGAATTATACCCAGGAGAAGAGCCAAAGTGTTAGCCACAGGACAGATCAGAGTAGAGAGGGAGGGCTGAGGGGAGTGCTAGACAAGCCAGCACGTCAACTTGACGAATAGAACTTTCAGGTACCTGAAGGCCAAATAGAAGAATTTGTTTTAAAAATAAAAGGTTGACAAAGAAATCAATGAGCTGTTAAGGAGTGAATAAGCCCAGGCAGTGTTTATGAACATCCTCTGAGTATCAGCTCTGTGTACTTGAGTTTGTTCCTATATTAAAATCAAACATCAAAAACAACAGCAAAACACTAAGAGATAAAAGATGAGATAGAAAGTAGAAGCTCTGAAATTTAAGGGAATGAAGAAGTCCAATCATGAATTCCAGGATATAAACAATGGTATTTGAGGGAAAACATAAATCTAGAGCCAAGTCTTTGGTCTCCAGAACAGAAAAACAGGAGCAAATGCCTATTTCATCACAGAGTCCCAAGTGATCATATCTATATTTTTAAAATTTGAAAAATAATAGTTGTTACTTCAAAGGTATTTTTTCAATCCACATATTACCTTTTCATAAACTTTCATACATATCATTTCATGATAAACTTTCACAATACTCTGAGGTAAATTGAACAGATGCCCATTTTGTATATAAAAAAAGCAAGTCAAATAATTAAGTCAAATGCCAGTGTATATTAGTGATTGAAATCAGCATTGCTGGCTTTTTTAAAGTATTGTCTTTGGCAGTGTTTCACATTCCAGCCTAGTCCTGACTTACATGATCCTTAGGGAAGTGAGATGGGATCCATAGCAGATGAATCCATAATGGGCTTAGTACTACTAGTGCTTATTGAAAAAACTTTTCCAAGTCTCTGAACATTTCTCAGTGTCCAAAATTATTTTATTGTGAAGCCTCTAAGGGTCAGAACATGAGACATGAAGCAAGAAGCTAGAGGTTGCATTTTTGGAATAGATATGAATCAGCATATAATACTTACATTTATGGATTTTTAAGGCCTCATACTTAATAAGCAAATCTTGCAGCAAAAAAATATTAGAGGAAACAACAGGATGAGGTACCGAATAATCGGAGCAAAATGCATGTACGATATTAATACTGATAGGTTCACCTCAATTCAGTCTTCAGTATTTCTATTTTCCCTTCATGATTTTGTTTCTAGCATGAAACCTTGTCTTCAGCTTACAGTGTAATGCCTTATATATTGGAAGACGGCCAATCACACATCCAAAAGTATTGTTGCTCTGAGTGAAGAAGAACCTGACATTAAGACTGGTGTGATCGACTGCAAAGCTTAACTAGACCATCTCCAATTCTTTCTTTCTCAACTCCCTTCACTGGACTAAGCAGAAGAAACTGTCACCACATTCTGAATGAATTCGGTCCAAATGGGTTTATATTTCATTCAGATTTCCCTTTATGGTAAAGCTTTATTAAATTCTTGATTTTTGTTATCAAGAACTGGGGCCATGAGGTATCAGGAAAGGTATCTTTCAGATTCTGCATTACTTATCTTTATATAGAGAGAATTGACTACTGAATCTATTTACATGATAAATTGTGAAAATATTTATGCAGAGTTAGTAGATGTAAAAAATACACTAATGATTTTGTGGCTCCTATATTTCAGATTTCCCTGAGTAAAAGAGGATTTCCATGAATAAAGAGGATTTCCCTGCCTTTAAATTTCCAATAAATTGTGAAAAGTTTTTAATAATCAAGATAAGACTTTCCACTGAAGTACCTGACCAAAGGACACCTATAAAGTAAAATGGTACTACTTACCTGGCATTAGGTCATAACATTTTATAGAATTGTGTATGCTGATAGCACCCTGAGGAAACATGACTTAAACCCTTTACTGGGTCTACAAACTAGGGACAAGAAAAGTTTCATGACTTGTCCAAGGTAGCATAGCTAGAAATTGGCAAATCCATAGCTAGAACCCATGTCTCCTGTTTCATAGTCTAGTGCATAGTCAAAATAGGAAACCATTGCCTCCAAGATTGGGTCAATCCATTCAATCCATGAATGGTGGCTTAATAAGAAGAGAAAGAGAGACCTGAGCTACCACAATTAGTTCCCTCCCCATGTAATGCCCTTTGCCACCTTGGGATCATATGTAGTGTCTTCACCAGCAGGAATTCTGTTAACTGGATGCAGCCCCTCATCCTTTGACTTCCTAGCTTTCAGAACTGTAGAATTTTTTTTTTTTAAATTACCCAGTTTCAGTTATCCTGTTATAAGCAATGGAAGATGAACTAAGACAGCATTGGTCCATTAATTTGGTTTCTTGGTCTATCTCTCTAGCTTTGAGCACATTATTTGCTTTATATAGGGAATAGTGTAATATTTTATTTACAAAAGTTTGCTATTACAAAAAAAGTTTGAAAGCCACATGTGAGTAAGTTCAGCTTGAACATATTATATTTCCAATTGTATTAGATACACAGTAAAAAGAGTTTATTTTACTTTCCCCAGAGTCTGAATTTGTGTAGAACAAAAATAGAGGCTAAAACTTAAACATTCTGCTTTGGTAGACTTTTCTTTGCCACCCACATATTCTGAGAACTGAAACCTGAAACATCTGTACTTTTCATAGCATAAGTAAGCCTAGATGATGCTTTCCTATTTTTCCTGAATACTTCCCATATGTATTCTCCTATGTTTGGACAGGAAAAAGAGCCAGATTGTCAAGACTTGCTGCTGATTGTATCTTTCTAATGAATATGTTATCTTCAATCTCTTTTGAGCATGACAGCCTGCTCAAAATATTTATGTAGACATACACACTCACACACACACTTTTTCAGATTGCCCAAAGTCCTTCATTTTGCTCATATGTGACTTTCCTGTATCATCTTTCAAGCCACCCTATGTATCTGCCATACCGAATACCTGTAATCCTTTGAACTAGAGACACACTTCTTTAAGCAATCCCTGTGCTCTTAGGGATACAACATTTTAAAATTTTTCTACAGGAAACTACTTCCTTTGGACAGTATTGGCTTTCATATTAAAAATCTGCCTTGGATTTTAGAATATTAGTGGGAATAATTTTTTTTTGAATCAGCTTAGACCTTAGCATTAAACCACAATTCCACTCTTCGCGAGCTATGAACTTCTATGCAAGTCACTTAAACTTTCAGCACTGCAGTGTCCTCATTTGTGAAACAGAAAAAGCACAAATCATACTGAAACCTTGGTTTCAGTTATGGCAGTCAACTGGGGTCTGAAAATATTAAATGGAAAATCCCAGAAACAATTTATGTTTTAAACGCTATGTCACAGCATTTACATCATTTACCTCACTTCATCTCATCACACAGGCGTTTTATCATCTCACATCATCACAAGAAGGATGAGGAATACAATATAAGAAGATACTTTGAGAGAGAGACCACATCACATAACTTTTATTACAATATATTATCATAATTGTTTTATTTATTATTAATTATTGTTATTGTCTTACTCTGCCTAATTTATAAATTAAATGTTATTATAGGTATGAATGCATAGGAAACTACATAGTGTATATAAGATTTGGTACTATCTTTGGTTTCATACATCCACTGGAGGTCTTGAAACATCCCCTGAGGATCAGGGGGGACTACTATATTGCAAGTATCATCATAGAAATTAATTGAAATAATGTCTTTAAAGGGCTCTGTACAATGTTTGACCCACAGTGGACCAATAGGATTTTTTAATGCTAACTGTTTTTCTCAAAAGCAAATCATATTCTAATCATCAAAGAAAATATTTCTTCATTAAAGAAGACAAAATATAGCCAATAAAATATTACAGATTATTTTTTCACTATTTATGAATATTCATGAGATACAAAGCTGATTGTCCCCCTTTATGCCCTAGATGTGAAGCCAGATCCATACTGGCTGCATGCCCATTACCACAAATTGTGATTGTATCCCTTGTCCCCCACCCAACTATCCCCAACCTCTCTCCCATCCTCCTCTCCCCTACTCTGCTTTGTATCCCTAGGTCTGTTATCTTCCTCTGAGAGTCCAGTGCACCACTGTGGTCTTTCTTTTCTTCCTTCCTTCTCTCTAAGCTCCCACTTATGAGTGAGTACATGTGGCATTTATCCCTCATCACAGATTACTTTTTGGTAGATACTTCATTCATTAAGCTAGAAAAACAACAGAGGCACACACTTTTGGGAGACCATTTTTGAGGGTCTTTTGTGTTTATCAATATCTTGTAAGTACAGTCATTATATGTCCTTTTGTTCCAGACTATATTTTCAATAATTTTGTATGGCAAATAGCCTTGGAAGACACAGTTAGTGTTTTCAGAGCAAAGGGCAAGTTTGTTTACTGTCAAGTAAAACAAAGATAATGTCTCCTTCCAGAGCAATGCTTGGGAGGGTTTCCTTACAGCTCATTACAAAGATTTGCAATCCCTAAGTTCTCTCACTGTGATGCAGATCTGCTCCATGCAGTTTCACCTGAGTCCCTCTGGGTCCCCTCTATGAGACTTGTAGGGCAAGGAGAACTGATGCAAAAATTACATTCATGCTAATTTCTGTGCCATGAGTAATGAAGTCCTGTGTCTTTGATCCAGGGATCTCATGTCTTCTGCCAGCATCCATGAAATTGTGGTAGGCTGAATTGTTGGATGGTAAGTAAGGTAAAAATCTCAGACACTTCACTGTTCTTGGCATACCCTAATCTGATCTAAATCTAAAGAAAACAATCTAAATGTCCATCAGCTATACATGGATAAACAAAATGTGATGTATCCATACAATAGAATATTATTCAGCCATACAAAGAAACGAAACAATTATATGCTAGAATAGGTGCAAACTTTGAAAACATTAAGTGAAAGAAGTCAGAAACATATTGTGCAATTTCTTTTATGTGAAATGTCCGAAATAAGGAAATTCATAGAGACTGAAAGTAGAATAGTAGCTGTCAGGATATGGGGAGAGGGGAGAATTGGGACTGACTGATAATAGGTACTGGTTTTGGGAGTGGGGGGTGGGGGGTGGTGATGGAAACATTCTAAAATTAGAGAGTGGTGAAGGTCACACAACATAGTGAATATATAAATAAAAACAACACTGAATTGTATACAATTTAAAATGGTAAATTTTATATCATGAGAACTGTATGTCAATAATATATTTTTAAAATGGAGAGAGAGAGAGAGATTCTTTTTTTTTTTTTTAAGTTTTATTTTGTCGATATACATTGTGGCTGATTATTGCTCCCCATCACCAAAACCTCCCTCCCTTCTCCCTCCCCCCTCCCCCCCCAAAATATCCTTTCTGTTTGCTTGTCGTATCAACTTCAAGTAGTTGTGGTTGTTATATCTTCTCCCCCCCCCCCCCGGTTTGTGTGTGTGTGTGTGTGTGTGTGAATTTATTTATTAATTTTTAGCTCTCACCAATAAGTGAGAACATGTGGTATTTCTCTTTCTGTGCCTGACTTGTTTCACTTAATATAATTCTCTCAAGGTCCATCCATGTTGTTGCAAATGGCAGTATTTCATTCGTTTTTATAGCTGAGTAGTATTCCATTGTGTAGATGTACCACATTTTCTGTATCCACTCATCTGATGATGGACATTTGGGCTGGTTCCAACTCTTGGCTGTTGTAAAGAGTGCTGCGATGAACATTGGGGAACAGGTATACCTTCGACTTGATGATTTCCATTCCTCTGGGTATATTCCCAACAGTGGGATAGCTGGGTCGTATGGTAGATCTATCTGCAATTGTTTGAGGAACCTCCATACCCTTTTCCATAGAGGCTGCACCATTTTGCAGTCCCACCCACAATGTATGAGAGTTCCTTTTTCTCCGCAACCTCGCCAGCATTTATCGTTCAGAGTCTTTTGGATTTTAGCCATCCTAACTGGGGTTAGATGGTATCTCAATGTGGTTTTGATTTGCATTTCCCGGATGCTGAGTGATCTTGAGCATTTTTTCATATGTCTGTTGGCCATTTGTATATCTTCCTTAGAGAAATGCCTACTTAGCTCTTTTGCCCATTTTTTAATTGGGTTGCTTGTTTTCTTCTTGTAAAGTTGTTTGAGTTCCTTATATATTCTGGATATTAATCCTTTGTCACATGTATATTTTGCAAATATTTTCTCCCACTCTGTTGGTTGTCTTTTAACTCTGTTAATTGTTTCTTTTGCTGTGCAGAAGCTTTTTAGTTTGATATAATCCCATTTGTTTATTTTTCCTTTGGTTGCCCGTGCTTTTGGGGTCGTATTCATGAAGTCTGTGCCCAGTCCTATTTCCTGAAGTGTTTCTCCTATGTTTTCTTTAAGAAGTTTTATTGTTTCAGGGTGTATATTTAAATCCTTAATCCATGATTCTTGTGGTGCTGAAAAAGCATGGACTTGGGGCCAGCAGACATGGTTTGAATCCCAGCTGTTTTTTACCATTTACACCAAACACATCACCTTCCTGTGTCTCATTCTCCTATTCACAAGTGATCAACATGATTCCCACCCACAGGTCCATTGTGTAGATTAATGACAAAAGATAGAATTACAACAAATTTAGTTTAAAGGTGTTAGTTGGCTTTATATGTGATTCTAGAATTGGGCAACACTTCTTTCCATAATGTAGAATAAGTGTCCTGATGAGATGAGCAGAAGGCATTGGCTTTACAGAAAGCGGAGAGTTGAAGGAAGCAGAAGCAAAGAACAAAGAGTGTGTTAGTCGTATTAGTCATTTCAAAGCTACTTTTCTTGTAAGGTAGGGACAGGGAGATAGAACAATAAAAAAAAAATAACATTAGTTAACATCAGGTTACTTCAGGCTACTTCCTTTGTGTAAGGATCAAAGCAGAGGAAACTTCATTATCATGCAATTGAAGATTGAAACCGGCCTGGTTGGGAAATTGACCGGTTTGTTTTCTATCTCACCTGATTTCTGGGAAAATCAGAGAGCAACTTCAGTTAGTTTTGGTGATGAACTTTAGCATGGTTGACTACATTTTGATTTCTAGTCTGGTCTGTTGGGGTCTAGTGCAGGAGCTTAGTCCAGAACAATGGCCCCCTGTGAATTTTATTTAACAAAGGAAATTGAGAATACCTTAGTGTCTGACTCAGAGTTGATGTTTGTTAATTGGTAAGTATAAAGATGAAAATTGCAACTTTTTTTTCAGAAAAGAAATAAATTAATGAAAAAATAAGAGCATCTACACCTGTAAAATGTGCAACCATATACTCATAAATAAGGATTACAGTGAGTCTACTATGGTTTTGCAGAAATATTTCTCTTACAAACATTTGAATAAATACATTTTTTAAAAAACATTGTTATTTATGTTTCTGCACATAATTGGAAGTGTCTTTTTTCATGCATAGTTCTATATTAAGAATAATACACCGTCAACAGAATTTACATGCAAATAACTTTTTAGTGTGCCTGAGTAGGGAGATGTTGGAAACTTAAATTATACTGATAATACATTTATAAGAGCTTCTCTGGCTCTGGACCATGCTCATTTTAAAAAGTGGTATATCATTTTGTAATCAAAGTGGCAATATCAGAAAGCCTTGTTTTATAAAAACAGTTTTCATTATATTTTCTTAAAATGATGATCAGACTAAGATACGTTGATGGAATGTATTTCATGAAGGTTAAATGCTACTGGATGAAAAGAACAGTCAACAGTAGAGGAGTGGGTGTTAGATGGTGGGGCATTTTAATGAAGAATACCTGAAGACATTAGATGCTGACATTACATACACTCTCATACTTATTTGAACTTAAGCCAACTTCACCCACCTTCATTCTAAATGAAGAACCCTTTTTACATAGCTGTGGGAATCCTAAATGGGCTTTAGGCAATCAATGCTTTTAAAATACTTAGACATTATCTGAAAGTGTCAGAAATGGCAGTTATTCTTCATGGCATTTGGAATGGTGTCATCACAGTCTACTCCTCTTTTACTAGATAACACTGAAGAGAGGAGCAAGGCAGGGGTGACAGAGACAAAGACGACAACCTGGCATGACTGGTTAGCAAAGAGTGACACGAAGGGCATCAGTGGACTTTAAATGGTACAGAGTCTGAAAAGGATCAGCATATGGAAGAGAGGTTGTAGAAAAAGAACCCATATTTTAAGGGTAGAGAATACATTTCTATTGTCCTCCGGTTATTCTCATTCGAATCCCATTTTTCAAGATCCCCCTTTCTGTTCATCCTCTGTCCTTGACCTATTCAATGTTTTCTCCTCTCAATGCCTCTCATGCTATCACCTGCTGCCTTTGCTTCTCTACATAATCATTTTTCACCATCCAGTCACTTCTTTCTGTTCCACAATTATTGCCTTGAGCCAATTTTGCAAAGTGGATACAGGAGCCCAGTTTCTCAGCATCTCACTTGGGAGTGTCCAGGCAGGAGCCCAAGCTGGAGGTGCCTAGGAGTGAGGGGCGTGGGCTGGGACCCCTTGCCTGTCTCGGCTCAATGCTTCTTGAATGCAAGCAGCCCATGGGGCCATAGGAAGTGTCCTTGGAGAGAGTTTCACTGTGCCAGTTCTAAACGCTGTCCAGGATTTAGTGTTTCAGTCCCTCATACAATGACTGCAGACCCTGACACAGTTCCAAGTACACTGAGTTGAATGAGTATAATGTTAAAGGAAGAAGCAGCTGTTTGGGAAATGGCATTGTGGCCTTGATGCCGGTCTCCAACTGTATGTAAACACTTATTTTCTTAGATGATCTTCCAAAGACCAGTGCATATTTTAAAAGTCTGAGACATAAGAATATGTTCTTTTTAAGTCCTTCAAGGTACTATTTAAAATTTTAGTAGATTTATATTTATTTTTAATCATTATATTTATTATAAATAGAAATGACTTTGCAATTATGGTAGTGTATTAGTTTGCTAGGGCTGTCATAAAAAGTACCACAGACTGGATAGTTAAACAAAAGAAACTTACTTTTACTAAATAGACTTAGAGGCTACAAGTACAATATCAAGATATTGGCAGAGTTGGCTGAGTCTGAGGCCATGAAGGAAGAATATTTCAGACCTCTCTCCTTGGCTGTAGATGGCTTTCTTCTTGCTGTGTCTTTGCATCTTATCTTTGTATGTATCTGTGCCCAAATTTCCTCTTCTTATACGGACACCAGTCATATTGGATTGGGGCCTTCCCCCTAAGGAAAGGGCGCTCCCCATTTCCCAACTCTAGTAACTACAGATCTGTCCTCTGCTTCTGAAGGTTTAATGTATTATTGTGGTTCTTTCTTCCTTCATTCCTTCCTTCCATCCTTTCTTTCTTTCTTTGCTACCATTTATGAGTGAGAACATGTGGTATTTCTCTTTCTGTGCCTGGCTTATTTCACTTAAAACAATTTTCTCTAAGTTCATCCATGTTGCTGCAAATAGCAGAATTTCATTCTTTTATATGTCTGAGTAGTATTCTATTGTGTATATATGCCACATTTTCCTTATCCAGTTCTTTGTTGGCAGACATTTAGGATGGTTCCAACTCTTGGCTATTGTAAATAGAGGTGTGTTAAACACGGGAGGGCAGGTATCCCTTCAACGAGATGATTTCCATTCCTTTGAGTATATACACAGGGGTGGGATGGCTGGATCATATGGTAGTTCCATCTGTAGTTGTTTGAGAAACTTCCATACTGTTTTCCCCAATGGCTGTACTGATTTACAGTCCAACCAACAGTGCAGAAAAGTTCCCCTTTCTCTACATCTTCACCAGCATTTGTTATTCTCTATCTTTTTGATAATAGCCAGTCTAACCAGGGTGAGATGATATCTCAGTGTGGTCTTAATTTGCATTTCCCTGATGATTAGTGATGTTCAGTGTTTTTTCATGTATCTGTTGGCTATTTGTATGTCTTCACTGAGAAATGTCTAGTCAACTCCTTCACGCAGTTTTTTAACTGTATTATTTGCTTTTTTTTTTTTTACTGGGAAGTTGTTTGAGTTCTTCATACATTCTGAATACTAATCCCCTGTCAGATGTATAGTTGGCAAATATTTTTTCCCATTCTGTAGGTTTTCTTTTTACTCTGTTGATTGTTTTCTTCTCTGTCTAGAAGCTTTTTAGTTTGATATAATTTCATTTGTTTATTTTGTTCCTTTGTTGCTTGTGCTTTTGGGGTCTCATCCATAAAACCTTTGCCCCATCCTACATCCCAAAATGTTTTCCCTAAGTTTTCTTCTAGGGGTTTTATACTTTCAGGTCTTATTCTTAAGTCTTTGGTTTTTTTGAGTTGATTTTGGTATATGGCGAGATATGTGGGTCTAGTTTCATTCTTTTACACATCGATATCCAGTATTCCCAGCACCATTTATTGAACAGGCTATCCTTTCTCCAATATATGTTCTTGGTGCCTTTGTCAAAGATCAGTTTGCTGTAAGTACATGGGTTGATTTCTGGGTTCTCTGTCATGTTCCATTGGTCTGTGATAGAATTTAGATGTGTTGTCACCCCAAAACTCATGCAGCAATCTGATCCCCAATGTCACAGTGTTGGAAGCTGTTTGAGTCATGGGGGCAGATCCCTCTTGAATGGATTAATGCTCTCCCTGGAGGGTCGGAGTCATGAGTGAGTTCTCACTCTATCAGTTCCTGTGAGAGCTGATCATTTAAAACACCCTGGCACCTCCTCTCTCTCTCTTGCTTCCTCTCACCGTGTGATCTGCTTGTACCTGCCAGCTGCCTGCCACTTTCTGCCATGAGTAGAATCAGCCTGAATCCCATGCCACATGCAGCTGTCCCAAAATCAAAAGCCAGATAAACCTCTGTTCTTTATAAATTACCCACTCTCAGGTATTTCTATTATAGCAGCACAAAATGGACTAATACAGAAAATTGGTACAGAGGAGTGGGGTGTTGCTATACAGATACCTGAAAATGTGGATATAGCTTTTGAATTGGGTAAAGAGCAAAGGTTGGAGGAGCTTGGAGGACTTAGAAGAAGACAAAAGGATGGGAGAAGTTTGGAACATTTTAAAGATTAGTTAAATGGTTGTGGCAAGAATTTTGATAGAAACATGGATGGTAAAGACCGTGTGGATGATGAAGTCTCAGATAGAAATGAAGAACTTATCAGGTATTAGACAAAAGATATCCCTTGTTACACCATAGCAAGGAATTTGGTTGCATTGTGCATTGTGTCCATGCCTTTGGACTTTGTAGAAGGTGGGACTTAAAAGTTGTGAACCAGAATGTTCAGCAGAAGAAATTTCCAAGCAAAAGCATTAAGGAAGCTGCATGGTTACTTTTAACAGCCTACTATGAGTTATGGTGGCAAAGGCATGATATAAAGCCAGAATTTAAAGGGGAAGAGGAGCATAAAGATTTGGAAAATATTGTAGCCTAGCCATGCAGTAGAGAAATAAAGAGCAGGAGAAAAACGCAAGGGTGAAACAGATAAACTGTTGCTAAAGACATTAGTTTGGAGATGAGGGAGCCAGATGCTAATAATCATGACAATGGGAAAAAAGCCCTAAATGCATTTGAGAAGTCTGGAATGGTCCCCCACCCCTCACAGGTCCTGAGGCCTAGAAGGACTGAGTTGTCCTGGAGGACAGACCTTGGGCACAGCTGCCCTTGGGAACCTGCTCCCTGCATCCCAGCTGTTCTGGCTGGAGCATCCCTGCTTCAAATGGCATCAAGTGTGGTTCATGCAGCAGCTCTGGAGAGTAGAAGCCTGAAACCTCTGTGGCATCCATGTTGTGTTAAGTCTGCAGGCCAGCAGAACATCAGAGTGGTGGAGGCATGACAGCCTCCAGCCAGATTCCAGAGGATGTATGTAAAAGCCTTGGGGCCCAGGCAGAGTCCTGCTTCAGGGGCAGAGCCACTGCAGAGGCCATCTACTAGAGCAATGCCAAGCAGGAATGTGGGGTTGGAGTCCCCACCGAGAGCCCCCCCCCAGGTAAATGTCTAGTAGAACCAATGCAGTGGGGCTGCTGGCAGGACCCCAGAACTGCAGAGCCACTTGTAGCATGCAACACAGGCCTGGAAAAGCCACAGGCATCAGTGCTGCCCCCTGGTCTGCACCTGGCAGAGCTGTGAGAGTGAGGCTGCCCAAGGCTTTGGGGGCCTGGATGCCCCATTGTGCCCAGGATGCAGGACGTGGAATCAGAGATTATTTTGGAGCTTTAAGATTTAATGGCTTTCCTGCTGGGTTTTGTACTTGTTTGGGACCTGTTATACCTTTCTTTTGGCCTATTCCTCCCTTTTGGAATGGGAATGTGTACCCAATGTCTGTTCCACCGTTTTATCTTGGAAGTAGATACATTTGTTTTTGATTTTTTATGGGTCCACAGCTGGAAGACTTTTGCTTCTGGTCTCAAATGAGACTTTGGACTTTGAACTTTTAAGGTGTGCTGGAAGAAGCTAAGACTTTTGGGACTGCTGGGATGGAATGATTGCATTTTGTATGTGAGAGTGACATGAGTTTTGGGGGCCCAGGGGCAGAATGATACAGTTTGGATGTGTTTTCACTCCAAAACTCATGCAGAAATCTGATCCCCAATGTGACAGTTTTGGAAGCTGTTTGAGTCATGGGGCAGATCCCTCTTGAATGGATTAATGCTCTCCCTGGAGGGTGGGAGTTGTGAGTGAGTTCTCACTCTATTAGTTCCTGTGAGAGCTAGTCATTTAAAAGGCCCTGGCACCTTCTCTCTCTCTTACTTCCTCTTGCCATGTGATCTGCTGGTATCCACCAGCTGCCTGATGCTTTTGGCCATGAGTAGAAGCAGCCTGAGGCCCATGCCAGATGCAGCTGTCCCAGAATCGTAAACCAAATAAACCTCTGTTGTTTATAAATTACCCAGTCTCAGGTATTTCTGTTACAGCAACACAAAGTGGACTAATACAGTCTATGTGTCTGTTTTTATGCCAGTACTATGCTGTTTTTGTTAGTATAGCTTTGTAGCATAGTTTGAAGTCATGCAGTATAATGACTCTGGTTTTATTTTATTTTATTTTATTTTATTTGCTCAGTATTGCTTTGGCTATTTGGGGTCTTTTATTGTTCCACGTGGATTGTAGGATATATTGTTTTTTCCAAATTTGTGAACAATGCCATTAGTATTTTGATGAGGATTGCACTGAATCTGTAGATCACTTTGGGTAGTATGAACCTTTTCACAATATTAATTCTTCCAATTCAAGAACATGGAATGTCTTCCTTTCTATTATTATTCTGTTTTATTTCTTGTATCAATGCTTTGTAGCTCTCATTGTAAACATCTCTCATCTCTTTGGTTAAATTTATTCCTAGATATTTTATTCTTTTGGTAGCTATTGTAACTGAGCTTACTTTCTTGATTTCTTTTTCTACTTGTTTATTGTTGGTATATAAAAATGTTACTGATTTTCATGTATTGATTTTGTATCCTGTGACTTTGTTTATGAGCACTAGGATTTTTTTTTTTTTTTTTTTTGGTAGAGGTTATGGGTTTTTCTATATATAGGATCACGTCATCTGTGTGTAGTGACAATTTGACTTCATCTTTCCCAAGTTGGATGCCCTTTATTTATTTATCTTGCCTGATGGCTCTGCCAAGTACTTCCAATACTATGTTGAATAGCAGAGGTGAGAATGCGCATTCTGGCCTTGATCTTGTTCTTAAAGGAAAAGCTTTCAGTTTTTTGTTTGTTTGTTTGTTTTTCCATTCAGGGAGATATTGCTAGTAGGTCTGTCATATGTGGCTTTTATTGTGTTGAGATACTTTCCTTCTGTACCTAATTTTTTGAGGGTTTTAACCATGAAGGGATTCTGAATTTTGTCAAATGTTTTTTTCTGAATCAATTGAGAAAATCATACGGCTTTTGTTCTTGCTCTTTTGGATGTGGTGTATCATATTTATTGATTTGCATACATTGAACCATACTTGCTTCCCTGAAATAAATCCCACTTGATCATGGTGTATAATCATTTTGATATGCTTTTGTATTCTGTTTGCTAATATCTTGTTGAGGATTTTTGCACCTATGCTCATCAAGGATATTGGCCTGTAGTCTTCTTTTTTGTTGGGTCCTTATCTGGTTTTGGTATCAGGGTGATGCTGGCCTCATAGGATGAGGTTAGGAGAATGGCCTCTGTTTCAGTTTTTTGGAATAGTTTGAAAAAGATCGGTTTTAATTCTTTAAAGATTTGGTAGAATTCAGCAGTAAAGATATTTGGTCCTGGGCTCTTCTTTGTTAGGAGACTACTGATTATAGCTTTGATGTCTTTGATTGTTACTGGTTTGTTCAGGTTTTGTATTTCTTCTTGGTTCAGTCTTGGTAGTTTGTGTGTGTTCAGAAATTTATCCATTTTCTCCATATTTTCATATTTTTTAGCATATAGTTGTTTATAATAGTCTCTAGTGATTCACTGTATTTCTGTGGTATTGGTTATAATGTCCTTTTTCATTTTTGATTTTTGTTATTTGGGTTTTATCTCTTCTTTTCTACTTAGTCTAGCCAAGGGCTTGTCTATTTTGCTTATCTTTTCAAAAAACCTAGATGATTTTCAAATGCATTATGCTAAGTGAAAGAAGGCAGACTACAAAGACAAGCTCTACTGTGTGATTTTATTTATATGACCTTCTTGTAAGGGTAAAATGGTATGGACAAAATGAATTTGTGTTTGAATGGGCTGGAGATGGAAGGAGGAGTTGATTATAAATGGGCATGGGCAATTCTTTTAAAGGATGAAACTTCTCTAATCTTGATAGTAGTAGTGTTTACGCAAGTGTACAAATTTGTCAAAACTCAAAGCTAAGTATAGTGAATTTTATTGTGTGTAATTTCTTGTGGCTCAGAAGATGATACCCCAAAGTATTGCACTTTGGCATGCTGAGTACTTTGAACAAAAAGAGATTGTAAGGTCTCAGAAGCAGCCTGAGAAGCAAGTTCTTTCTGACCTTCTCCTGCCCTTTTGTCTCCTGAAGCAAGTCATAGAAGCCAGAATTCCTCTTATCCAAGGTGGATCATAGAAACTAGAGCCCCTCTCCCCCAAAGCAAGCCATAAGACCTAGAAATATTAATCTAAACTTCCCCTGTCTTTCTGTGTAGGAGATGGCCATAAAGAAATTCTCTAACCTACCTTGTCCGATAGTCAGTCATAAGACCCTTGTTCTATAGGGGTCCTTCCCCATACCCAGGAGGAAAGAATGATAAACAGAGGCCAAGAAGAATCTGGACAGGCCTTGCTGGGTTTCCTCCCGCAGTCTGTTACTATTATATCTTACTCTTTCGGACAATCATGTGGTGCTTTTTTTTTTTTCTGTATGCTGTCTGTCCATATTTCAAATATAAACATAGAAATGGACAGTTTTTCCTGGGTCTTCATTTCTGAAGGTTTCTGTGTCAAGTAAAACTTTTATTAAATAAATATGCTATGCTTTCCTCTTCTTAACCTGTCTTTTGTTATACATATGATGGTAAGGAAAGGTATCACACCCCTTCCAGCCCAACAAATTATACCTCAAGTAACTTGACTTAAAACAATTAAAGAATAGCAAATATATGAAAAATTAGGGAAAAAAAGGGATTTAAAAAAAGAATAAATTAAAAGAACAAATGAAAGTTGTTCAACTTCATTAATACCTGGTTAAACTCAAAAATTAAAATGATTGACTGATTTAGCTTACCATCATATCAGGTTCATGTGCCAGAAAAATATATTTTTTCATACATTTATGATGAGCATAAAATTTGTTAAAATGCTTAAGTGGGTCAATACAGCAATGTGCATCATAATTCTAAACTATGTAGTTGTTCAGACCCAGCAGATACCCTGGGGAAAAGAAGATTTAAATGTTAAAATAAGTATTAGTAAAGACATTTATTCTAATAGGAAAAATAGGAAACACCTTTAAAGCTCAAACACAGAGAATGGGCAACATCAATTAAGTGTATTTATAAAGTGGAATAAAATAGGAACTTCAAAATGAGAGTGTTGCTATATATTTTTCATTGGCATGGGAAGATTTTTCAGAACATATTGCAGGTAAAATTTCAGAAAACAAAATAATATGCACCTTATAATAGTTTTTAAGTGTATAAAAAATCTATCATCTATTTATCTATCTTGATATAGACATAGATATAAAATTATTTGTACTTATTTATACCACCATTTCTATCTTCCCATGTACATTCAATGTACATTTTGAAAAAGTATTCAAGTGGAAGATACTGTGTTATTTTCTTAATTTTGATTTCCAAGGTATTTCTGAGTAATTTCTTGTATTATCTTATTCCGTAGGTAGGGTGTAAAATTAGATTGTGATATATAATCAGAATTATAATCAAATTAGGTAAACAAAATATGCTTAAAAAAAGACCAGAAGTAAATTCTTCAACTAGTTACCCTTGAGTGATAGAATAAATATTGATCACAAATATCATTGTTTACATGTGATAGGTCACCATACGCACATACACGCACACACACACACACACACAAACATAATCCACGGGGGAGAAAAAATATCATGGTAAATAGATTTTTTCCAAAGTTTATTTAGTATACATGTTGAGCATGTGTACTGCAGGTCTCTGGCTTCAAGAACCAAATCCTCAAAAAGACAGAGAATAACAAATGTTGGTGAGTGTGCAGAGAAAGAGGAACCCTCCTACACTATTGATGGGACTCTAAATTAGTACAGCCATTATGGAAAACAGTACAGAGGTTTCTCAAACAACTATAGATAGAATTGCCATACGATCCAACAATCTCATTCTTATGTATATACCTAATGGAATGGAAATCATCATGTTAAGGGGATACCTGCACTCCCATGCTTATTGCAGCTGTATTTACAATAGCCAAGAGTTGGAACCAGCCTAAATGTCCATTGATGGACAACAGAATAAGGAAAACGTGAAATATATACACAATGAAGTAATACTCAGCCATAAAAAAGAATGAAATTCTGCCATTTCAGCAACATGGGTGAACTTAGAGAAAATCATGTTAAGTCAAATAAGCCAGGCACAGAAAGAGAAATACTGCATGTCCTCACCCATAAGTAGGAGCTAAAAAAAAAATCAAATAAATTTTAAAAATGAAAGAAATACACAACAATCAAAATAATTCATTCAACTTTTCTTTTTTATTATTTATTTATTTATTTATTTATTAATATTCATAAGATACAAAGCTAATTGTCTCCCCTCCTGCCCCTGCCCATGCCCATGATGTGAGGGCCAGATTCATACTGGGGGCATACCCATTTTTAAAAGGAGAGAATGGAGCTGAGGCCAACAGAGGATGGAAAAGGGGAAGGGGAAGAAGGGTTAGTGAGAAATTGGTAAAGGGCCACAAAATGATTACATTGCATAATGAAAAATATAGTAATTATCCTGATTTCAGCATCACATATTGCACACAGGTATTGATATTCCACACTGTAGCACACAGATATATACAATCAATTATGTTTTCAATGAAAAAGAGACAACAAAAAAGAAACACACACACTCAAATCCTTAAGAGTACCATTTAATACCTATGACCTTGAAGAGGTTAGAGCTGATCTTCATTATTTATGAATTCCCTATTTGCAAATTTGCCTACTCATTACTCATTAGTGACAGTTTCATGGTTACTCATGGCATGCACAGAGTGGTAAAAGATTTGTGTTGCCTGATGCACATATTTCCAGCTGAGGTTGAAACAGGACACCCTATGCCTTTACGTTTCTGCTTTCAAACTGTAAGCAAGTGTTCCTTTCATGGTTTACTTAGCGCCACATTTTTCAAATTTTTATGCTTTTCTTTGGTGATTTAGCTGTTTAAAATGCCCCCAAGTGTAGCGCTGAAGTACTGACTAGTGTTCCTAAGTGCAAGAAAGATATGATGTGCCTTCCAGAGAAAATATGCATGTTAGAGAAGCTTCCTTCAGGCATGAGTCATAGTGCTGTTGTCCCAGAGCTCAATGTTAATGAATCAACAATATATATGAAATAAGGTGTCTTTAAACAGACACACACATAAAACAGGTTATGCATTGATTACTTAACAAAAATATTGTTACCAGAGTCTTGCAGGAACCTAACTCTGTATTTCTCCTAGGAATAATGGTTTAGTATTCACAAATTCAGTGTTTGGGGAGACTTTACAGAACCTGACTACTGCAAATAAGATGAATCAACTGCATTTTATTACAAAATCTCAATTTCCCCACCTGATGATAATAATTTCTTTGTAGGAAATAGATGAGATAATATATTGTAACCATAAAATTTAACTGATAAATCATACATTGGTAATGATGAAGAAAGTGGTGATGATTAGTGGTGGTAGTAGTACTGGTCTTTTCAGTAATCATGGTGTTGCAGGTAATTCTTATGTGAGGGAACAGGGAGAAGGGATAGCAGCTTCAAAAGCTATATTTGAGGAAGAGGGAGCAGAGGGAATCATGAGTGACCTAGTAAAAGAATAGCTCATTAGAGTTTCTAGTTCAGTGGCTGAGAAAATAACTACACTAAATCTTTTGTTGTTGTTGTAGGTATATGAAAAAATATATATATATTTTTTAAAGAAAAGCTGGGCAGTACACTTTTGCAATTGGAAGTATCTGCCTATAGGATGTGAGATTTTTCAATCCAGGCTTAAATACTTGGCTCTGGCAGGGTGGAGATAGCTGTTTGGTTTTTAGGGGGTGGGGGAAGTAATGCAGTAATAGAAAGAGGACCCCAAATATCTTGCACTCACAGAATCAGTCAATTTTGAGGATACTTCATGTCCTTCTCACGATCTGTGGTAGATTCTATATTTTATTCTACCAAATCAGAATCTACAAATCCAATTATTTTTATAAGTTCTCCAAGTTGTTTTTAAGAAGCAAAGTTTCAAAACCGTGGATAAGGTGGAGGTAGACACAAATCTATAATTTGATTACTTTAATGTGGGAATTGTGATATGACGATGTTTCAACAGTTTATCAATGAGTGAAGTGTTGTGATAGGAGTATGATCAGAGTTAAACACCTAGAAAAAAAAATAGCTAGATGGTCCAGAAATCAAAGAAACGAAAGAAACAGTGAGGAGGAAGAGAAGATGATATTTGAGTTGACTCTTAATGGATGAATCGCAGATCGTTTAGTGGAGAAATGTTGAGACTTACAGGGAACTGAAACAACTTTTGTAGCAGTATAAAAAGTAAAAGAATTTGTCATGTTCGGGGTAATGAAACATTGACCAACTGGAACATGGGGTGGACAATGGGGACCTTCGAAAGACAATCCTAGAGAGAAAGACAAAGACAATGTTGAGATGATGAAGAGTGCTATAGTTTGAGGACTTAACCAAAAACGAATTAAGGAGTTGTCTTCGTTTGCTCAGCTCATAGGTATTAAGTGCTCAGTGTTGTTCTAGATCATGGCAAAAGGGTCGATATGTCCCCTGTCCTCGTGGAAAGACACTGTTGTTAAGGAAAACAAAATAAATAAGGTACAGACAATTATAATGCTACAAATGAAACAAATGGTCCTAATGATAGAAAATACAGAGATCCACATGCCAGACCAAAAGTAAAAGCGAGCCCAAAAGTCTATGTAATGACTACGTTTTATATATTCTAGGCTTAGATTGGACGACACCAGTCATGAAGCAACTACGAAAGGAGAGGATAGGCACATGATAGCACCAAGGACATGGGAAGAAATAGACCACACAGATCCTGGGTGTTCTAGGATATATTCTGGCTAAATCCTTTTATCCAACACACGAAGAACAAAATAGAATAAAAGCACATTATAAAGTCAGAGAAGCATTTGCCTTAGCAAAGACAACCTGGGAAACATTCTTTCCCTTTCTGCATGATAGCAGGATTGTTGGGAAGGATACTCTTGAGAGATGTCAAATCCCAGTCTTCCTTATGGGAAAAGCTTCATAAAAATAAATTGCTGTTTAAGAGACCTCATCCCCATTTTTCTCTTCATATCTCCGAAGGACAACGTGTAATGTGCCTTGCAGGGATTGCTATGGTAAATACACGTTTTTCATTGAATACAGAGTAAATTAATGCTTCTAGCATTAGCAGGTCTTATGTTATTGGGGTGGGGCAGTATTGTTTTGTCTTCTTCATTAAGAACTTGGTTCTTAAAGAGTCAGTTATTGCTGTTCCTAGACTTCTGATTTTTTTCTCTCTCATCACTTGTATGCATTAGATTTTTGAGCAGGTGTCTTTATGTATTTGAAATAAAAAGTTCTTAGGGTGAGAGTTTTGTAACTAAAATTAACAATGTTGAGAGTAATAGGGGCTTGGTGGTTAGATGAGATTTCACTGGAAAAAACTTACTAATTCTTAGTGATAAGCACCTTCTAGTCACAAAATGCAAGTTGAAATTTTTGAGTACTGTATCTCATTGTTCATATTTTGGGAAGAAAGTCTGGGAAAATTCCACACCAAACTTATAAGGTTCAATGCTCCCCACTCATTCAGTCATTTGGCTATTTAGTTTTAAATTTAATTCCTGTCTTTTCCCCTTCCTTTCTTCCTTCCTCTCTGCCAATCTCTGAGGGTTCTCTCTCTCTCTCTCTCTCTCTCTTTTCAATAGTGGAAGAAGTGTGTGGATTTAGTTAGAAGAATGGAAAGTGACAGTATATTTGCTATTTTGTATATACTTGTGTGTGTATGCACTCATGTGTGTATTATAAAAGAGAAACTATGAACAAGAGCTCTTTGTACCTCTTTATAACACACACACACACACACACACACACACACACACACACAAATGGATGAACCTGGATATTACACTAAATGAAATCATCCAGGCACAGAAAGACAAACACCACATGATCTCACTTGTATATGGAATCTAAAAACTTTGAAATCCTCGAATAGAGAGTAGAATGATAGTTACCAGAGGCTGAGGGGGTGGGGAAGAGAAAATGGGAGTTGTTGATCAAAGAATATGAAGTTTCACTTAGATAGAAGGAATACGTTTTGAGATCTGTTGCAGAGAATGGTGACTATAGTTAATAATACTACACTGTATGTTGCAAAATGACTAAGTAAATTTCAACTGTCTCACCATAAAAAATGATAGGTAAATGAGGTAATGGTTATGTTAATTAGCCTAATTTAAGTATTCTGCATTGTATACACATACAAAACATCATATTGTACCCCCAAAATATGTACAATTATGATTTGTCAATTCCAAATAAGAGTGACTAAAAAAAGAGCTATGAGCTTTGCAGAAAGGGTATTAGGCTTTATAATTCGAGGAACTTCATGATCAGGGAAAGTTTCACTAATTACGCCATTTGAAATAAACTTTTAGTAAAAACGAAGACAAGGCATTTCAGGTGTCAGAAAGCCTATGGGCATGTGTAGTGGTCAAGTTCACAGGCTTTGGAGTTACAGGCCTCCAAGGAACTTCAGTTCTGCCCCATCTTATAAAATGTATATCAGGTCTTCTCATTTCTCTATGTTTTATCATCTGAAAATAAAAATGAAAAAAAGATACAGTATACACTGCACAAATTCTGACAATTCTATTGCCTGATTAACACTTGTTTACCCTAGTGATCAGTTTAAACATCATTTATTCAAACAAATCTTTGACCAAGCAAAAAGCTTGGTTATGGTGTTCTGTTTTGCATTCTCTATGAACATTTCTGCTGTGAAATTTGACATGCTATCAGTTAGGTATTTATTCTCTGTTTTCTTGATTAAACAGTAAAGCGCCGTCAAGGAAGGCTCATGTCTCTCTTTATATAGGATGCTGGGTGCTAGCACAGTGCCCGGCACTTAAATCATTTATTGCTGACTGGCTGTTCTCTGAGAGCATTTGGTAGGCATGGCACACTCTCAGAAGGGGAGGATAACTCCCTTTTAGGAAATGCTGGCCTGAAGTTCATGATAAATCAGTCTAAAATATGAATCTATCTGATTTTTTCAGTAAAAGAGCAATAAAGCATCATCTTATGGAAATTTCTAAGTGACAGCAAATGATTATAAAAGGAAGTCAAGTGAGGGATTGTACAGGCACAGTGAAGAAAGATCCTCAACTACCTTCTCATACAGCCTCTGATAATTAAAAATAACAAATCAATGTTTAACACTATGGGGAGAAAAACTTGTGTCCCCATAAAGATATACATATTGCAAATCACACTGTCTATAAACTGGATTCCAGTCTACGAAGAACATATCTAACACACCTCAAGCTATTAAAAAAGTAAAAAATAAGAAGAAATGTGATGTGTATCTTTTTCAGGTCTGGCTTATGATATATAACAGGGAGACAGTCGTATCTGTCTAAATATATCAGAGAGTGCCACTTGGTGACGTTTTTCTGTTGGAGGAAATTAATTACTACTTCCCTGCAACAGGAAAGCATTACACAATTGGCGTTAGAAAAGTTTTAAGGACTTGAGAGATTGATTTGTGATGACATATTACGACAATTAAATATGCGCTATAAAAAAATAAAATCTAAGATGCATAACTGCCTAATATCTGAAGGTTACAAACATTAAGGAGTAAAAATTTGGGAAATGATAAAAAGGATGTGATAAAGAGTAGTGGGAAGAAATTGAGAGATTAGAGACACTTTTTCCTGGGAACATTTTACAGCATCTGGGTTACTGGGTGTATTATTTTCCTAGGTTGCTATAGTAAAGTACAACAAGCTGGGTGGCTTAAAATAACAGAAATTTATTGTCTTACAGTTCTGGAGTCAAGAAGTTCAAAACCAGTGTGTCAGCAGAGCCATACTCTCTAGTAGGACTCTAAGGGAAAATGTGTCCCATGCCTTTCTCTTAGCTTCTGGGTATCATCTGGTATCACCAGCAATGCTTGACATACCCTAGCACACAGCTGCATAACTCCAATCTTTGCCTCTGTTGTCACATGATATTCTCTCTCTGTGTGTCTTCACATTGTCTTCTTATTAGGACACCAGTCTTATGGATTAAGAGCCTACTCTACTCCAGTATGACCTCATTTTAGCAATTACATCTTATTTCCAAATATGATCAGATTCTGAGATACTGTGGGTTAGAATTTAAACATATTTTTTTGGAGGAGGGTACAATCCAACACATAATATCAGGTATTGAAGGAAAGTGGAAGGAAACTGATGTTTACTGAGTACCTTCTAAGGGCCAGGATAGCCCGAACCATGGAATCTTTACAAAAAATCCTGTAAGAATATACAAATATGAAAACTATAACTTATAGTAACTAAGCCAAAGTCAGACACTGAGAAGTAGAAGAACTGTAATTCAAAACCTGAATTGACTCTATTTTGGGCACTTTCTTTTGCTCTCGTGGCAAAGTGATTTTCTTGAAACTAGACTATACGCTTTTCCAACTAGAGTTTGTATTTTATTGATACAAGTTATTAAGAAAATGCTTTTTAGTTTTATTAGCCATTTAAAAACATAACTGAGAAGTAGTATTGCATAAACGTGTTTTTTTTTACTAATTTTATTTGGAAATAGGTTGCAGGTCTTATTGAAGAGTTTGGTGGGGCTCAAGAGGCCCATGGCATGTGAGTAGTCACCATAGCCCCCATGCCCAAAATCAAGATGAGAACCACAGTATCCACTTTCATGCTGCTCCAAATGGGTGAATGGTGAGTCCATTGTAGGTGTTACTATTTCAAAGAACAGTATTTCATCTATTCATTCATAAATTTGTTTTGTACATCTTGAGTTGTACCTAGTATAGGCCTATGCATTACTTATAAAAACTCAGAGAAAGCACAAGCCCTTTGGAGTACACATTCTATTTGGGGAGTCAAACAATAAACATTGGTCAAACAAATTAACATAATGACTCAATGATGCCATGATACTATGTAGAATAAATCAAAGGGATGCAATAAGAATGCACACTACTATACTGAACTGTAAATAGGTGACATTTCAACTGATATCAGAACGATGACAAGGAGTCCACCATGACGGGGAAATGCTTTTTAGGAAAAGGAAGGCTACATGCAAAAGCTAGGCACTGTATATGTACACAAAGAGATGAAAGATGAGTTAAGAATGACCCTCTTCCTATTTTTTTAGATTGTCTCTGTTTTTTTTTATTTCATATACTTGACTCTGATGTCAGTGTAAAGGATAGATTTGATGAGACCAGTATTAATTAAAAGGAAGATTGTTTAGGTGCTATTGCAACAGTACTGATTTTGGATATAAACCTAGACTAGGATCAGATGTTTGGGTTGAGAGAAATGAACCACTATAATAAGAAAACTGGACTTGGAGAAATGCAAGGTCTAAAGAGGAATCATTATTATTATGGTTAATGGGCAGATGAACCTGAGTTACAGAAAGGTGCCAATGCCAGACTAATGTCCATTTTGAGAACATTTCATTTAAGTTATCAGACAAGAATTATGAGGAATTAGCATAAAACATGAGGAAAAGAGGAATAAGAGATCTAAAAGACCTCTTTAGTGATGGCTTTACCAATGAAGGAAAATTGGGACATGTCATGGTGGATGGCAGAGGTCAAATTTTCTACCTTTCCTCTCACAGAGGATAATTATATGTCATAATGCATATTGAAATGTGGAAGTGCCGAGCCAGATAACCTCACAGATATTTTCAATTTGTAATTTCTTTGCTGCAAAATTAAAGTATTAATCAAACTAAAAGCCTGCTAGGCTGGTTAAAGGTTGGCTCTTCCCTGAATGGCCAGAAGTAATAGGGCTGCCTTTCTCTTCAATTTATTGATGCCCTCTGCATAGTTGCTCAAAGAGGGTCTGTGAGAGTGTCAGCCCAGCCAACCTGTTTTCCATTCCCCTTCTTGTGGTGCTGGGTTTTCATAGAGACATTGCATTGAGATGTAGTACAGTGAGAATCTATATAAGAGGACGATTGAAGGTACAAGTGTTTGATCAAAACAAACAAAATCTTGAAGGAAGAGAAGCAAAATAGTTATCACTTCCCTGGAATTCAAAACTGTTCAGTCTGACACTCTCATAGCCGATTTTTAAAGTATTTTAAAATGTGAATAAAAAAATTGATTTTTGAAAATGTCTGGTATAATGACTAAGCTGAATTACTGTGAAATGCCACCATTAGGTGTGCCTAGTTTTCTCATTTTGTATTTATTTTATTATTCCATACAGGAGCATGGTATTCCACCACCATGGTGGAAAAGTATGTTTGTTTTTTTTTTCTTTAATATTGTCAAATAATACTTTTTATTCTTTTGGAAATTATGCTGTAAATAAATATAGGCCAGTTTATTAAAATATCTAAAATGTATCCTGTGGTTTGTCATATTCAACAAGTTGAGACTGATATGGTAAATTAATTGGTTTTCTAAGTCCTGTGATAAATAAGCAATAAAGAAATAGGAAGTTCAATTAAAACCAAACAAAATCAATTTATTTATAAAATTATCATTTCTTAGTTATAGATGATTAGAGATTACTAGCAAAGCTAAAAAGCTATTTCAATAGGAATATTCTTTAAAATAACCAGCACTATTTACAGAGCACTTTTGCGTTATACTCTAGGGAATATCCCAAACATTTTATGTATAGAAGCTCATTAAAATCTCATTTAGAAATGAATAAACTGAGTTAATAGCTATTAGTAGCATTAACTTATTACAGCAGCAAGTTTTATTATTAATATATGATTGTTATAGATATTCCCAAAAGATGGAATCTCCTTTCCTTCTATTTACTTTTACTTCTAATATCAAGACCTAGATTCTGATTCCCCTCCCTTTGAATATGGACTGGCTTTAATAACTTGCTTATCCAACAGAACACAGCAAACAGAATATTTTGTGAATTCTGAGGCTAGGTCTTTAAATGAAAAATTGTGAGCATCTGTCTGGGTTAAATTTGTGATGTTCCATCCTGGAAGCCAGCTGCCATGCCATGACAAATCCAAACCACATAAAGAGGCCGGGCATGGGCACTCTGGTTGACAGCATGAACTGACCTCTGAGCTGACTGCCAACATCGATGACCCAGCATGTAAGGAAAGAAGTCTCTTGGATGTATAACCCAGTCAAGCCTAAAGGATGGTTTCATCCAGAGGTGCCATTCACCTGCAATTGCAAGAGAGATCCCAGATAAGCAACCCTAGCTGAATGCAAAGATTTCTCACAACTCTTAAAAATGAAAATAAATTCTGGTATTAATGCACTAAGTTTTAAGATGTTTATTATGAGTAGTAGATGACAAAGCATGATCTGATTTAATACTAATTATAGTTCTATGATTGCATTATGCAGATCGAAAAACAGAGGGTCACAAAATTAGTGCTTATCCAAAAATCACATGGATAGCAAATGAGTCTAAGCAATTCTTTTGGCTACCATGAAATATAATCTTACTTATATTATAGATTTGAGATTCCTTCCATCATCACCTATGACTGTCACCCAACTCTCTAGCTCCAACCTGGAGAACAACTATTCTCCATTCATAAGGAAACTTTCCAATTCCTTCTCTGTACTGAGTAGTTTGTGCCTAGCAGCTGGGGAGGGTTTCCTGAACAATGAAGTGGCATCCAGGTAACAACAAAGCTGCATTGCTGAAAATCTAGGAGGAAGCAGATCTCAGTGGGCCAAATAATGAAGTAAGGTTTGTTCTGCTGAAATGAGGAGCATTAAGATAAGACAGAAACAACAACAAAAAAAAGGTCCAGCTATAGACCTGGAAATTTTAGGGAAAATTCAGAGTAGTCAGTTACTAGAAATGGATGCTGGTCATCCTGATGAAGCAAGACTTTTTCTTTTGTCCCAAATGTGATGGGAAGCTGCATTTAAACATCAGGAAAGATAATATAAGTCCTTCCCATATTTTTAAGAGCGTATCATGCCCTCTTTCTCTAAGACACCCCCCTCTTCAATTTAATAAACTCAGTTGGCTCTCCATGAGGTATTTGCCATCACCTGCCATACCTCTCCTGTAGCACATGCAACATAAATCAAATTTTTATTTCCACAAAGATTATCAGTTTCCTTGGTGTCAGCGGAGCTCTGTTTTTCTGAATTTCTTGTAATCTCCCAGGATAAAAGCTTAGATAAGCTTTTATGTCTTCCTGGTATATTTTTTTCATCAAGAACTCCCTGTGGCCCTGTCAGACTATCCTGTAAACAGATTTTGAAGCAAATCTTCCACTAAGAGACTTAGTGAGAATCTCCCCCAAACTCATTATACCATTCTAAGGGTAGAAAAACATACAATAAAATGAAAAATAAACTGACAAAAGCTAATTTGTTAAAAAATATGAAAAAGGAGACAGGATAAAAATCATTCTATTTTTTTTTCTCATATTTTCCGAGGAGAACTTATATATGTCTTTGTATTTCATGCATTAGGTTAGGAGCATACTAGCTTATTGCTTAATGCTCAATGTCATGAATGCCGGTGATCAGCTCTCCCCAGTCAGCATTAATCCATCTATCTCTCCTGCATATATTAGGGAAGTTCTGTACAGAGTTACCAACTCCCATCCCTGACCCCCAGCAAATGCCTATGAATGTTGCCTGCAAGATTTTTAGAAAAGATAATTATTTTAAGCCAAACTTCAGGGATATATAAGTCAATTCCGTATATGAGAAAGAGCCTGCTTGTGTACACTTTTTCTCCTTGCATGCCAAGAACACAGTAAAAGCAGATTTCTCTTAGGGAAATATATATGTGTGTGTGTGTGTATATATATATATACACACACACACACGCACACACACACACATATATTATGTCCATTAATAAGTAAATGTAGAAAGGCACTGAGAAATGGAGAGGTCTCCACAACCACGAGAATCCTCACAGTTTCTCTGGAAGATAATGCACCTAGCCTTTTTCATTGTGTTATGAAATTTCTAAAGTAATTGTCCCAAAAGTTGAATTCTCAAACTGTAGATTTATGATACACATTTTCTGGGATAAATGCTGTCCCCACTGTGGTGGCCTATGAAGATTTGCTTTCTATTTCTTTTTTTTCTTTTTATTAAAGAATGAAATGTTTACAGCCAGTAATCTAGACTTCATGGTAATGCAAATCCTTCAATAATAAAGATCCTAATAAAAATGTGTTTAATATTTCATTACAGTGTTCAGCCCATAGTGACCACTGGCAAGTATTGATGGCTGAGCACTCATGTGTTCACCTTGTGGTAGGCAACAACCTTTCTTTAGGAATGTTAAAATTCTATTATTTGTTTTGCATTCTTAAGCCACATATATTCCTTCTTTATAGATTCACAAGTGCCTCTTTCTGTCAGCACGTCTATGGTTATCTGTCTTTCCAGTTCCTTGTTAAAGACATATAATTAAGAATGTTTCCTCTGCTTCACAATTATAAAAGAGCAGGTGATCATTTACTGAATAAGTGGTATCTTTCTTCACAGGAGTAGCACTCTCTACTAAGGTTTCTCTTTCATCAAATACTATTAGGAACCAGTGTTAAAGAATTGTATTTATATACTATGTTGTTATATAAGTAAAATGAGAAGAGGAAGGGACAGAGAGAGAATTAGTTCATTATTTCAAGTACAACATTATGTTTGAAATCGCTTGCCATGCAAATCTGGATTTTCATTTTTCATAACCTAGGATCGCATCTGGAGAGAGAGTACTCGTCTACGCACGGAAGGAAAGAAGACTTTTTGTAGGTGGTTGTTGGATGAAAGAATATAGACAAATGACAGAAACCACACAATAACTACACAATGACATTGGTAATCAAATACATTGTCATAATGTAGGTCAAATGCTACTTAAATCTATGTCTTTGCAATAACAGCTCATTCTATACAAATATTTGCAGACCCTGTCTGATGAATTCTCAGTAACTCATAATGCTTCAAAATTCCTTAACATGACAATTGCACAACCTGTCCTTTTCCAGAATATGCTATTGAATTGAAGCTCTAAAAGTGTTCTGAGATTTAATGTGTACTTTATGCCCCTTTGTCTTTGTTATTTTGCCAATTAAATCTTTAAATGTATAGAATCTTTTCAAAATTTGGGATTTAAATGAAGAGGAAAATCATTAACTATGACTCTGTGTCAAAGGTAAAGTAATGAATGACAGAAGAAAAAAAAATGAAACAGTTAATTGACTATATAATGTCTTCAGTCTCTATCAAACCAAAACTCAACTACAAAAGTAATTTGATTTTATCCTGCATCTAAGATCGCCAATTTTTATCTACTATGTATGTTTCCAGTTTGGTTATCCCTAATCATGTGACTGATTCCCAAAATATAATCTATAAAAATGTACATCTCAACAATTTGCTTCTGCTAGGAAGATGACCCACAGTTTTCATCAGATTTTTAAAGGGGTATTTTGCAAAAAAAGCTAAGCACCTCAGCAAGAGGACATGTGTCAGAGCTTCTTTCGGTAAAGGATGTTTAGGGTAGTAACGTGTGTGACCTGTAGTATCAAATTTATGGGTTTATAACCCACTTGTATTCATAAATTATAATTTCTGGCAAGTTACTTCATTGTCTTTTTACCTACTACTCCTTATCCAAGGCGAGGCTACCAATATTACCAATAAATGTGTTAAAGTAGGCAAAACTGTTAGATCCATGGCTGGTACGTACGATCATGTAGATGTTAACTCTCATTAACACATATCTTATTTTTATCTAGTATACCTTTCTGAGAACTCCATGTATCTTTTTTATATTATTCCATTCTCTTCCTCTACTTCTGTGAGATAGGGAAGGTTCTGCTTTAACTTTCAAGAATTTATTTTATTTTATTTATTTATTTATTTATTTTTACTTAAGTGATTAATGTTTATTCTTCCATTTATCTTTACAACAACCAAGCAAATCCTTATCTTACAGAAGAGGAAACTGAGGCTTCCAGTGTGTATTTTATTTATTTATTTATTTATTTTTATTTATTTATTTTTTTGAATTCTACTTTTCTTTATTTATTTATTTTTATTTTTTTAAATTTTATTTTGTCGATATACATTGTGGCTGATTATTGCTCCCCATCACCAAAACCTCCCTCCCTTCTCCCTCCCCCCGCCCCCCCCAACAATGTCCTTTCTGTTTGCTTGTCGTATCAACTTCAAGTAATTGTGGTTGTTATATCTTCTCCCCCCCCCCGGTTTTTTTTGTGTGTGTATGTGTGTGTGTGTGTGTGTGTGTGTGTGTGTGAATTTATATATTAATTTTTAGTTCCCACCAATAAGTGAGAACATGTGTTATTTCTCTTTCTGTGCCTGACTTGCTTCACTTAATATAATTCTCTCAAGGTCCATCCATGTTGTTGCAAATGGCAGTATTTCATTCGTTTTTATAGCTGAGTAGTATTCCATTGTGTAGATGTACCACATTTTCCGTATCCACTCATCTGATGATGGGCATTTGGGCTGGTTCCAACTCTTGGCTATTGTAAAGAGTGCTGCGATGAACATTGGGGAACAGGTATACCTTCGATTTGATGATTTCCATTCCTCTGGGTATATTCCCAACAGTGGGATAGCTGGGTCATATGGTAGATCTATCTGCAATTGTTTGAGGAACCTCCATACCATTTTCCATAGAGGCTGCACTATTTTGCAGTCCCACCCACAATGTATGAGAGTTCCTTTTTCTCCGCAACCTAGCCAGCATTTATCGTTCATAGTCTTTTGGATTTTAGCCATCCTAACTGGGGTTAGATGGTATCTCAGTGTGGTTTTGATTTGCATTTCCCGGATGCTGAGTGATGTTGAGCATTTTTTCATATGTCTGTTGGCCATTTGTATATCTTCCTTAGAGAAATGCCTACTTAGCTCTTTGGCCCATTTTTTAATTGGGTTGCTTGTTTTCTTCTTGTAAAGTTGTTTGAGTTCCTTATATATTCTGGATATTAATCCTTTGTCAGATGTATATTTTGCAAATATTTTCTCCCACTCTGTTGGTTATCTTTTAACTCTGTTAATTGTTTCTTTTGCTTTGCAGAAGCTTTTTAGTTTGATATAATCCCATTTGTTTATTTTTCCTTTGGTTGCCCATGCTTTTGGGGTCGTATTCATGAAGTCTGTGCCCAGTCCTATTTCCTGAAGTGTTTCTCCTATGTTTTCTTTAAGAAGTTTTATTGTTTCAGAATGTATATTTAAATCCTTAATCCATTTTGAGTTGATTTTAGTATACAGTGAGATGTATGGATCTAGTTTCATTCTCCTGCATATGGATATCCAGTTATCCCAGCACCATTTGCTGAAGAGACAGTCCCTTCCCCAGTGAATAGGCTTGGTGCCTTTGTCAAAGATCAGATGGAAGTAAGTGTGTGGGTTGATTTCTGGATTCTCTATTCTATTCCATTGGTCAGTGTGTCTGTTTTTATGCCAGTACCATGCTGTTTTGGTTATTATAGCTTTGTAGTATAGCTTAAAGTCAGGTAGTTTTATGCCTCCAGGTTTATTTTTTTTGCTCAGCATTGCTTTGGCTATGCATGGTCTTTACTTTCAAGAATTTAAAGGGGGCACAAGAGACCTATTTAGGAGGTTATTTGACAGTTAAAGAAATTACAAATATTTTGTGGCCACAGACTTTAACATATCAAACAAGCTCTGATTTGAATTTTCAATTTCTTTCATGTAGCTGCATGTCCTAAACTAGTAATTAACCCAAATGAGCTTCTGTTTTCTCTTCAATACACAATATATCAATAAACTCTTATCGTAGTAACTATAGTGACACATAGTAGGTTATCAATAAATATCCGTTGACTCAACAAATGATTGTAGAGATTTTCTATGCACCAAACACTGATAGATGTCATGAATACAACCTTGAATGAGGCCTCCACTGAGGGCACTTTTCTCCCAAATCTCTATCCGTATTAGTTTTTTATTGTTATTGTAACAAATTATTACAACCTTAGTAGCTTAGAACAACACACATTTCTAATCTTATAGTTTGGTGTATCAGCAGCCCAATTCCTTCATCTTCAAACCCAGCAGCTTTGCATCTTTCTGACCGTTCTTCTATTGTAACATTTCTCTCTGACCACAGGCTTTAAGGACTCTTGTGGTTACATTTAATCTAAACTAATCTCCCTATCTCAAGGTCCAAATCCTTAATCACATCTGCAAAGTCCCTTTGGCCATGTGAGGTAATAAATGCACATGTTCCAGAGATTAAGATGTGGAAATCTTTGGGAAAAGGTTATTATTCTGTCTTTTTCTTTTTTTCTTTTCTTTTTTTTTTTTTTTTGGCAGCTGGCCAGTAAGGGGATCGGAACCCTTGGCCTGGCTGTTATCAGCAGCATGCTCTAACCAAGTGAGCTAACCAGCCAGCCCAGGGTCATTATTCTGACTCCCATATACCTTTGCTCAAGTTTAAAAATTTTTGTAAATACATCTTGTTCTGAATTCAGGAGGCCAGGAGGGTACTTACTGCTTAGTTGCCAATACGTAAAGCACCTTCATTAAGTCTGCTTAAATGCTTTATAGAGATGTCAGCTCTGCCAGGGCAAGGTATATTATTTTGTTTCAGTTTCTCCTTAACCCCCACTGTGAAAAAATTATCTCTACTGTTGATGTGTTTAATTACCCAAGTTAAAGGGCATTAGGCAATGATACTCTGTAATGCTTGCCATAAGAAAAGCCATCCTTTATCATTAGCAAACTGCTTAGTGGTGGAGCTCGCGATTGTACATCTTACCTAGCAGATATTAGCAGCCCACTTATCAGTTTTCCTAATGAGATGAATCATGAGGTAGGGATGGGGTTGGGAGGAGGGAGCTGGGTTAATGTTCCAAGGGGACTAATTAGAATCAGGCGAAAGCTGGAGAAAGCAACCAAGGTGATTTCAGTCAGAACTCACATGAAAAGCTCTAATTAACAGGAGTGATGGACTTTGCTTTAAGACCACTGGAGAATACCTGATGCTCAATTTAACTTTCCTGACCTGGTGGCCAGATAATGTCAAGTCTCAATGTATGATTTTTTAAGTGAAAGTAGAAAAAATTGCCCCCTTTTGTGTAATACTTTAACCATAAGACTGTGTTAAAACCAAGAACCTTAAAAAGATATACTAAGCATAGAAGCAGAGAATAGAATGACGATTGCCAGGAGCAGGGCAAGTGGGAATGGGAGATGTTGGTCAAAGGGTACAAACTTTAAGTTATCGGATGAATAAGCTATGGGGCTCTAACATACAACATTGTGATGACAGATAATATTATATTCTTTACCTGAAATTTGATAAAACAGCAGACATTAAGTGTCCTCACCACCCCCACCACACTCCTGCCCCACATGGTAACTATGATAGTGATGAATCTGCTGATTAATTTGACTGTGGTAATCCGTATTCAATGTACAAGTAGTATAAGTATAGAAAACCATTGTGTTGTACACCTTGATGCATAAAATTTTTGTCAGTTATTTTTTTTTAAAAAGACCAGAAGTAGAAAGCATATTTTATAAAGAGGATTTAGAGCAACTTTGATCTTTATATCTGCTGCAATTGTACATAAATGATGTGGCATGTAATTAATGAAGACAGTTAAGTTATTTTTTTTTAAAAAGGATATACTAAGTAGAGTGGAAGGTCAATGGCAAGAAGGTAATTCTATTCAGGGAATTAATTTCATTGGAATAGATAATGCCCAGTGAGCCTAGCAACAAGGTTTTAAGAAGGAGGGCTCTGGGAGATACAGGAACATGGGACTAGGCTTGTTCATTCTAACATCTTTGTATCTTAATACACAACCCAATTCAGGAATAATTTAGCTGAGGTGCCATCCTAAAACTACATAAGCTTTAAATTTATCACTTCAGCAAAGTTATTATTCCTTAAAAAAAAGAAAGGTATACAAGGTATTTTAGCTGCAGGGTGCATAACTGGAGAAAGTGTTTCCTGCAGAGATTCTCTGCCTTTCTACTAAATTAACTGCACAAGATCTGACCATGCTACTGTATGACATTTAGTTTTTCTAATCTGTTTAATGCCATGGTTTGCACATGATGTATTCTGATGTGCTTTTATGTTTCAGATACTAAAAAAGTACATTAGAAGTGCAGTAGGGATTCTTTTACAGACAATATAACTTGTTACAAATTGCTTTTTCAGAAAAATTATACTGAAAAATCTAATCTTATCTTATGATATTTTTCCTTCAAAATTACATTTTACCTCCTGCATGTCTTCTGTCTCTTGTGTCTAAGCATCTTCACTTTGAGATCTTCCTGATTCATTTTCTTTTCCTCTGTGCCCTATGGTAAATGAATTCAAATCTATTTTTAAGGTAAAAATCGACAGCACTTGGAGATGCAGTCAGCATTTATGTGATTTTAACTTTCTTTCACAAATGCTGTGGGGGAACTTTTGAACACATTTTTAACTCAAGTATAGATTTCAACTCTGTAATCTCTTTTTGGTCCTAGCAAAAGTGGACTCTGACCTTTAGATCTCTACACTCAGCATGTGTTTATAAAATGTCAAATTAGTAACAAGATAGTTCATGTCCATTCTTCCATATTTTCTACACGGTTATTTATATAATGATGATAAAATAAAATGAAACCTCCCCAAAATGCTTTGTCTTCTAAGCTGCATACCTCAATGTGTGTGTGTGTATACATGCACAGAGAGAAATGTAGAGTACTTACGCTTCATTTTATTCACTGGTTCTGCCTTTTCCAGGAAATCATATGCAAATTAAAAATTTCATATCCTAAGGGATGCATCCATTTTTGGATTTTAATAATAGATGTTTCCCTTTAATTCTGAATGTTTTAATTCTGGAATTTAATTCTGTAGAATTCCTTGTTGTTTACTTTTCTTTTTCATTATTATTTTTGTTTGTTTTTATGTATCATTTCCAGTCTCTTGTAATTCTAATGTTCGGCAATCATTTTCAACAATTGGAAAGGATATATACATAATATAAATGAAAGACTTATACCAGTGACTATTTGACAACTTAAAATTCAAGGATATTACTACATGACAGATGTATATTTATCTTTAAAAAAAAAAATAAATGGCTGTACCTCACTGAAATGGAAATACATTGATCAGTTAGAAATGGAAGTCCTGCTTTCGGCTGGAATGCTATTAAGCTGTAATTGAATTAGATACTCCTCGTCTGCAATCTTAGGGAGCAGAAGGCTATATCTACACCTATGCTGGAGCTCAGTCCCTTGTCAGCAGCTTTGTAAGTCTAGATGATTTTATTTCTTAAAGTCATGAATCAAATAAATCACTGCACTTGGCCATGTCTGATGACTTTGGTGACTTGCAAAAAATACATTTGTCACATCAGTTCTGAAATGGACACAGGAAAGAACACATTTGGGTGGGCTGGGAACTCAGCCTTCTCTTAAGATTCCCAGAAATCCTGGTCACTCTTTAATTTCTGCTGATGGAGAGGGTTGTAGGGGCAGAAAAATGGGACACCTTTCTTCACCCACCATAAGGGTCATGGCTGACACTCCTATAACAGAGCACAAGTTAACAAGAAAAAAGCCTAATAAATTTATTTAATCAAAGTTTTATGTGACACGAAGTTTTCAGAAATGAAGACCCTAAGATCCAGGGGAAACTGTCTATTTTTATGCTTAAATTTGGTGAAAAACAGCCAGCCATGTAGAAATGTGATTGGACAAAAGGGTATGATCTAATAGTAACAGACTGAGAAGGAAAATCCAGCAAGGCCTGTCTTTACAGAATCTTCTTAGTCTCCCTGTGTAATGCTGGGGCTCAGATAATGATATCCCAAAGTATGCTGCTTTGAAAGGGCTTTCTCAGATCTCCTCTTGTCTGACCAAGGGAATTTCTTCTAGAGGCAATGCAGTTATCAACCAGGAAAGACTAACTCACAGGAAAAGAGAGGAGAGGTCTGACAGCTTGCTTAGGGAAACTTTTACCACAGGCTGCCATCTATTTTTCTGAGGGCTGCTACCTAAGAGACTTAATCTGCATAATAAGACAGCCTTTGTTCCTCATGTATTTCCTCCCCTCTCTCTGCCATAGCTTGTGTCACCACCTCCCCACCAGAAGCCCCAAGCCCTATTTCTTCCTGTATCTCAAAATGATATTTAAGCTTCAACCATCTGGCCTTTCTTTGAGTCTCATATTTTATGGGACTCTGTGCATATGCACAGATACATTTATATTTCTTCTTTCCTGTTAATCTATCTACTGCCAATTTATTCCAGAGACTCAAATTATTTGACCTTTAGAGGGTGGAAGGAAAGTTCCCTTCACTTCTACAGTAGCATTCATTTCTCCTGGATATAGGGCAGGACCCCTCTGGAATGAGGGTCTTAAAAACAAAAAAAGTCAGTGATTGTTTTAGGTTTTATGGCTTGCTTTTGGGGAAGATCAATTCTGGTTTCTATGACTCACTTCAAGGGAGAAAGAAGAGTGGGAAGACAGAAGGACAGGAGAAGGTCAGAAAGACCTTGCTTCTGAGGTCTTTCCAATACCCTTCAGTGTAAAGTACTCAGCATGCCAAGGTGCCATACTTTGTAGTCCCATGTTCTATGTCCCAACAGTATACATTTCTGAAATATAAGCAGTAGTACACAAATGAAATACAATAATTAGCCAAGGTCAATGGAAACTTTAAAAAAATATTAAATGGTATAAAAGAAATCCAATAACAGAACAGTTCTCAAAGGGTAAATATTAAGAATTCAGGGCCGACCCCGTGGCTAACTCGGGAGACTGCGGCGCTGGGAGCGCAGCAGTGCTCCCGCCGCGGGTTCGGATCCTATGTGGGGATGGCTGGTGCGCTCACTGGCTGAGCGCAGGAAGGTTGCAATCACCTTACTGGTCACAAAAAAAAAAAAAAAAAAAAAAAAAAAAATTCAAAATTATTTATTCAAAATCATAATTATTCTACATTTTAAATCTTTAAAAATATTGGGAAGAAACATTTTATGTTTGCAGATGCCGAACCACCTCTATCTTGCTTGTCACAGCACCTGGGGACAAACAAGTCGACATAACACAATTAGGTAATTGGTGATGTTGTTTGAACCTAGAAAGTCCTCAGGTTTTCTGCACCAAGTTTCTTTCCAAGAAATAGGACTGATTTAGAATCAGCCTTCTTATAGGGCCGGCCCATGGCTCACTTGGGAAAGTGTGGTGCTGATAACAACAAGTCAAGGGTTAAGATCCCCTTACTGGTCATTTAAAAAAAAAAAAAGAAAAAAAAGAATCAGCCTTCTTATTATTGAAATATTATAGGTGTATCAGTAAACAGATATAGGGCTGAAACTTATTTGTGGAAGTGCATTTGGGGAAGAATCACCTTCTAGGCTTAGTCGTAGAGTAAAATTCATTGACATGAATATCATTTATTAGCTCTCATCAAGAGGCAGAAATAATAGAACCAATTGTCTATGGGAGAAGCATGGCAGTCCATGATGCCAGGGATGTCTGAGTTGCTCACAGACCAACATCAAGTACTACAATAGTACTAGTTTCATCAGGTAAAGACTTCAGCAATAAATTAGGGATATCTATTGGAATTGTACACATTTCAAAAGAAAGACAAAAGCTCAGCATCTTAGACAACAAGGTGACTTTTGTATATGTGCTTGTATACATTTGGGGAAAGAAAATACATATAAAATTCAACTTCTAGAAAGTAAATTTTCTCTGCTGTATATTAGAGATGATGTGTATACTTATAACCATCACAGTGAAAATAGTTGCACAGGTCACAGATTAATTTCAAGTGTAATATTCAATTAGCCAGGTGGCAAGAATGCTTCAATTTCACCACCAATGCCTATCACCTCACTATCAAACATTTTTATTACGGTCAAGCTTCAGTAAATAATAGGAATATAATTTCTAACCCAATATCAGCATACAAGTCCAGGGTATGCAAACACCAAAGGGATTGTATCATCTGGGATTACTCACTCTAGCCAGATATTAAATCTTTAGAATAATAACATTTCTTTTTCTGTATTACAAGTGGAAATTTTGTAATACTAATTTTCTTTGTGGTATTTCTTTGAAATAGAAGGTATAGCTTAGTGATCAAATTTCTCTGGCTCCCAGGTGTTGGGTTCACTGACGAGGGTCTCCTGCTTGGATAAATTATTTCCCCAAGTTGAAAACATTTTAGAGCAAAATGCCTCATTTGCAACTTGTCAACTAGAGGACAAAGCACTAATCACATGAGAGATTTCTTTGAAAGAGGATGTAAATGTAAATGTAGTAGAAAGTTCTTTAGGGGGGGCCTTGGAAACTACAATGAATTAAACTTCCTGCTAGTGTAAACATCTTACTTACTAGCTCTCCCTGACCAATTAGTAATAGGTTTACATAACATGAATTTGAGAGAGGAATAGTTATTTTCTAATAACAACACAAAGTGCAGCGATTCAGAGTAATCAGAATTAATGAAAAAAAAAAATGACCTCCTGGTTCAGTTTATTTTTCTGACATGTATTAGCCATGTCATTTGAGAAAGCCAATCCCTCTGAAATGTTGCTTCCTTATAGCTTTAATGGAGATGATTATACCTACCACATGATATTGATCATACATATTTCATAAGATTATTATGAATATTAAAGGAGAAAATGACCTCACAACTCCTTACCTGTGAGGCTTTGTTTACAGTTTGTACTTGCACAGGTGGCAGTGTGAGACCATCTGGTTTGACCCTTGTTTTTTTCCAATGACTAGTTATATGCCTCGGGCAAATTAATGATCCTCTACAGCCTATAGTCCTCCCTTCTGTAAAATGGGTATGAAGTAATCCCCTTTCTCATAAGGATGTTATGACAGTAACATTAGAAAATACACAAATAAATATTAAAACAGGACATTTAGCCGATTTTACCATCTCATGCATTCTTTATTCTCAACATGTTTTTATCGTATCTCCTTTGCTCATATTTAATACCTCCAGCTCTAAATAAATATTATGCACTCAGTGTCAGAAATGCAGCTTTGTTACTCTACTTCTAGACTTGCCACAGGCATTTTAATTTTTGATTTTAAGTGGCGTATTTGTCACATATTTTCTCATTTAAGGAGAGGCGATTTTTGCCTCTGGCTTCCCAACAGGCATTTTCCTAGTCACTGTGCGGATTTCTTTTGAAAAGGCTAGGGCTAAAAACATTGGAAAGCAGAGAAGACAGCTAGTAGCTTTGTTTTGACAGTGAAGCTTTTTCCTACCATGTCCATGAAGACAAAAAGCTTTGCAAGTGCACAACTAGCTAAATGGAAAGTGATCATTTGTGTCTGAGCAGGGTTAATCGAATAAGGAAATATTCCACAATTTTTTTTTTTCCTCCAACTGTTTAAATCAGATCAGCTCTTGGAAACTTTAAAATAGTTGGAGAACAATTGGCATTTTATATTTTCATTTATCATAATAGCTGACAAATAATAGAGTATTTTCCTTAGATAAATTATTTGATAGCTAGAAAATAATTAGTGTGGCATATTGCAAAAAAATTGACTCAGTCAATTAGAGACTTGGAAATGCCAAGGTCTGTATGATGCCAAAGACAATTCCCTTTATCACTGCATTATTCTGATTTTTTGATCAGAATATGCAACTTCAGACAGTGACCTTTCTTAACATGCTGAATTTGCCTCTTTGGGGTAATATGACATCACTCTGGCTCAATTTTCTCTTTTATCAAAAGGGAAAATAATAGTACTTCAGAGAATTATGGTGAGGATTGAGGTAATGCACAGAGACAGATAGATGAAAAGGAATTAATCTACCTTCATTAATAGAAAAAATTAAGACATACTGAATTTCAAGATATTACCCAAAGCACATAAAAATGGAGCAGCATTTTTAAAACTTTAATCCAGAATTGCTGCTATCAACCCCTGAGTCATTTATGATCTCATCTTCTTGCTCTCCTTCCTACAGTCATTGCCAAGATTATATTCTTAGGAAGGAAAGAAGGAAGAAAAAATTGCAAATACATTCATGTAACCCTAATAATGTCTAGGTTCCACATGTTTTGGGTTGTTAACAAATTAATATCTATAGTAATCACATGGAGAACTTCACAAATACTGAAGATCAATCAATATCAATATAAATTGTAGTATTTGTGTGTTCGTTTTGTTTTGTTTTCCGTGAAAATAGGCACCCAACAAGTCTATGAGCCAGCTTTCAGAAAGATCTCTGGACATCTTCATTAGTCATTGTTTTCATTCTCCAAAAATTCCACACATATGCAGCAGCTGGTGACTATTGCTCCCACTTTTTTTTTTTTTTAATTAACTCATTTCTCTCGCTGCCACAATACTCTTGCTGTTCACATCCCCTTTCACACCCCTGAGAGACATACCCTGACTCAATAGCAGTCGTCTATGACTGGGAAAAGCGTACGACATTTGAACTTACTTGGAGGGAAGCATGCAGAGTCTATTGTGTTTATTTTTCTAACCAAGATGTCATTTTAAAATAAATATTCCACTACACTTTGTTACTCCTACTTCCGATAAGAGCAGGAGTAGAGGTGATAACCACGGCCATTGCACACATCAAGCCTCCAGGCTAAAGTTTGTGGTGGGGTAGTTGCCAAATGGCCTCTAACTTCCGTCTCAAACCCCAGTCAATTTTATATCAGGCCAAATTGCATTGTTCTCTCTCCGCATTTGCTCTGTGCTCTTGTTCGTTTCTGGGATCGACTCTTCATTTTCTCTCAGTTGGACAGCCATTGAAAGCCCACTTTACAGAGTCTTTATTAAATCCACAATGTAAACTCTTTCTTTGATCTCACTAACTTTGGGAACAGTCTTAGATGGGAAAGAGAGGATAGGAGAAAAGAAAGAGGAAGAGGGATGAAGGGCCAAAGTAAGGCAGAAATTATTTGTAAAATATTCTGGGATTAGAATCTTTTCTTTGAAATGCAGAGCATTACTGTATGACCTTGAGTAAGTTTTGTACTATTCTGGGCATCAGTTTCTGCATCTGTTGAAATAAAAGAATACACCAGAATAAGAATGTACTATAGTGTAAACCGCTTACCATAATGGCGGTCGTAGGTTTGGTGATCAATGAAGTGTAGTTATTTTGATCATTACTATTAATAATAAATAAGGGTAAAAATACCTTTTGCAGTGCTTGGAATTCTCTTTGTATGCTATACTCTATCTTTCAGCACAGGAATACTCCTACTCCTTAGCTCATGTGCAAATTTAAGAGAAAAAAAAAAAGAAATGAGGTTAAATCATGTAATAAGAGAATCAGGGGAACATAAGTGCTTGCACACATGCATTTTTAAAATATTCAATAATTACTCCAGCTTCACTAGGTGCTTCAGTTTTACATCTGGGAATAAAATGTTGTGCACCTGAGTTTCTAACTGAATACTTAACATGCACATGGTGCAAATTTCAACCGATGAACATAAAAAGAATAAACTGATAATGATTCAATAATGGTTGTGCTATTTTTTACGATTATAGTAGTACTACATAAACGTCAAAGCATTGTTGAAAAGAGTGATGATGATTTTTACCATGTTTCTTTGTTAAAATCCCATACCTGCATTTAGAATTCGAGAGAATGGAAGGTACTATTTATATGAGTGAGGTTGGTGTGTATGTGTGTCTGTGTGTGAATGTATGTACGTGTATTCTTTCACTAACAGTGGTTTGTAGGTGTATTAGTCTGCTTTTGTTGCTTATGATAAAATACCTGAGACTGGGTGATTTATAAAGAAAAACATTTATTGCTTACAGTTTCTGAGGCTGGAAAGTCCATAGTCCATCTGGTGGTGGCGACAGTGACCCACGGGCATCACATTGCAAGATGGTGGAAGCAGAGAGAGCAGAGAGAGAGAACAAGTCAGACTCTCTTCTTTTTAAAGCCCTCAGAACCACACCCATGACCACCATTTTTAATCCATTCACTACTGCATGGTTGTATAACCCAATCACCTCTTCAGGGCTCCGCCTTCCAATTATGATAATAGGATTTCCCACCCTCTTAACAGTCACAGTGGGAGCTGTTTTTTTTTTTTTTTTTTTTTTTTTTTAATTTTATTTTGTCGATATACATTGTGGCTGATTATTGCTTCCCATCACCAAAACCTCCCTCACTTCTCCCTCCCCCCCTCCCCCTCAACAATGTCCTTTCTGTTTGCTTGTCGTATCAATTTCAAATAATTATGGTTGTTATATCTTCTTCCCCCCCCCCCGGTTTGTGTGTGTGTGTGTGTGTGTGTGTGTGTGTGTGTGTGAATTTATATATTAATATTTAGCTCCCACCAATAAGTGAGAACATGTGGTATTTCTCTTTCTGTGCCTGACTTGTTTCACTTAATATAATTCTCTCAAGGTCCATCCATGTTGTTGCAAATGGCAGTATTTCATTTGTTTTTATAGCTGAGTAGTATTCCATTGTGTAGATGTACCACATTTTCCGTATCCACTCATCCGATGATGGGCATTTGGGCTGGTTCTAACTCTTGGCTATTGTAAAGAGGGCTGCGATGAACATTGGGAAACAGGTATACCTTTGACTTGATGATTTCCATTCCTCTGGGTATATTCCCAACAGTGGGATAGCTGGGTCGTATGGTAGATCTATCTGCAATTGTTTGAGGAACCTCCATACCATTTTCCATAGAGGCTGCACCATTTTGCAGTCCCACCAACAATGTATGAGAGTTCCTTTTTCTCCGCAGCCTCGCCAGCATTTATCGTTCAGAGTCTTTTGGATTTTAGCCATCCTAACTGGGGTTAGATGGTATCTCAATGTGGTTTTGATTTGCATTTCCCGGATGCAGAGTGATGTTGAGCATTTTTTCATATGTCTGTTTGCCATTTGTATATCTTCCTTAGAGAAATGCCTACTTAGCTCTTTTGCCCATTTTTTAATTGGGTTGCTTGTTTTCTTCTTGTACAGTTGTTTGAGTTCCTTATATATTCTGGATATTAATCCTTTGTCAGATGTATATTTTGCAAATATTTTCTACCACTCTGTTGGTTGTCTTTTAACTCTTTTAATTGTTTCTTTTGCTGTGCAGAAGCTTTTTAGTTTGATATAATCCCATTTGTTTATTTTTCCTTTGGTTGCCCGTGCTTTTGGGGTCGTATTCATGAAGTCTGTGCCCAGTCCTATTTCCTGAAGTGTTTCTCCTATGTTTTCTTTAAGAAGTTTTATTGTTTCAGGATGTATATTTAAATCCTTAATCCATTTTGAGTGATTTTAGTATACGGAGAGAGGTATGGATCTAGTTTCATTCTCCTGCATATGGATATCCAGTTGTCCCAGCACCATTTGCTGAAGAGGCAGTCCCTTCGCCACTGAATAGGCTTGGTGCCTTTGTCAAAGATCAGGTGACAATAAGTGTGTGGGAGCTAAGTTTTTAATACATGAAACACAATTCAAACTTCAATGAGTTTTGGGGGGACATAATTCAATCCACTACTGTAGGGGTGGTGGATAAATTAAAAACAAATATAAAAAGAATAAGCCACAGTGCCTGCCTGAGAAACTCAGTAAAAAACAGGACAGAAACATTAAACAAGTGACAATTTTTAAAGATATGTGCTTATAAAAACAAATTATAAATTAGCACAAATAGAGACAATTAAACATTTTTTTGATCATTATTTTTGATGGAGAGGTAAGTGATTATAATAACAATAATAATAATGATACATAGCATTCATTGACTAGTTGCTATGTGCTGGGTACTGTGGTATTGTATATTTGTACTGGACTATGCTGTATATGGAGAAAAGTACATAATTCTTAAGTATTCAACTTGATGTAGTTTTACAAATAGGATACATCCTTGTAACCATCCTGCAGACCAAGAATCAGGTCATAAGTACCACACCTCAAAAGTTTCCCATTCTTGTCTAGTACGAATGGTGTTACTACAAATATTTTGTATATATCTTGTGAATATGTATATTTGTATATTCATTTCAATTCATAATGATTTTCTCCTATATTTTGCTGTGGAACATTTATTGTTTTATCTTTCATATTTAGATATGTAACACATTAGACATTGATTTTTGAGTATGGTAAGAGGTAAGAGCAATATATATATATTTTTTCTTATATGAATAGCTAATGGAATTAGCATCATTGAAAATATCAAATAAGCTTTCTTCACAAATTTTAAATACTAAAAAAAAAAATTCAGTATATCTGTTACATTCATATACTCAAAAGATTAGTTATGGATGTTTGGTTGTGATAGGACACCAACGCAAAGCAGCTAATCATTTCAGACTTACTGCATCACATAATTGGAGGCTGAAGTAGTTTGAAAGCAGGCACAGCTAGATTCAGGATTTAAATGGATTTTTAATCATGGTTTCCCTTTCTTTCTCTCATTTACCTGCCCTCTCTAAACTTCCTTTTCTCTTTCCCTTTCTCAAGCTTCCTTCTCTTCTGGGCGTTGCCATTATTTTTCTTATTTTAAAAAGTTGCATTATGTCCAGAACTCACATATTGAAAGTGCTATTCAATGTTTTACTCACTCATTTGTATTTTTGTATACATCTCTCTGTCTGGAGGCCTGTAAGCAGGACTCCTCTAATAGAGAGGAAATTGAAATAAAGTAATTCAGTAAAATTCTGTTCCAAAGCTCCATAGTTGCTCATGGGAATTTTTATGTCATTTTATTGTGGTGTAATACACATATAAGAAACTGCATGTATTCGAATTGTGCAAACAATGAGTTTTTGGCTGATGTAATAAGTCCATGAAACCACCACCACAATTATGATAGATAATATTTGCATCACCCCCACAAATGTCTTTTGCATGTCACTTCTCTCACTCTGCATAATGTTTTTGAGATGCATCTGTTGTTGCATGTGTTAGTAGTTCATCCATTCCTTTCTTTTTTTTTTTTCTTTGAGAGAATGTATTAGTCCATTTTATGTTGCTTATAACAGAATACCTGAAACTGAGTAATTTATAAAGAAACAAAATTTATTTCTTAACAGTTTTGGAGTCTGGGAAGTCCATGGTCCAGGGGGTGCATCTGGTGAGGACCTTCTTCTGGGTGGAAACTATATAGGGTTCCAAGGCAGCCGGGGTATCACATGGTGAGAATGGTAAGACCAAGAACTCTCTAATGTGTTCACTAGCTCTCCTTATAAAGTCATCAATGCCCCTCCTGTGACAAACCACTAAACCATTAACCCATTATTCTATGAGTAGATCAATCCATTCATGAGAACATGGTCCTCACAATCCAATCACCTCTCTAAGGCCCCACCGTTCAGATACCATAGTTGGATTTCCCATCCATTTAGCAATGCTGGAGTGGGGATCAAGTTTTAATGAGTTTGGGGGGGATATTCAATCCACAGTAGAGAATGTACCACATATTGCTTGTACATTAAGCTTGAATGGCATTTGTGTGCTCTAGAATTTTAGTTACTGAGCTGCTATGATAATCACACACAGGACTTTATGTGGACATACCTTTTTATTATTTGCCAGTAAATATGGGTCATATTGTTAGAATGTGCTTAACTTTTTTTTAAAAAAACTGCCAATTTTCAAAAGTTATTGTACCACTTTATATTTCTACCAGTATTTATGAGAATTCTCGTCAATATTCTTGCTAACTTTGGTATCATAGTCTTTTTTATTTTAACCTTTCTAATAGGCATGTAGTGGCATATCATAGTGGTTTTAATTTGTATTTCCTTGATGCCTAATGATGTTGAACATCTTTTTATGTCCTTGTTGACTAATCATTTATTTTCACTTATGAAGTGTCTACTTAAAACATTTGCCAATTTTGAAAATTGGATTATTAGTTTATTCTGAATATAATTCCTTTGTTAGAAATTTTCTGCAAATATGTTCTCCCATTCTGGGGCTTACCTTTTAATTATTTTAATGGTGTTGTTTGAAGAGAAAAATACATTTTTTATTTTAATTAATTCCAAATTGCATTGTTAAAAAATGTGTCTTGCCGAAAAAAATGCTTATTCTGTGCTCATAAACTTTTTCTCCAATGTTTTCTTCTAGAAGATTTATAATTTTAACTTTCAGGCTTGGTCTCATAGTCTATTTTTAGTTAATTTTTGTGTATGATGTGAGGTAAAGGCTGGGATTAATATTTTTTATTCCGTATGTGTATCCAATTTTTCCATGCAGAGTTTGTTAAAAACACTTTCATTCTCTAATGAATCACTCTGACAACATTGTTGAAAACTGCTTGTACACACACACACACACTCTCTCTTACACAGATCCATGTATTTAGCCTTCTGCGAACTTGTTTTATTGTAGCTTTATAGCAAGTTAGCAAGTCAGGAATTTTGGTAGTGTAATTCCTCCAACTTTGTTACTCCTTTTTAATTTTCTTTGGGTAGCCTAGATTATTTGTATTACTTGTATTATAAATTATTTGTATTATAAATTATTTGTATTATAAATTTAGATTCAGATAGTTAATACAAAATAAAAAGCCTGCTAAAATTATGATTAAGATTCTGTTGACTCTATAGATCAATTTGGAAAGAACTGATATCTAAACAATACTGATTCCTCCAGCTTATTATTCTTACATCTTTGAACTAGCTAAATTTACTTATTAATTTCAGTAGTTCTTTTGTATAGTCTTCAGGATTTTCTTCATAAACAGCCATGCCATTTACAAATACAGGTAGTTTCTTTTCCAGTCTTTGTGTACCCTATTGAAAGCACTGAAAAGTCCAAGAAACTATTGAATAAAAATTATGAAAGTGAACATCTGACTTGTTTCTAATCTTATTGGAAAATATTGACTATGAATGAAACCCTTAACTCTAATGTTATCTGTGGGGTTTTTGGTACATATTTCTTTATCCAATAAAATAAGTTTCTTTTATTCCTAATCTGTGAAAAGTCCTTATTTTCAATGAGTGTTAAGTGTTTATATGTATCAAATACTTTTTCTGTATTTATTGTCATGATTCTCTGGTTACACTTCTGTTAATACAGTGAATTATTTTGATTGATTTTCAAATATCACACCAACGTTGCTTTTATGGGACAATTCCTATTTGATTTTGATTTGTTATCATCTTAATATATTGTTGTGTATAAGTCCTTAGCAGGAAAGCTAAGCCACAGATAACCAAAATCATATAAATTAGCATTTATAAACTCCATAAGATCATTAAAGAAGAATTTCTGGCTTTTCCCCCACACTAACAATACCTGAAAGGGTATATCTTTACCTGTTGTATATCATTATCCATGACTGATCTTTTGCCAGTGACTATGGATTCAATAAAACAATTGCAATTTAGAAAGGAAAATAATTAAAAATCCCATTCAAAAATTATTTATTTGGCATCTGTTTTGTGTCATGTACTATCATAATTTCTGGGATTACATAGCAGAGAAAATAGGCATAGTCATTGTCCTTATAATTTACTATTTGATTAGTAGTTTAGACTTAAACAAACAGACAGTAAAGTAAAAAAGTTTGTTTGTCAAACAAACAAACAGACAGTAAAGTATAAAAATACAAATGCAATTGCAAACTACATTTCATTCCTTGAAAGAATTATGGAGAGTATCCTGAGATTATGTAAAGGTGGGCAATCCAGTTTAGAAAGGGGATTCAAAAGTATATATTTTGCATCTCCAACACGTTGACTTCACCAAGAAATTCAATGATGGGTTTGTTTTTACACTTTTTCTTTCACTGAATTTTCTACTTGAGGTTCATATCTGCCAAACTCTATGATAAACACATGACTGAAAATGCACTGTTTACTGATACAGGGAATGTTTAGAGTCACAGAATTCTCCCTCTGTCATTCTGTTCAAGAAGAAGCAGTGTTGATGGATGTGGGTGTCTAGGGTCAGATAGGAGCCCCAGAGACTTAAAGACTTCACATGCTAAAGAAAAGCAGGTCTAATCAGTTCTTCAAAAAGTGGGATAGTAATGATATGAGTATTTGAAGAAAGGGGGCATGCAAATTACATAATATATTGGTACATATAATTTTTTTTTCTTCTTTTGCAGTGGGCCATAATGTGCTTGTTTATATTCAGAGAACATCTTTGTCATCATCATCATCATTGTCATCAAAATCAATCTGTCTGATAGCAACACAATTTGCTTCTGTAACATACAACAGATATTTGGAAGCGTGTGATTGACTGATAATTTTTTGTTGCCAAACTCACCTAGAGAAAACATACATTTTGTAAGAACTGGATCTTAAGAGAAGATTGTTGCTTTTGTAGATCTCATTTCACAAATGCATCTATTAAATCAAAAATTAGACCAAATTTATTTCCATTGTAAATCTTTATTATTCTACTGTGGTGGCAGAAATTTAATTTTAGTCTATTTGGGTTTGGGATTTTTTTTTTTTTTTTTTTTTGGCAGAAATGCTGGATGTCTGAGTCTCAGCTCTGAAGAACTGTTCATAGCTTAGTTTAGGGCTGGGAAGACAGATGGCTCTTATTCACCAGTTTGTGCACATAGCTCCTCATTCAGATATGCCAGAATCTTTAATTCCTCACCTTTCAGTTCTGAATACTTTCTTCAGTACACTAATTTCCCACTGGGAGGCACTAGGATACTGTACTGCTTCTGTGCCCTGCTGGCATACGAGCATTTCCATCCAAGTTGCCTGGCTTGGCCAAGCAAGTCTTCTCTTTCTTATGTCTTACGGTCTTCTCAAGATTCTTTCCTGGAGAAAGGAGGAAAAAAAAAAAAAATAGGAAGCAGGCCTATTTTTGTGTCTCCATGCAGGACTTATTTGTGACTCTGCTCTGATCTCTTTCTCCATACTACCTTAACAGAAAAAATAATGTTTTCCACAATCCAGACAAGGAAGGGAAGTAGAAGGAGACTTGCTCATTATCTGTTTGTGTGTCCATTTATGTATTTTCTTAGGATCCTTTTTTCTATGCCCCAGTGTTCATAGTTTTCTTGAGACCTGTGACTTTTAAAATCCAAAAGCTAGACACTTATATTTTCTCTTTCTTACCTTTAAAATTTCTTTAAAAATTACCCTTTCTATATTTCTATTAAATAAGTACAATTAGTAATATACTAAATATCCTTTCCAAAGAGAAAGAAAGAAAAAGATACAAGTATTTTTTGGGATTTTCCACTTTCATACAGCTCATCAGAAGTTATTACACCTTTTTTCTGCCTTATTTCCTTTTTATATGTTAACTTAAGACGGTGGGTAAAGACAACAAAGTGCTTAAAAGAGGACAAAAAAAGAAAAGAAAAGTCAAATTCTTATGCCAGGAGCAAAAAAGAAAAAGAGCACAAGGTACTTTTGAATCATAATTGTCTCACCAAGTTCAAGAGATGTTTGGGAAATTCAGCTATAATTCTTAAAAGAGTGAGTTATAATTATTGTCCTCCTTCACTACATTTTAAGTGTGTATATTTTGGTTGCAGCCATTGGGAAAAGTCAAACCAGTACACAGGTACTAACACATGGGTAAAACACGATAAACCAAAAACATTGAGTACCATGTGGCTTGTGTGAACGTGGCAGATAAAAAAATCTTTCAGTTCATCCATGTTCTGGACCATTCTTGCCATTAACTAAGGTGGGTGTGTGACCTTTGATAATTCATTCTACCTCCTTTATTCTCACATTTTGTACCCATAAAATGATGGCTTAGTAAAATGGTATTTCATAAAGCTATACCAATTCTACATTATATGAAAACCTCCAAGGTCTTTGCCAATTACATGCTCAGTTCTATAATTTCACATCATATTCCCATCAATATTGTTTCAATACCACTGTTTGATTTTGAGTTTCCAGAGGGAGAGACACTCTTATGTTAACTTCATACATGCATGTATCACATCAAAACACAATGTAGTATGTGAGAACACTTTCAATGCAAATTTTGGATACTGACATCTTTTATATCCATCTCCAGCATCAATTCTTTCTTCTATACTTCCTGCTCCTAAGAACAGAAAACCAGAGGAAATGCCTAACCTATAGGTTTTTAATTATAGAATTACTAAGAGAAAATGACAGGAAGAGATGACTGAAATTTTCCCTCCTTTGCAAAGGACAGAGTTGCATCTGCCACCCTTCAATCCCTTCATGAACCTCCTCTTCTATCCTTATCTTCTGAGGAAGATACTGGTAATGGTATTGGTCAGATCTTTTAGCCACGATTATTGAGCAGAGTTGTGTCAAATAGGGCAAAATCCCAGACTCCCCTTCCATCCTTTCACGTAGTTCCTTCTTTTTTATTCAATTTGGTAAGCAATCATCTTAAGTCTTTAGATCAACACAGCACTCTGGCCAATTCTCTATTCCAGAGGCTAAATGACTTGTGTGTTGCTTCTAATCAGGGTATTTTAGGAAGCCTTTTAAATTGGGGTCTGAATAAGGATATCAGCCATTTACACATCTATGAACAAAGTGGGAATTTTATTTTCATTCTGTTCTTGTTTGTTGTATGTCTTCCTTTTTATGGGAAAGAGAACAGAATTTCACAACAGCATTCACATGTTTTAATTCTTGCAGAGATAACATCATGATAACAGAAATGACTCATAAGCCATGACATTGTGAAGTACACAAAGTCATTTTACAGTCACACAGATTAGTTTCAATTCTTTCTTCTGACATTTTGTGTGCATTCACACACACACAAGCACATATAAAGAAATACGGATATATTATATTTTTGTGATCCACTAAGAGACAATCACTGTTTCATTCACAGGTAGTACAGAACCAGAGTAGATAACAAACAGCTTTATCGAGCTTGCGTTTTACTGGGAAATAAATATCTATTCGAAAGTTAATTCCTCGGTAGTAATAAATTCCGTGAAGAAAATAAAGTGCTTACTGCATTAATTTAAACAACTTATTTAACTTCTTTGAGCCTCAGTTTTCTCAATTTTTAAAAATGACAGTTGAAAATGATACTTGGGTTACCTTTTTATAAGATATGTTGGGATAGAACTAGTTGATAAACATAAAAAGTTATTTGACATAATGTTTGTTGGGGGGAGGATGTACTCTATTTTCTCTTTCATTCACATAAACATTGTGATTGTCCAGAAATGTCAGATTGCTTGTTTTTAACCATCTGTTCCATTTCTCTCAATATGGGCTCCTCTTTCTCTCTCCTTTGAATAGGTAGCTTATAAAAAATCTTAACAAATGTTCACACAGATTTTTAATAATTTTAGCAATTCATTTGGAAATGCTTTGTGTTTCAAGCCCAGACCTCAGTACTCTGAGCTGGCATGTCTGGAAGAACAGAAAGGAAGAGCTGAAAATAGTCATATGGGTCAGGAGGAAGCCCCAGTCCAGGCCATTGGGCCAGGTTTGAACAAGGGGGAAGTTCTGGCAGATGCTTAGGGACTCAACAGGCTTTCCGTTTGTGTGTTTCGATCCTCTATCAAGAAAGATGTTGGGAATCTCAAAGTTAAAGACACCTCAAGTTGTACGTATATTTCCTAAACGTGAAATTCTTCTAAAAGTTCCTGTATATTAAAAACTTAGAATTATTTTAAAAGAAATTTTCTCATAGGTTTCCACAGACATGGCTATGAAAAATAACTTGTCTTGCTTTCTCAAAGAACACTTCATCTTACACATCTAAATGAAGTTTCCCAAGTGTTCTGATAAAATTGCCAATGCTCCATGTATTCAGAAATATATTTTGAAAAAAAAATTTTTCTCAGAGCATGGGAATCCATGAAAGTGTGGAATTCTCCTGAAATCATGTGGTTTTTGTTATTAGTAAAAAAACTACAAATATGAAATGTCTACAGTATGTCCACAATTAAACTTATCACAATACGCATATGATTTGTGAGTCCCAAGGTAGATCTTCAAGGTAACTTTTGCTACTTATAACTTAAGAAATTTGAGCTGTTAAAACATGGATTTTTTTTTTTCACATAATGAAAATCACAGCAGTAGCTGTTCAAACCTGATGTGATAGGTATTCAGTGTCACAGGGACCAGTCTATATCTTTATATCCTTAAGATGTGACCCCTGTTCTTATGCTAAATTATGGCTGCTGAAACACCAGTCATCAAATTAATGTTTAAGGCTTGAAGGAGGAAGAAAAAGGAAGAGCAAGAGAGGTCTGCCAATTGAGTTTTTTTTAAAAAAGATTTTGTAGATGTCCTGCTTAATGACTTCCTATTACACCTCATTGGCCATACCAATTAACTAGTAAGACTCAAAATTAAGATAATTTTATCAGGGCACATTAGCACCCATAGCAATTAGCAATCTTTGCTATAGCACAGTTATCCGTATTTCTCTCACAAATAAATTGATATATCCTGTGTTAATTTAATTTTTTTTCACCATGAGCTTGTATTTTATATGTCCAGAAATCTGACCATGGAATTTCTTCATACATTCCAAGAGTACTATTTACTCATGCTATCTGTTGATGAATCTTACTCATCCTTTAAGATGTCCCCAAGTATTCATTCCATTAAGTGTGCACTAATTCCTTATCCTCAAAAAGTTTTTATAAAATCTCTAGAAACTGTATGCTAATGCAACAGAGAATAGTGTATAATTACAGGGTAGACATTTTTTTCTTCTTCACCATAGCAAATCTACTTAAAGCCCAAGTCAGGTCTCATACATAATTCTTATTCTTATTCTATCTCTGCCTGAACCTAGTAGTCTTCATTGATTATTAAATATTTATTTTTCTATTGCCATTGAATACCAAACTGATTTATAAGCCACATAAGCAAACCTAGTTGGCTTAGAAAGTAATGCATGATGCCAAGAAAACTTAAAAAATTTACTTCCCAATGAGTTGATCTTCATAATTCTAATTGCAAATATTTTTCTGTGGTTTCCAACACCTAGTTCACTTCTAAGGAGTGAGTACTTACTGCAATCAGTATGATTTCTAGGCAGTATGCACAGGAGTTATACCTTACTTGTTTAAAAGAGTATGTATTGCCCATCTCTTTTATAGAAAAGTTCTGCTAGACTCTAAGAAAGCAGTGTGTAATTTTATTTTCTTTGCTTAACTCACCAGCATCAGGATTGGCAATCCTAATGGCCAGCTTAGCTTCTTTTTCCAAAATAATTTCATTGGTCTTGGAGGAAATGATGTGTGCAATTTTGCCTCGTAAAAAATGTTTCACATCAGCCACATTTCTTATTATTTATTGTTAGTGCCAGCAACTGCTAGGAGCTGCTGAACACATGCTCTTCCTCACTGCATTGCTTTCATAAGCAACAATAAACTTTAAAATCTGGACTTTGAAGTTTTTTTTCTCTGAATGCTTCCATCAATGCCTATTTTTGACATTGATTTTACTGATGTCAGATGTACTTTCTGTCATTTGTATGATTGTAGATTTAAAAAGAGACTTAAATGTGGCCATGTTTTCAGGTAAGAGATAGCTACCACCTCTGTGGGTAGTAAAAAGAAGATAAATAAATGCTTTTGAATGAATTAATTTATACTATATGTATTTATAATAGTATGATGATAATTCTTAAAATTATTCTCAAAAATTACTTTCCACAGTGGTCTTATTAAAGTACATTTAGGATACTTCCAAAGAGGCAACTCTGAAGATAATGATAAATTCTCAAATATTTATTAAGCATTTAATCTTATTATCTTGTAGTCATTACCCATAGATACAGGGATAGTCACATTTTAGGGGAATTAGCCTTCTCTTTATCATGGCTGGGTTTGGTTGTGTGTACAATTCAAAGATATTTGTGACATAATGCTAATAAACAAATATGTATGAACGTTCATCCCTTCCCACATGCGTATGAGAATCCATAACCATGAAAGCAGCATGGCTTCTAATAGCATCTTGATAATATGCCCGAGGCACCTTTGCTAAAACTATTATGCTTCTTAAAAAAGTTGCTGTGCATACATTATGTTAGTATAGTCAGCAAGACTCTGGTCTCCTTGTAGTATTCAAGCTCTAAAGAGTCCCAGTAGTTAATGTAAACAAGAAAACCCAAGCAAGGGAAACTGCGTGTAGTTTTTGATTATAACGTATCCTAGGAGAAGGTATCTACTGAGACCTGTCAAACGAGGATCTATTTATTTACCACCAGTGCTGTATGCAATTTTTTGCTTGATCTTCAGTTTACAAACTTCATTCCAAAACTTTGTCTTCTCTTGAATATTTGAATAATTAATTCTTCTTTGCCAGACTACTTTATTATCTTGCTCAATCACAAAAAGTATTCAAAAACTACAACAACAACGCAATATCCCTCTCTAATATCTGTTCATTTTTCACACTAGTCTATGCGTAGGGTTAAGTGTTTCTGTTTTTCTCACTCAAAACTTGTTTTTTTCACTACTCAAACAGGCTGAGATTGACTTCCTGCTCTACCTGTCACAGCTACAAAATTTTGGGATTTGCTCCCGTACAGAAGAAAATAAAAAGTTTTCTATTATACTCTCAACACAGCACAGATGTGTGGATTTTTCCCACACAAAGCAATTCTTCGACACCAGTTGAGTCCTATAATTCAATTCAATTCTGTCACTATTTACCTGGAGATGGCATCAGATCCCACAGGTTAAGGGCTCATTCCCACAAGACTGCCCTTCTCCACTTCAAATGCCACTTAAAAGTAGTAGGTTCCCCGGATTACCCACAACTTCTATCCAACTTGGCTACAAAGTGAAGGATCACATGTTAGAGAAGCTCACAGAACTGAGAAAAAGTTTACTTACTAGATTATCAGTTTATTACAAAGGATATAATCAGGGACAGCCAGAGGGAAGACATGCATAGGGCGAGGTGTGGGGGAAGTGGCACACAATCCTCCAGGAACCTCGGTTGTTCAGCAAACTGGAAGCTCTCCAAAAGCTCTTCTCTTGGGGTTTTATGGAGGCTTCATTAGGTGGGCATGATTGATTAAATCACTGGCTATTGGTGAGCAACTCAACCTCCACTGCTTTTCCCTTCCTGAAGTCTGGGAACCAACTGCCATCCTGAGGCTTTTCAGGAGCCTCCAGCCACCAGTCACCTCATCGGCATGGAAAAGGACTCTTAAACTTCAGAAATTCCAAGGGTTTTAGGAAATGGAGACTGAAATCAAATACATATTTTTTACTATATCATAATATCACTGCTCCAGACTTCCTTTTAGTTGGGAATCTTTCTCTTCTATCATCCTCACCTCTTGAACACTTCTTTTTGTTCACTTTTATCCTTAGTTTTTTTCAACTATAAAATAGAGATAGTGATCTTGTATTCCTTAATAAATATTATGAGGTATAACATGGTATTATCTGTCAATTGCTTAGAGACATACTCTTCATGTGGTCATTTCTCCATTAATATTAGTGTCTACCATCTCTGAATGTGTTTGTATAAATGGATTTGTGTGTGCATGAGTAGAAATTCACCAGGGAAAGCTAAATATCCACACAGATTTGGAGAAAACCTGGCTTCTGTTGGATAGGTCTGTATTTAGTTACATAATTTCACTCCCTTTTTAAATAATTAATCACATTATCTATAAGGGGAAAAAAGATCTATTGGATTTTATTTTTACATTAGCTAATAAATAACACAGTGTGATATGAATTTACTGTAATCAGAAGTGGGTGGAAGGAATGCTTTTTTTGGCTATTACTTTTTTGGGGAAAGCTGAAGCAGGTTGTGAAGTGGAGGTAGGTTTAGTCACACAGGATGTCAATATGTGTTTCAGAACTCTAGATATTTCATTAAATCAATTTTTTTAAGTACCTCTTATTTAAAATTTGTAATGGAAGAATATAGTCTTACCATTGATTCTCATTAACAGTTACCCTCTGACAGTTGATTTATATTTGATTTTTTTTTTGTAGGGGAACTTCACTTGAGTATTAATCATAAAAAAATACACTAAATAATAAAAAAAAAAATCTAGATCCAAGTTGACTACTAACTTGCTGTGCACACCTGGACATAACTTGTGTGGTCAAACTGCACTAGGTTCTGCAGTGTGGTAATGCAGAAGATTATTAAATTTTTTTTTAAATTAAAAATTTGAAAAATTATATCTAGCAATATTGTCACTTTTAAAAATCTCATGGTCCTTGACATCCTCAAGGTGATACATATGTCTGCCATTTGCCTGCATTATCCCCTATGCCCGGAATGCTCCTTCCTCTTCTCCATTTTCCTGGTTTCTTTCCATGCTTTCTTCAGATTTCAGCTCAAGCTTCACTTCCTAGGCCGCTTTCTTTGTTCTTGTTGACTTTTTGACCATGTAAGTCTCCAAAGCACATGTCCAGCTAACTTTTATTTTCTGTGTTTGTATTTGCTGCCTTTTTTTCTTTTCTCTCCTGTAATAGAATATAAGCCACATGATGTCAGGAACCTTGTCTGTTTTGCTTACTATTGGATCTCCAGAATCACACACATACAGGTAAGTAAATAAAGTTGAACAGATGAGTGCTTTCATGAGTCCTTCAGTTTTGTGGTATTTTTTAAGGTAACCAACCTGCTATTTTAATAAATACTTTGCGCTATTATTAAAAATGATAAGAAGAAGCAAATACACTTAGGCAGCAAAAACCAATCACCAGAAACAGCCATTACACAAATGCTGCTGTAGAGATGTGGATGGATTGTGAAAGGATAATCTAAAAGTCCAGCAAAGATTAAAAATTTAACAACCTGATAGTAGTGTGTAGAGCCAGTTCTTACTGGCCCCTGAAAGCCAATTGTTAGATTTTCAAGTATGTTGAGAACTGATTATTAAACCAACAATACCTTGGAATTGGCCATGTCAAAAGTATTTACGTTACAGACATTGGCAAATGCTGTAAGACAAGCTCTCCTTCCTTGTCTCCCCCAAGTACCAATTGTTTAACATTTACTAGCATACCACTTCCTATCACACAAAATAGGAAGCAGCCACCTGAGCAAAGATTGGAGAGTTATGGGATTGGGAGGGATGCAAAGAGATATCTGCAGTAAGCAAAAATACACACACACACACATACACACACACACACACACACACACACACACACACAAACACACATATGTATATATCTCTTTCCAGAAGATACTATCAGACATAGCAGATTGATTTTAGTTACTGTTTTTACTCTTTTTCACTAATGATACACTCTACTTTCCAAGAGAAAGATTCATAATAGCCTTTGCTGTGGGTCAAATGTATCCCCCAAAAGTTCATGTACTGAAAACTTAACCTCCATTGTAACAGTGCTAAGAGAGTGTGAAAACCAATTATTGTATTTGAAAGGTGGGGTCTTCAACAGGTGATTAGATTGTTAGGACCATGCCCTAGTGCATGGATTGATCCATTCATGGAGAGATGGGTTGATGGTTTAATGGGTGGCCATAGGCATGGTTCCATAAGGAGAGTGAGTGAGAAGGTTAGATCTCTTGCTCAGCCCATTCTTGCCATGCGACACCCTGCATCTCAGTGGAGAGTCACCACCAAGAAAGAGTCCTTCACCAGACGCACTCTCTGGAGTTTGGACTTCCCATGCTCTGAAGCTGTAAGAAATAAATTTTATTTCTTTATAAATTACCCCGTTTCACGTATTCTGTTATAAGCAATAGAAATGGACTCATACAGCTTCTGATGTCATCATTATTATCATCACCATCAGCATCATTGCTAATCATCATAAAAAATATATATTGCAGGACAATTATTACCCTTATTCTGGAGATCATTAATCTGAAACACAGAGAATTTAATTCACTTACCCAGAGTCAGGAAGCTAGGAAATTGCACAGCTTGGCATTTTAGCTAAGGATTGTGTCTTCAAAAGTAATCATGCTGTCAAGGTAGATAGGCTTCTATTGGTCCAGTTGCACAACCTTCAACATTGAGGCTTCATTACCATAGTAAGAGTTAAAGTATTTCTTTTTCTTTTGTATTTATTATATATTTCTCAAAAGGATTTGACTGGAATTTCTCCCCCGCAGGCTATCTGTGCCTGAACTCCATCACATTTTACTTTAGGCCATTTTGATTTTCCCAGTCCAAGATAGGAAGTTAGCTCCCTCTTAATATGAATAAGCTACTTTGTATCTTTTGAAAATTTTTATATTCAGGAAAAAAAAAATGAAGCAGGAATACTACTATGTATCTATTCCCAAAATAAATACTTAATACTTTAGTTGTTTAAAACATTTTTCTTATTGGAAAGTATTTTTTAAAAAAGTATGCCGAAATAAAGCCTTTAAGCAAATAAAAGTGAAATAATGATAGCATCCATCAAGAATTACCCTGGAAACAAGTCTTCATTATTTTTCCTGTCACTCTTCATGCCAGAAGTTTCTTCAAATTTGGATTACAGTCCTAAGGAAACATGACAGATACCATCATCACAAATCAAATAAGTGAAAAGATCAATTTATTTACTGCACAAAATTGTATAAACAAGTAATCTTAATAGCACTTTTCCTGCAACCCACTGCCAGTATATTGTGAGCTGAAATGAAAATAGATTACAGAATCTCTAAAATTAAAAATGGATCTGTATAGATATTTCCCAAGACAGTCTCCTGTCATGGAGTATCTAATCATCCCTCAACCATCTTCTATTGCTATTGATGCAAAAGAACATTATCTCAAAACAGCTAATGGGTATTATCATAATCTTCTAACATTTTATCTCTGACTATTGACATTTGAAAACACATCTTTGGCCAACAGGTTTCATAATTGCTTTTTATTTTTATTTTTTTTTTATTTTTCAGTTTATTCAGCCTGTAAAATATTTATGATGCATTTCAGGAAAAGATCCCATAAATATAACTGTTCCTTGAAAACCAATGCCATTTCATATTAACATACAAAATTGGCAATAACATTGAAATATCATAGTATCTATTTTACGCATCTCCATATTTACATGAATTCATATAATCAATACCATCAGTAACGTTTATTTTAACATATGTATCACATACCTGTAAGTATGTTTGCCAGCACACGAAGTATCCAGAGTTTGTGAAGTAAAGTTTTAAACCTATCCCATTAATCTTAAAGATACATATTTATATCACCCACAACAGGGAAAGGGTCATCTAAAAACCATTTAGAGATGGAAAAGGATAATTGCTGACGTAAATGTAATTTTCTATACAAAGAGTAAATATCTATATCTTTGTTCTTTCAGAAATATCTGTCCAAAGCCCATGAATTAGAATTTCTTTATTCACCAAACTCTATGTTAGATTGTTCTTATTACAAGAACAGAACTGTAATTTTGTTATACCACATATTATAAATAGTACCTCTACATATAAATTACAGAGTACAAATATATGTGTGTGTGTGTGTATATATATGTATACATATATGTATATATGTCTACACTCAGACACATAGTACCTGAGTGTATGTGTGTGTGAGTACAAGTGTATGTATGAGTGTATATATATATATACACACACGTACAAGAAGAGAGAGAAAGAAGAAAAGAGAAAGTCAGAGCAAGAGTCTTATAAATAGTACTATTAACAAGCATGTATTGAACACATCTTATATACCAGGTGCGGTACTAATCACTTTCCAAGTACTAGCTCCTGTAATATTCCTCAGAACTTTGAAGTGGATATTTTTCCGAACTGGGAAATAGAGTTAATCCAGCTTCCCAGAGGTCTGTTTTGTAGATGATCATTCCAAAAATGAAATTAGATAACGTACATTAAGGACCAGTTATAATTCTTACAAGCTACTAGATGAACCAAATATTAGCCTGCCGCTTTTCTACAGTATTTTCACTTATAAAATAAAAAATATAAATAAAATTGTTTTGATGGTTAAATGTCACTTCAAATTGTACCTCATATAAAAAATGTTTGTCTTGTTTGTTTATGAATGAAACTACATTAACCTATCCCAAAATAAGTTTTGTTCAGTTTCACTTTGCATAAATATATTTGCGCCTATCTATTTCCCTTATTGGTGTTCATTATAAAACCAGAGCTGCATTTTCATGCTTGCCATGGGTGTGTGTAGGGATATGGGGGTGGTAATACATTTCCTTTACACTGAAATCCACTTGGAAAATGTACAAATAATAGTATTTATTACTGACCAGAATCATATTTGCTCAGTTTTGAGAAGTGGCATAACCAAAGAATTAAAAAGTTATTTTGGCTACATCTCCCAAACCATATTAAAAACAAACAACAACAACAACAACAAAAAACAGGTCAACTTTAGGTTCATTCCTCATGCAATGACTGAAAAAAGAAATAAAAAGCAGTGTTTAATGTATTGACAATCAGGTAATTCTATGTGTGTGTTTAATGTGCTTGAGAGTGACTAAGATGGGAAAAGAAATACTATTGACACAAGATATATGTAATACATATAATGCATATGCACGAGCGCGCGCGCGCGCACACACACACACACACACACACACACACACACACACACACACACACACTGTACTTCTACAAAAGTAATACATCACCTCCAATGATTCTTAAACTTCCTTTTGTTATTATCACCAATAGCTCCTTTCATTTGCTAAAATTCCAGAAACAATATTGTCATCATGTATTATATCACTTGCTCATCATTTTGCATCATGGACCATAGATTAAATGTTTCTTTTTTACATTTGAGCAAGAAGCATTTAGTAACAGATCATAGATTGTCTTTCCATGATAGTTTTGTAAGCTACTTAATTTGTAGCATATATTTTCCTCAAAATGTTTCCTAATTATATATCATTTTCTTTGGACATGCTACTTACTGCTTGTTGTTATTTTAAATGTAACAAAAAGGATTATTCTCAACATGAAATATTGCTTAGTCTGTTTACTTTGAACTATACTTTTTAAAATTAAATATTTATCTCTTACTGCAATAGTCATGATTTAGATAAATTTTATTTTGTTTGGTTGGTTTTAAGTTTCCCAATCCACATCATGCATCTTGCTGGTCAGTTTCCCATACCACACTCAAACAACACTAATACAAATAGGCTCTTGATTTAAATGGCATTCTTTCTGCCCGTCCCAACCAGCGGAGTGCAAAATCACACAATCAGAATAACATTGTTATTATCAGGACTGGTAGCTAGATAGGAAGGAGTCAAAAGAGATTAAGATTAAGTTTCTCTGATTGTATGATGATGAAGGGGCTTCTGAGAAGACAAACCAAGGTAACAAGCACTGCCCTCCAGAAAACAATTTGTTCATAACTGATCTGCTGCTAATAGAATTGAAAACAGACAAACTTTTACTCTTTTTCATCTTATTTGATGAATTGAAAACTTATTGACAAACCAAGGGAGAAGTAATTGATGTAATTCTACAAGAGTATTTCCCAATGTTCATGGAAAAATTGAATTTAAAGATAATATGAATCTTTCCATGAACTTTTTGAGGACCTCTCATATAATCCAAATGCTTAATAGGGTTCAAGATTGTTTAGATGGGTACTCCTTAAAGTATGGACCTCAGACCAGCAGTTTAGATCATTGTCTTCAAACTTGTTAAAAATGTAAACTATCAAGCCTCACTTGAGAACAAATGAATCAAAATCTTTGGAGGGAGGGTCCTTGACTCTTTGTTGTAACAAGATGTCTAGGTGAATTCTTGTGCACACTTAAGTTTGCAAAAGCATTCTTGTGGAGCAGTGGTTCTCAAACTGTTGTTCTTTGGCTTACTAGCAACAGACTCACTGATGCTGGAAATTGAATTTGTTAGAAATGGCATTTCCAAGACTTCACTCCAGATAAGACAGAGCATAAACTCTTGGATGGGACCAGCAATCTGTATTTTAACAAGCCCTTCAGGCAATTCTGGTACATGGTAAAATTTGAGAACCTCTGGTAGGGAAGTATATTTTACATTCTTTAGTGTATAGCAGAATCACCAGAGGAGCTAGTTAAAACTGTATTTGCTCCTCCCCAGAGATTCTGAGTCATTATATTTAAGGGTGTGGCCAGGGAATCTGCATTTTAATAAGCTTTCAGGTGATTCTTGGTTGTCCTCAGACTGAGCCTGCATTATTAATATTAAAGAACAGACTAAACTTCTCTAGGAGAAATTAAAGTTTATTAGGTAACGTTTATTTTTTTTAAAAGTTTTCAAGTATCTGAATTGGATTAATTATCCCACATTCTTCTCATTTTCCCAAATTCAATCCTTGAAGCCCAGAAGAGATAACCCCCAGCTGGGACATTAGTATTACAGATGCTGGGAATAATGCTGTAGATATAGCTTTTAACCTCATTCATGACACCAGGAATATAATCATAGCATTATGTGTATACTAGTTTCAGTGCCTCCAGGAGAAAATACAATTTCTGCCTCATCAAGTTTTATTGATAAAACACAGATGTAGTTATATTATTCATATGACTTTCTGAATCTGTGTTTTTGTCTTTTCCAACTTTTTCTTTAACATAATCTTTATGTTCTTATGGGATAAGTAATCATTTGAGATACATTTAAATGTGCAAAGATTGGATTTTTAAAACTTATTTTCAGCATGTGATAGAAAAATAGAAAATAGCAACAATAAAAAATCTTGTCTCTGACGGTTACTTGAAGAAGACTCATCCACCTTTTCCTACAGTGGTAGAAGGAGCATGAACCATACTGTATCATTGGCCCATCCCAAGTTACCCATATGGATAGAACTTTAAAAATTCAATCCCTGCAAGATGACTTCAGTTACAACCTTAGGTGCTGTATTCATACCAACAGAACAGGAGTGTCTGCCAATAATTAAAGAATTCAGAAGCACTAAAAATCAAAAAGAAGACAGACATGAGTTGATTTTTGTGAAGGTTGGAAATATGAGTCCAATGCAAATATATTATTTCTTTCCTTCATTGAGCAGTTCCATATTCAAACTGTCCAAGTTTTTTAGAGGGTCAACTTTTAAACATTAACCTGAAAGACACATGTAATATAAGCACTCATATATACCATATTGATTAACTGCATGTTCACCAACTATACGTTTTCAAGTTCATGGATTCATTTTTATGCATTGTCTCTCACACTTCTCTTTGATCATAGTTATTGAGAGGGAAAACCACAGGTCAGAAATGCTAGAGCTGAAGCTTGTACACCAAGTGATTAGACTGGAGAAATTAATTAATTAATTTGTAAATATTGATTGAATGCCATTTATGGCAGAAATCTTGCTTGTTCATGGCAACACAAGATTGTAGAATTTCTGTCCATAGTCAGTTGATATTTGGACTTGACTATTGACTTCTAAGATCATCCTCAATTCTTTTTTTCTTTTTTTAAATCAAACCTAATTCTCTGTCAGCAGCCTATATAAACTTAGCATACTCATACAATCTTCATGAGGCCAAATTACATTTGATAGCATCTAAATTCACTTTCCAAGTATATCTTTAAAGTCATAGGTTCCTTAAAGCCAGTGAAGTCTTTAGAGATCATCTAATTAATATCCATACATAACATAAGGAATTATTTTATAAAATTCCAGAGAAAACACATCATTCACCCAAATAGCAGACAGTTGTCCAAAGTAAGACACAACGGTTATATTTATTTCCAGTTCAATGGATTTTCAATTTTATAGACCACTTTAAAAATAAAACTTTATAGATATATCTTTTTCAGTCATGTTGCTGTGAGTCATGACTCACCATTTTTCTCATTGCTAGGTATTTACTAAATTTACTTTGCTATCAATTACCAATAAAATTCATGTTTGCGAGAAATAATTGTCAATGTCAGCTACATTTGGATATTTCACGAGTCAAGTGTCCATATATGTGAAGCTCTGAGCTGGTATTTTCTAATTTTTTATGCATCCACTTCTCTATCTTTGTACCCACATTATACTGACCTAATTATTGTATTACCATAAATACTCTAAATACCACCATTTATTTTTCATTCTTAATATTCAGTAGTTTAAGTCCCCCTAATTTGCTTTCTTCTTGGCCTTTTATTCATACATGTATACAAATCACTGATTAAAAAAGCTATTTAGATTTGATGGTGATTGTAATTTTGAGACTACTGGATTTTTATAAGACAAACTCAAAAAGGAGGACATGTATCTTTTCATTTATTTATTTCATTTTGGTAAAATATACATAACAAAAAATTTGCTATTTTACTAATTTTTAAGCATACAGTTCTGTGGCATTAAGAAATCTACAGCAGTGTGCAACTATTACAATCCACACATTTATTCTTTAAAAACTTTTTTTTTTTAATATTCTGGATATCAATCCTTCTTCAGATGTATACTTTGCTAATATTTTCTCCCACTCTCTTGGTTGTCTTTTCATTCTATTTATTCTTTCTTTTGGTGTGCAGAAACATTTCAGTTTGACGTAATCCATTTGTTTATTTTTCCTTTGGTTGCCTGTGCTTTGGGAGTTATATTCATGAAGTCTGTACCCTTTCCTACTTCCTGGAGTGTTTCCTCTAAGGAGTTTTATTGTGTCAGAATGTATATTTAATTCTTTAATCCATTTTCAGTTGATTTTGGTATATGGTGAGAAGTACAGATCTAGTTTCATTCTCATACACATGAATATCCAGTTTTCTTAGCACAATTTGCTGAAAAGACAGTATCTTCCCCAGTGTGGAGACTTGGTGGCTTTGTCAAAGATCGGATGGCTGTTGGTATATGGGTTGATTTCCAGGTTCTCTATTCTATTCCATTGATCTGTGTGTCTGTTTTTATGCCAGTACCATGCTGTTTTGATTGTAGCTTTGTATTATAGTTTAAAGCCAGGTAGTGTTATGCCTCCAGCTTTATAATTTTTTTTGCTCCAGATGGCTTTGGCTATGTGTGGTCTTTTGGAATTCCATTTAAATGTCTGGATATATATTTTTTCCATTTCTGAGAAAAATATCATTGGAATTTTGTTGGAGATCGCATTAAATCTGTAGATCACTTTGCGTAGTATGGATATTTTCACAATGTTAATTCTTCTGTTCCAAGAGCATAGGATACCTTTTCATTTTCTTGTGTCCTCTTTAATTCCTCTCAACAGTGGTTTGTAGTTCTCATTGTAGATATTTTTCACATCCTTGGTTAACTATATTCCTAAGTATTTTATTTTTTTGGTGGCTAGTGTAAATGTTCCAGCTTTCTTGATTTCTTTTTCTGTATGTACACTGTTGGAGTATAGAAATGCTACTGATTTTTGTGTGTTGTACTCAAACAACTTTACAGCAAAGAAACAGATACCACAATTAGAAAATGGGCAAAGGAACTGAATAGGCATTTCTCAAAGGAATATATACAAATGGCCAACAGACACATGAAAAAATGTTCAACATCACTCAGCATTTGGGAAATGCAAATGAAAACCAATTTGAGATACCATCTCACTCCAGTTAAGATGGCTAATATTCAAAAGACTGAGACTGATAAATGTTGGTGAGGTTGCAGAGAAAAAGGAACTCTCATACATTGTTGGTGGGACTGCAAAATGGTGTGGCCTTTATGGAAGATGGTATGGAGGTTCTTCAAACAATTACAGATAGATCTGCCATATGACCCAGCTCTTCTATTGCTGGGAATATACCCAGAGGAATAGAAATTATCATTCTGAAGGGATACCTGTGCTCCCAATATTGCAGCCCTATTTACAATAGCCAAGAGTTGGAACCAGCCAAAATGTTCATCATCAGTTGAGTGGATAAGGAAACTGTGGTACATCTACACAATGGAATACTACTCTGCTATAAAAAAGAATGAGATACTACCATTTGCAACTACATGGACTTAGAGGAAATTATATTAAGTGAAACAAGTCAGGCACAGAAAGAGAAATACCACATGTTCTCACTTATCTGTGGGAGCTAAAAATAAGAAAGAAATATACAAACAAATGAAGGGTGGGGGGAAGAAGACACAGCAATCACAACAATTCCTTGAATTTGTTAAGACAAGTGAACAGGTATGATGTAGTGGGGGGGGAGGGAGAAGGAGAGGGGAAAGAGGAACAGGTAAAGGGACATGAAAATCAACTACAATGTATATTGAGAAGTTAAAATAAAAATATATTTTTTTCTTAATAATGTTTTATTTATTTTTTACCTGAAGGTCTTGCTTGATTTTGATAGTTATATTCTGAGTTAGTTAATATTTTGATTGCAGTGTTGCCTATTTCTGTTGCTTATAACAAAATACCCAGAACTGGGTAATTTGTAAGAAAATGAAATTTATTGTTTACCATTTTGGAAGCTGGGAGATCCAAAGTCTGGGGAACACTTCTGGTGGTGGTGACAGTGATCCAAGGGTCTTACATGTCAGAAATGGCAGAGCAGAGAGAAAGTCTCACTCCTCTCCTTTTAAAACCCTCAGAACCATACCCATGACCACCCTTATCAATCCATTCACTTTGGCATGGTCCTAGAATCTAATCATCGCTTCAAGGCCGCACTTTGCAATTACCATAATAGGACTTCCCACCTTCTTCACAGTCACAGTGGGGAGCAAGCCTCCAACACATTAAACTTTAGGGGGACAAAATTCAATCTATAATAAATGCTGTTTTAAATTCTATTTTTAAATTTTATTTTCAAATAATTGTTGTCTGACTTTCCATCAACCTCATTAAATTCACTTATTAATTCTAATAATTTACCTACAGCTTCTTTTGAATTTTTGAATGTACATAATCATGTTATTATCTGAGAACATGAAAGTTTTATTAATCTATTTCCACTTTTTGATTTCTTTTATTTTACCACCTTTCAAATAAATAGAATTTTTTTTTAAAAGGACAATAGCAAGCATTGGCAAGTGCATTTTAGAGGGACATAATTCAATCCAATACAACAAGAATTTGTAGCAACTGGGATACTCACACACATTTACAATTAAAATGTAAATGCAGAAAGTAATATTGAAAAATTGCTCCAAAGTTTTTAATAAAGTGTACATAATTGTATCCTATAACCAAGCAAGTACACTCCTAGCTATATTTTCAATGTAAATGCATATACATTCCTTAAAAGAAATATAGAAGAATTTGCTTTATAAGGAGAAGGCATATATAAGCAAGATTCATTAGAGCCCCAAACTGTCAATAACCTGACTATTTACATCAGCAGGGGGATAGATGAATCAATTAAGGTATATTCATATAATTTAATGAAAATAAACACACTTTGATTATACATAACAAGGATTTCACAATCATAATGTTAAGCAAAATAAGCCACACATATCAAATACCCACATGCTAAAATGCATGGTTTCATTTATATTAAGTTTTTTTAAAAAAAGAAGAAAACAGGCAGAAATAATCTATGTGTTTTAGTTGCAATAGCAGTTATCCTTTGGAGACTAGTGACAAGAAAGGACATTTGGGTGGGGAGGACTCTTAAGTTCTAGTGATGTCCCCTTTTTAATTTGGTTGGTGACATGAATGTATACACCTTGTAAAAATATTTTGAGGGTACACTTTTTACTTGTGTCTCTTTCTGTATGTTTGGTATATTTCAGTGATATATTAGAAAAAAAGAGAGAAAATGGGTACCAAATCATTTGAATTTGTTTTGTTTATATTACTAACAACTAGGCTCAGCCTCACAAGCTAACGTTGGGGCAGTGTAGTAAGACCCAGAAGCACAATCTAAATTATAAGAATGAAGATTGGTTAGCTTTTAGGGTAGTTTACACAGAAAGCCAGGTACTAGAGATGCCCATTTTTGCAGTCATAGGATCCAGGGGATTTGCTGCCAAGCACTGTGCCTGTCACAGAAGCAGGTAGATGGAAAGTTCCTGAAATTTCTTAAATAACATGACAAAACTCATCAAAAGAAGCAAAAGACTTGTAAAGAACAAAACCTCAGTTTTTCCCTTTTATAATAAAAAAAAAACAAAACTATTTTCTTTGTGAGCTTTACTCCTGCCTTCTGAAGCACTTTCTAAGATGCTTCCAAAATCTCGATTTATGAAGACAACACTAGAATATTTTGGCGATGGTCTGATAAAGTTTGCTTTCTTTGCATTCATTGTTTTCATCATAATAAAGTCATACCCTCTGTGACTGAGAGTTGCTCGAGCAGTTAAATGGCCACCTGTATTCAATCCTAAGCACTGCTTGATGTGCCTAACACCTTCCCTTTTGTGGTAACATAACTGTAAATTCATTAAAGCTTCAGTCTGATTTTCTGCTTATTTTGTGTCTCTCTCTTTTCCCTAAATCTCTGACTTACCCAATATCTCTTGTTTTGTTCCCACTAAACTAACTCCTTTCTCTCACTATTTAACTATCATGCCTTTTCTTCCCTCCATAGCAAGTGGTTCTTCTGAAATGTTACAGATCCCTTTAAATAAAGCATAAAACATTGGCTTATTATATTATTTAAAAGAACTGTAATATGCCATTCTAAAATGGGAGAGTTGGGGAATGTAAACAAACATTTAAAACACATATTTGATTTCAAATAACGAGTTAAATCAGAGTGATGTCTGGGATTAAACCCCTAACGAAGCAGGAGACATGAAACAAATATTTCTAAACAAATGCCACTTTCACTCAGAACCGATTTGAGCCTGCAGAAACATCATTATCTCTTCTCTGTCTTCTGTCCTTCCTTTTTGGCATAAAATTTATAGTAATCCTTGTGATTAGAAGTTGATATATTTGTTTGGGCATAGAACAAGGAAGGCCATTAGCAATCACCTTTTTTACACTCATTAAAATGTTGTGGAAAATGATGTCAAAATTAGTGAAATAAATTAGTCTAACTTAGACAGCTTAAGTTGGTCAAAATAGCAATACCAATGGTAGACTTGGGTTTCCTGGAAGTCAGAAATCTTTCTGGAACATTATACTATCTTCTGTCTCCTAAGAAGGAAAAATTTATCTAAAGAAGTGTCTGGTAAATGAAATTATCATCACCGTTGCCATAATTTTACTATGAAAAGTCTATTATAAGTGTTTTACTTATGTTGTCTCATGGACTACTTAAACATCTATGAGATAGTCATAATTATGATGCCTATTTCACAGATGAGGAACCAGAGTCAAAGGTAGGTAATAGAACTTAAGAAAATTAATAAGGCCATTCAGTTAGCAAGCAGCCAAGTTGAAATTTGAACCCAAGCAGTATGGTAATGTTAAGTAAAATAAATTCCAATTTTTATGTGTAATGTGATCTCAAGAATACAAGGCTGCATAGAACAAAGGAACTGAGAATAAATAACTTTAAAATATTAATAGTAATTAAATTTGCATTGTGGGGCTATGAGTGTGTATGTTTTAATTATTCCTAGCTTTCTGTATATTTCCAATTGTATTTAATAGGCTTGTGCTAATTCCATTATAATAAAAACATTTATTTTTAAATATTGCATATGCAAAATGAAAATCTCATCTACAATACAACCTAGGAAATGGAGTCCCAGTTGTAGTCATCCTGGGGCTGTTTACTGTAGAATACATATTAAAATATGAATCTGCCACATGCACATTATTGAAGAGAAAGCTGGTCAGTTTTCAGGGGAAAATAAAATTTGAGGCAAGAAGAAAAAAATTCTCAGAATCATTTGTACATTTGTCTCGATCATGAGTGAAAAAAAGGAGATCAAAAAAACACATAACAATGTTTTATAAAAACTGCAATCAAGAACTTACTCTATCCCAAATGGTGTCCTTTATCCCCAAATAAATTATAGACCTTGAATACCCCCAGCTAGAAATATCCATGATCATTTAACACTAAAACTTTCAAAGGAGAACTAAATTGAAAACTTAAATTGAGTAAAATCTGCTAAGGACATCTGGTTCCTAAAAGCCGGGATTTTATAATCAGAATATTCATGGGCAATGTCAGAGTCCAACGCAGGTGCTTCTGCCAAGGAGGATGTCGCTGTGTACAGGAAGTGTACAGAGCTCTGCATACCCACAGACACACTTTTAGACATTTCATTTGCATGGCTGCTTTTTTTAGTATTCAGAATTAGAGTTTGCTTTATCAAATTTGAGTCCTTTACTTTTTCAGAGAGGAAATCTCCTAGGGTCAATTTTTTTTTCTTTGCTTATTATGCTTATTTTATTCATTGACCATTTACTCAATAAATGCATCTTGAACATCTGCTGTGTGTGAAGTGCAGGAAAAGAGAAAAAAAAAGTTGCTAAGCATGAGGAACACTGTGAGACAGACATATAATGGCAAGTAATTATAGCAGAAGTAGTGCTCTAATGGAATGGAACACAGGGAGCTAGAAGAACACAGAGCAGAACACATAACCCAGCCTTTGAACAGGTCTGGGAATATTACTGGGGAGGGTGTCAAGGCAGTTGCCTTGAGGAGGTGTCACCTGAATTGAGCTTGTTGGAGGGGTAAAATTCAGCCAGCTGAAAGGGGAGAGGGGCATATAGGGCAAGGCTTACCAGATAGAGGGAGCAACATGTCTATTTCTAAACAATAGAGTTCCAAAGTGGAAGGGACAGGATTCCTGATGTTTGCTAAAGTGTTATAACCCATCGGAACACGCTATTTTCTATCTGAGGAAAAGAAAGCATCGAGGCACGATTTACAATTGGAGCTGTCAGTTTATCAGACTGGAGCAGGTGTCAGGAGCAGCAAGAAATCAAGTCCAGAAGGAATAAAATCAGAAATAGAGAGATGAGTAAAATCGGTAAGTAATGGCCATGGCAAAGGCCACCCGAGATTGCACAACAAAACTCCAGCATGAAAATGAAATCCAGACCCTGTATTAGAGAAAGAGTTGTAAAAAGCTCAAGAGCAATTAAAGATCTCTGCAGGTTAGGCACTATTCAGCATTGATATAAAAATAGCAATTGATTTCCACAACAGGCAGCATTCTTTGTCACTAAGTATAAAATCTACACATTTTCGTAAATAATCTTTAATATGGTAATAAAAACCAAAACAAAATATTGTTTACCTTATACATAATCATAGAAAGGCTAAGGAATCAAAATCTGTTTCGGAAATCTTGTTGGGATTTTTGTCTAAATCATATTCAATCTGCAGATGGTTTGAGCTTCCATCAGTCTATCAAAAGTTTCTCTCTACTTTTAGAACTTTATATTTTCTGATTGGCCTTGATGCAAAAAAGGAAATTTATTTCAATATGTTCATTACCAAACTAATCAGTCAGTGTCATTTAAAAATTTATTTTTCTTATTATAAAAGTTAACATGTCAATTGTAAAAAATAGAAAAAGGGATATAACAATTAATCTGAACAATAATCCTATCAACTAACCAATTACAATTACTACCAACATTTTAGAATATGTCATTTTAGAATTTTTCCCATACAGTCAAAATTGCATATACAGTATAACTGAAACTATTCAAACTGTCTCTCGCTTTTTTTACTTTAATATTTCCAAGCCATTAAAATATTTACAAATGTAAATTTAAATGCCTGAATAATGATTAACTTGTGCTCTCACCATAAATTACTTAACAATTTTCCACATGTTATGTGTATGTTATAGATGGAAGAACTGGATACAACCAAAATGCATTTACAAAGGAAATTTTTATATACAGATCTATGTGAGCATTTCTGATATTTGTCTTAGAATCAATTCTTAGATATGAAATTATTGGGTTAAAAAATATAAATAATCGGAATTTGCCTAAACCACCTGAGCTACTAGATTTTATTATTATACAAGCCAGAGAGATAAAATTTTCAAAAAGTTTGAAAGATAAAAGGAATTTACTAACTAATCTTAACTAAATTAATTGTTTGTACTTGGAAGTAGATTTGAGGAGCTAAGTTCCAATTTTCTTCTTATCCTGAAATTTTAGAGAGGACATGAAGTAAAAGGTCATTTGAAATATCTTGCACGTTTGCTCCTATGTATTTTGAGTTACGTTTAAAATTTCTAAATTCTTTAAAATTCAACTGGAATTTAACAAAATTCACCTGTCTTTATCCATTGATTTTAGATCTTGTGAATTTTGGAAGGAATGGATATACCTATCAGTGGCTGGGCCATTTGATACACAGAGTTTTACATGCTTATTTGGTGTTCTTTATTTTTGGCAGCTGGCTGGTATAGGCATATCACCTTGGACCTCGGTGTTATTAGCACCATACTCTAACCAAATGAAATAACCAGCTAGCCCAACATACTTATTTGGAAGGGATATTGTAAATATTTGTGATCTTCTCTGAGATCTCTAAATGTATCCATGTAATCAGTTTTAGAATCACACACATTGGTCAGTGAGTTTTTTAATAAGTGATAGGCTTTACCATTTAAATAAGAAAGTTAGGTGATTAGAGTACATTTATATATTTAATAAAGTTGGTATATTGGCTTAAAAATTAAAGCTAAGAGAAAGCAGAAGTTTATTGAGTTCCAGATACCATACTTTGAATTTTAAATACAGTGTTTTTATTTAATCCTCACAACAATACCATAAGACTTATTTTTCTTATTTATTTATAAATGAATAAACTGAGTCTTAATGTATGATTATCAGCAAAAGATTTGTGAATAGAATGCTTATGTTCAGTTAGACAGACATTCATGGGATAACCACAATGCACCAGACATTATGTTAAAAGGGTAAATAATGAATCTGTACAAGGCTCAAAATCTTGTTCTGGAGATAGAAATACAAAGACTTATTTTCAAATGTAGACACAAATGGCTCCACAGGAAGCCAGGAAATGCTTTCTGTGGAATATTATGGAAGATTTAAAACTTTGTACATTAGTACAATTTTGCCTTGTGAGACTTACTTGAGTGGATGAAATTCTTTGCATCCACTTTACAAGTATAACTCACCAAATGACTATGAAGAAATAGTCCACTGTTCTCTACTTTTTTTACTTGAAAATATTGAATTGAAAAATAAAGATTACATATATTTAAGGTATATATGTGATGATTTGATATACATATACATTGTGTAATAAAGGGTGTACTTGGAATCCAGTCTGTGTTGAGCATTGTGCTAGATATGTCTCATGCCATAGTGTTTATATCTCACAACATCCCTTGATGGCAGACTCTATTTACCATATTTTTTATAAGTACAGAAAGGGTGCCTCAAGGAAGTTTAATAATTTACCCAACTTCACTTAGTTCTGCCTTGAGTTCGGACTCAGATCTGTTCAATCCTGAAGCCCATCCTCTTCACATTGCATTAAGCTGCCTGAACCACACAAAGTATATAATGACTGGATAGTTACTGGAAATATTCGCAAGCCATTGGAATATTATGTGTGTGGCATAGGCTGAAGGTGATTCAGCCTCTAGTCAGCACAGTGTGTGACCCATTATTTGTGTCCATTGAACAGTCACTCAAGAATGAAGACCGGAAGAGGCTCTGGCGGGAATTGTGTGTGTGTGTGGGGGGGGGATATCGAGGAATGGGTGTCAGGGATATGCCAGGGGAAGATTCGTTACAAGACAGTCACTTTATAAAAGATAGAATGGGGTGGGGAAGAAGTAGAAGTCAGAATCTGTAGGGGACATACTCATTATCCTCTAACTTTCTTAAACTTTTATTTTTTTCAAGATTATAGTGTTCCCAGGTTAAAATATCTTTTTACTTTAATATAGCTGGGAGCCACTTTTTTTCTTTCTTCCCACATTGAAAATAAACAGGATATCCAGAGGGATATGCATCAACCAGTAAGCACTGGGAAGAAATATGTATGCTAAAAGTGTTGAGGAAAATTGAAAGAGCATAGCTATTGTTGACATCATGATTCACCATACCGGCTCTACACTTTGCACTCTAGAATTTATTGTTGAATACAATCAGTAAATCTCTTACTTGTTTAAGGGATTCTAGTAGGGTTTTGTGTTCTTGCCATTCTGGTCCAAGCTGCAGCCACTGAAATGAAAACCTTCAGACTTCAAACTCCCTTATGTTTCTTGCTCAAGATTCATCGTCCTAAAGGATCTCATCCAAAGTGCTCAGCATGGGCATGAGCCCCCACCTTGTATGCATATACGTAGTTTCAGGAAAAGCATGACATCTTGGGATTTTTAAGTAAGACATTGAATATACTACCCACCAAGATTAGATTCAATATTGCCATTCCCCAAAGTGAGACTGGGATAGCATTAGAAAAATTGGATCCTGAAAGGACAATGAAACACCAAATGTCCAAGGAATCCCCTGGCCCTGCCTCTGCAAGTTTGAACCCTTAATTGTTCATAAAGCACTGTTGTTTTAGATTTAAAAGTCTGAATTCTTATCTCAATTCCTCTCATGATATTGTGAGTGCCATAGGTCTGATAGAAAGGATGAAAAAAAAAAAAGAATTAGTATTCTAGACTTATGGCTGAGAAACTTGGCTCCTGGACTTAAATTCTGTTACAAATAATCCCCATGCATCCATGCATGCTGACAGATATGGCACAACACTTTAATCGCCATTGGCTATGGGCCTAATAAAAGGGCGGTAATAAAATCAAATTCTGCTGGGCTCCATTTTTACAGGCAATATTAAGCCCTGTGAACTTTAATGCCCACTGTCTATTTAGATAGTCATAGCTCAGAGCGGGTATTAAAAGTAGCTAGAAATACTTGTTCTGAAGTGTTGAAATATATTGCAAATTACACTGGAGTATGAGCTTAGTCCAAACTAATCCTATATTGCACTGACCTTTGCAAAATCAGTTCTGTTTTCCTTGGCAGCTTCATTTCCACTCCTTCTCTTTGTCTTATTCCCCTGAAGTTCCATCTTTATTTTATTTTGGTATCAAGAATCAGTATGAAGTGGCTGCTAGGTTTTAGGCATGTGTGTGTGAATGTGTATGATAGGTTTTGCTTCTGGGTGACCAAAACAAACCTATTTCTCATTCCATTTCCTTTGCAGCCTCATTTTCATTCCAGCACTCTGTATTCCTCAGACACCATCAAATACTTTTCCTTTGTAAAACAATGAGTGCATTATTCTGGGTTGTGCTTTTGCTAGGGCAGAAAAGAAAGCTTGAGGTTTTCTTGTTTCCCTACACGTTAAAAAGAAAATACTGTATTCTAGACATCCAAACTTTTGTGTCAACCAACATAAAAAAACAGCAAAATTAATCACAGGAGGGGTATAAAAGCTACATCTGGCATATGTTCACAGGGGCATTGTTTCCAAATTCTTAAGTGGGAAGGATGATTTCTGAGTGAAATGATAATGTAGAACAAAAGCCTCCTCTGAAAAAAGATGGAGAATTGCATTTATTTAAACAGGGAAGTGTTTTGACCTTTAGAATTTAGCCAAAAGCTTGAATAACCTCACTTCTCCATCTTTGTGTGCAGAGAAGGCGCTAATCTCAGCTCCACTTTAATAAAATTTTATCAAATATTTTGTGTGGAGTTTTACTGGAGCATCAGACCGACTGCAGATACCCAGCTGTGGCCTGTGGCATGGTCAAATACCAACTTGGCTTCAGATTTTTATGTGCAAGTTCAAAAGAGAATGCATTTTACCACCTACCATAGAATTATATGTTCACTAAATCTCAGACTAAACACAATATTAATGGATGATAAAGTACAGTATTTGGCCAAGTTCCCACTTTGCTAGAGGGTTTTGTTCTAATTTTGACTTCCAAATATGATTTTCTATCTATCATTGTGATTCTTATACTTTCATGTAGTTAATAATCATCCTAGGAGGTTGAAAATTTTATATTCTCAGAAGATATTTTACACCTTCTGAAGCAGAATATTTTGTGGTGACACTGGGTATCTGTGTTTTTTACAGAACACTCTGAATGATTCTGATGTAGATTGATCTTGAACTGTATTTTGATAAACACTAATTGGAAAAACTATACCATTCCTTTGCTTCTTATTTGTATGTATTCCAGTGATTTCACAATCTAAACAGGTTTCTAATCTTTTATTCTTGGGATGATCTTTTTAATTGTGCAATTGCTCCATTTTTTCTTAGCCTTATGTTTTTATCTTTTTAAAAATCTAACCAATAAATACAATGTTTTATCTTGTGTGCTGAGGGCTTTGATGGGGAAGAGTTCCTTTATTTGTGGCTGTCTCCATAAAGGTTGTCTGGACCCTCATGGGTTAATACTGCTGATTGACACACTGGGTAGCTAGCATGCGATCTCTTTTTTTTGTTTTGTTTTTGTTTTTGTTTTTTTTTCATGCAGTCTTAGTGTGTCTGGGAATAATTGGTTGTCCTATCTCATCAGCATCAATGGAATAGAGAGGGAGACATAAGACCTATGCTGAGAGTTTTTCTTTCCTTTCTTTGTCCTCCTATTAATGATAAGAAAACAAAGATAGTTAGAGGAAGGGGAGATCAGTAGATATATTAAAAGAAGATGACTGAAGAGAATGTTTTCCTGTAGCCATAGCTATTGCATATGGAGAACTCAGATAGATTTGATACCAAATTGCAATCTCAGTGGCCAGGAGCGAGCATCTTTATCTCCCTGATACTAAATATTGCTATTATTAAAATTGATTTTACAGGAAATAAATATATGGAAAATGTCCAAATATGCTTCTCAATAATAACTATTCCCTCTCCCCTATCTAGCAAGACTGTATTCATCAAAATGACTTTAATATATTTTAACATTCACTAATTAACATTGGAAATCACTTTGGTTAGCAACTTTTTCATAAGTGTTAATGACTTTAACTTTACTAGTTTTACTTTCAAATGATAACCTAACCTCATGTATTGAACACTTGGAGCAACGTATATTTCCAGTTACAAGACAAAGAAAGTTTAGTGATTAGACTTCTTCTTTGGGTCTCCACTTAATTAGGTGGCACAAAATAGCCTGGGGAAAATTCAAGATGAACTCCCTTGCTACTGCCTGGCTCAGTTTGTCTATTTCTTCTGTTTATATCAAGGAGATTAATGAACAAATCTATATTTAATGTTATGTCAGGTATATATACAATAAATTAGAATTGTTTCCCTCCTCCATCACACTGTCCCTCACTTAAATTCATCTTTGGCCACAGACATATATTTAGTTAAAGTCAACATTCTAGAGAATAACCTCTAGCTCCTTTCATTCTGTGCACTATTGTCAATTCCTAAGAAACATATAACCCTAATTAAGAGAGAAAGGGCCACAAGTCAACAGCTGGGAATCATAGCATCGTGAAGCTTCAAACACTGTCTACTTTAGACTCAGCTCAAGTGCCATATCCTTCCACCCCCACAAATGAAGTCATCAAGTAGAAACAATGACCCCTATTTTTGAGTGCTCACAGAAATCTTCCCAAACATCTGTCATCATTTATCACCTTAGTTAGGCATCAGGTACTATAGATGTTCTGGATCCAAAGGTGATTGAGAAAAGACCCATGCCCTCCATAAACTCATCTAGTAGGGGAAACTGATGGTCAATTGTATCACATGGAATAAAGGCTCAATGAGAACGAATGAATAAATAAATGAAGTAACCTGGGGAAAGTTCCAAAATCGAATATCTCCCACTCTATTTTGTAGTAATAGAAATACACATTAGGAAAGCTAATATACATTTTGTGCTTCCTAGCTATCAAGCAGAGTACTTAGCACATTATAAAATATTATTTCACTTAGTCCTTTGACCAACCGTAAAATAAAGAAGATAATGAGTCATCTTTCAACCTTTGGGAAACCAAAACTCAAGAAGTAATGCAGCTTTTCTATTGTCACACAGTAGGATTTAAACACAGATTTACCTCATACTGGAGCCTAAAGCTCTTGAACGAGACATGAACACAAATCTACTTGGGTTTGCACGATGACAGTTTTTGTGAGGATACATAGAAAAATCATAGAATGTATACTGGAATCATCTATTGTCGGTATGGAAATAAGATATGTCCTCTGTTAAGGAGTTCATTCCATTCACATTAACCTCATTGCTCCTTCTTTTAAAAGAAATCATATGGTATAGGTTAAATGGAAATTGTGGTCAATTTCAGAAAAGAAATACTACCTGTCAACATACATTTTTGCTATCTATTCATTGTTTCTATAAAATGGCACATCAACAAATCTACTTAAAAATAGGAAAAAGATAAACACAAAAGGTGTTATTTATTTGTAGACTGTAACACATTCTACACAAAGACAAAATGAAAATCAACCTGGTAATAACCAAAACATTTCTAAAAAGTAGAAGTTATCAAATCATATAACATACAAATCTCTTTAATAACTTATTTCCCAGTTTTCTAGATCTGAACAAATCATCAGGCATCCGTTGAAGTGTACTCATCCTTGCAATGGAAATCATGTAAGATCAAGAAAGCAGTTTATCTTTCATCTTCATGAAGGTTTCTTTGCAAGTCGACATCATCTCAGTCCTAGCCACTATATTTTTACAATAGTCAGCATATTAGGGTGTTATATTTTAAAATACTGAGTAGTTCAGGAGAATAGCCTGATGTTCTGGCATTTCGAAGAGTTTGACAACCAACCATTCATTTTCTGAATAAGAAAGGAAAAAAGGAAGTATGAAATTAAATAAGGAAGAAAGAAAGAAAATTGTGGGAGAAGAAAAAAATAATGTTGGATTTTTTTACAGATGATGAAAAGCCAAAATTTGGATTTGGAATTGTAATAGTGAAATATTGCTGTGTAAGAAATTACCTCAAGCTCAATGGCATAAAGCAACAAATACTTATTATTTCATTTAGTTTCTGTATCTCTGGAATGTGGGAGAGACTTTGCTGGGTGATTCCAGTTAAGGTTTTTCATGAAGTTGCAGTTAAGATGTCAGCTTGTGCTGCAGCATTAGCTTAAATTGACAATGTCTGCTGGCAGTTTACCTAGGTTCAAATAACAGCTTAGTATTTCACCAATTTTGTGAACCTAAAATATTTGTTTCCTTAAAGACTTAGATAAAATTATTATTGTCACTTCCCAGATTGACAAATTAACTTGTGGAAATATTGTGAGTACTAAAGGAGATAATGCCTCAAAAGCAGTTAGCCAAATTCCTGAAACAAAGCAAGCACTCAGAAAATGTTAGTTTTTACTTTTGATATAATGAAATATACTTAGAAGAAAAATAGAAAAGAACACAGTTATGAGAGCATGAAATTTTCTATTATGTCAGCTCATGTATACAGAGTATCTATCTCCTTCAGTATGACAGCAATTGTGCTGGGCACTGCAGATGCAGTCATAACTGAGATAGGTTAAGGTTCATCTTACTTGAAATATAAGCACAAGAAGTAGAGTAGCAGGGAGAATAATTATAAAGCAAGGAAGGACATCATGCTCTAAAAATGAACACATAAGAGAAGAGTGATATCAGCAAGACAGTGGACAAGCAGGTCCCAACACTCATACCCCATAAAAATGATTAAGCAACTACCTACCAACAAAAATTGCTCTGGAAGAGCTCCAGTGTACAGTGATGAAGCTGCAGTAACCCAGTGGAGCACAAAGACTGAGGATAGCCTCATAGAAAAATATAGGAAGCATGCAACTTGCATCACTCCATCCCCAGTATGGCACAGCTTGGTGCCGTGAGTGATCTCTTCAGCTGTGACTTCCCACCATGGGGGAACAGAAGATCAGAAAGCTTCCAGTAGCCCCCACCACTGCTGTGGACATCTGCAGCTTTCACCAAGGAGGACTCTCACAGTCTTCTCTCATGCTGATTGCAGCTGACAGAGCTGCCTGGAGAACATGCCTCTGTGTCCCCCTCTGGAGAAGGAACCTCACCTCCACCTTCTGCAGTATCCCTGACCAACCTGGATCTGTAGATGCAGCTGAGACTTACCCCTATTCCAGCACCTCCACATGCACACCTCGGACCACAGCTGCCACCACTCTGCAAGTGACTATACTCTGGACTCTGGCTTCACAGCTGCTCCACACATGCCCATACTCTGAACCCTAATGCCAAGAGTGATCCCCTTGGCCATAACTTCCCATTGGGAAAAAGGAGAACAGGAGGATCTCAGCAGCCTTCATGTCCAAGGACCCAGAAGCCCTCATGACTGCTGCAGACACCAGCAGCCTTGGCCCCTGAGGAAACTTATCTCACACTAAATACAAAAATAAACTCAAAATAGATTAAAGACTTAAGCACGAGACCTGAAACTGTGAAACTACTAGAAGAAAACATAGGAAAAAAGCTTTTAGGCCTTGGAATCAGCAAGGATTTCTAGGATCTGACACCAAAAACACAAGCAACGGAAGTAAAAATAGACAAGTGTGACTACATCAAATGAAAAAGCTTCTGCACAGGAAAGGAAACAATGGATAGTGTAGTGAGGCATGTTCTCCCTACAGAACGGTAGATAATATGAGGGCACTTCAAAAAGTTCATGGAAATTTGTATCATCTTTTAATTTTTCTTTTCCATGAACTTTTTGAAATGCCCTCATATTATCAAACTACATATGCAAAAAGGGGTTAATATCGAAAATATATAAGGAATTCGTGTAACTGAATATTAAAAAAGTAATAAATGACTCAGTTAAAATGAGCAAAGGACCCTAGTTTCTCAAAAGAAGACATAAAACTGGCTAACAGGTATATGAAAAAGTTTTCAGCTTCACTAATCATCAGGGAAATGTAAATCAAAGCCACAATGAGATGGCACCTCACACCTGTTTAGAATGGCTATTATCAGAAAGACAAAAGATAACAAGTGTTGGCAAGGATGTAGAGAAAAGAGAATCCTTGTACACTGTCAGTGGGAATACAAGTTGGTACCGCTGTTATGGAAATCAGTATGTAGGTTCCTCAGAAAATCAAGAACAGAACTACCTTATGATCTAGCAATTGCAGTTCTGCATACATATCCAAAGGAAATAAAATCAGAATGCCAAAGAGATATCAGCACTCTCATGTTTACTTCAGCATTATTCATAATATTCAGGACATGGAAACAACCTGAGTGTCTGTCCACGGATGAATAGAGCATATGTGAGAACACACACACACACACACACACACACACACACATACACACACACACACACAAGTATATGGTACTTCAGAAAGATTCATATTACCTTTTAATTCTATTTTTCCACAAACTTTTTGAAGTTTCTTTGCATGTGTGTGCATATATATAATATATATTTAAGATATTGTGTGTGTTTGTGTATATAAACATACACACAACATGAAATATTATTCAGCCTTAAAAAAGAAGGTAATCTTGCCATTTGTGACAACATGGATGGACCTGGAGGACGTTCTGCTAAGTGAAATAAGATAGATACTGAAAGGCAAATACTGCATGATCTCACTTATATGTGGAATCTAAAATAGTCAATCTCATAGAGGCAGAATAATGGTGTTTATGAGGGGCTAGGAAGAGGAGGAAATAGGGATACGTTGGTCAAGGGGTACAAAGTTTCAGGTGTGAAAGATTAATAAATTCTAGAGATCTAACATACCACACAACAAATACAGTTATCAGTACTGTTTTGTATACTAAAATTTAATAAGAAGGTAAACAGTAAGTATTCTTACTACACACACACACACACACACAAACACACACAAAGAAAATGGTGACTAAGTGAGATGGTGGATATGTTTATTAGCTTGGTTATGGTGATTATTTTACAATGTATACATATGTCAAGTCACCAAGTCAGACACCTTAAATATGTGTCAATTTTAATTGTCAATTATCCACAGTAAAGCTGTAAAAAATGAACACAAGAGAATTTAACCTAATCTGGAGGCTTTTGTAAAAACCTCCCAGAAAAAGAACTATTTGAATTGATCATTAGACAGAGAGGCAAAATGTTGTGGGCAGAGCATAGAAGGTAGTGGATCCTGGTGTTCAAATGCCCAGGGGCAAAACAAAGTGTACCCCAGTTGAGGAGCTGGAAGAAGTCCAGGGAGTGTGGGTTAGGAGAACTCACTGGGGTGTCAAGGCGACTGAAGGGAAGGGCACACCAAATCAAGACAGGTGGTTGCAGGTGTTCATGTGTGTGTGTGTGTGTGAATTAAAGGAAACTTCTGAATGCAATCATACAGTATTTCTGACTAGAGAATAAGGAATATATTATAAACATGGGGTGAATGGAATATAAGATTTTTCTGGAGAGATAGACAGAAGCCAAATCACAAAGGGACAACATTGCCATGAGACATAATATGTCCCTGGAAAATATTTTAACTTCTTCCAAATATATCGAAACACATGTTGCAAGTGACAGTTCATATTCTGTGGAAAGCCAAGATCACAAGGATGTATGATGTCTCCACTCTATACTGAGTTTTACCATGGCCATTGGGATGCAAGAAAATAGGAAGGAAGTGGAAAACCCACTTCACAATCTGCCTCACTGACGGCACCAGAGCATTAGCATCTAGAAGCAAACACTGGGCAGCATGAGAAATAGAGTAAGTCTTACCTCTGAGGTTTTCCTACATTCCCTGTCTCCTATTTGGGCTATTAAAGAACACTTTTCTTCTCAAGGGTCCTTACTCCCGAAATTGCAGAATCATGGCAATGACAGTTAGAAATATTTTCTACGGAAGTCAGCTCAATTTATAGACTGACAATTCTTAGCCACCGTCCTTTTGGTATGTCTTATTGGGTGAGAATATTAACCAAGTTAAATGTTCCCTCTTAGGGGAACGAGCAATAAATAAATAAAATAGTATTAATATAAATATTAATATTATAATACTAAATAATAATAACATAATATTTATTATTATTATTATAGATAGATAAATATAGATAAGTATAGATATGTCTCCCCAATTTTATAAATGAAGAAACAGGATAACAAAGTTTACAAATATCACCCAGGGTCATATAATTGCAAAGCAGTGCAATCAGGTTCAAATCAAGGTCATTACGATTCTAAAGCTTGTGGTCTTTTGCTACCCTGTGCTACCTCTTCATGCCAAATAGCTCCTTGTCCTGGGCAACCATCAACATTGCATTACTGATTCATTCCAATTCTCCCAGGATTATATTTCCATTTGTGAAGAAATAATAAAGGTTTTAAAATAATGAATACTAACGCATTAATATGAAATTCTTCTGCGAAATCGTTATGCCTTTGTTGTGGGGTTAAATTTGTCAGAATTTCTTTCAGGAGGAAGGTACATCTTTCTGGTATTTGGACTTGCCATTTGTAGCTAGAAGTCACATTTTCTTCTGTGTGCATAATGAATGGGTCAGAATGAATCATCTGATCAACTTTTCAGTAGACACCCGTCTCAGAAGTGTGTCTGTAAGTATAAATTTCATACAGCTTTGGTTTAGATTGCTGGATATAAGCTTAATTTTAAAAAGCAAAAATTGAAGAAAAAGTACCTTGAGGCACAAGTAGAATAAAATGGCCCAGGCATTTTGAATGCCAAGAATGGTTAGGTTCTGTGTTAAATAATATGTGTTATTATATTTTCTTCATATCCGTGAAAATAGGGCCCATTTTTTTTTCCTTTTAGAGATGTGAAAACTGAGTCTTAGATAATAGCTTAGTAGATAATATGTTCAGAACCCAAATCTATGGTGTGACGTCTCCAAACCCTTGCCATTTCCCCAATCTAAAACATACAGGAATAAATAAATTTTCCTTTTAAGTCTTACACATATAAGGCATTGTGTTGTTTTACTCAATTATAACAACCATTTTACTACATACATAGAATTTAAACCCCACTTGTATGGATGGGGAAATCTAGAAACAGTTTACTTGACTAGTCCAAATGCTATATTCAGAATAAGGTAACAGGACATCAACCTACATATGCCTTCCTGCAACGCCTAAGCCAACAATGTTCTGCTGCTTTAAAATATGAACTAAGCATCTGATATTCTTAAAAATTAAGATACATATTAATTAATAACAGGATTATCTTCTCAAGGTCAGAAGTGTTTTCTTCACAGGTTACTTAGGTCTAGCCTCAATTGACTGTGAAGCTATCTATGTTATTAATAGAAATATGTACTTTGTCAAACTAGTGCGACTTTTAACTTTTTTTTCCTATAGGTCAGCTGAGCTTTCATGCTAACATATTCCTCCTCAACTATGCTTTTCTGCACTCTGATACTTAAGATCACCTCTAATGTACAACCCATGACAGCATTCAAGTTCTCTTGGGTTTGACTAACTTCTCAGATAAGAATTTCAGACAATTCAGTTGCTCTGACTTGCACATACTCTATCCTGAGGCTATATTAAGGCATCTCCCTTTCTCTTTTAGCTGAGGACTAGACAGAAAAGCATAATGTTAAAGTGGTCAGAGCTCATGCCTGCCAAAGATTGTCCGTTTCAGGAAAGTATTCTTTCTGGTAAGCTACTGGAGGTTTTCCAAAGATTTAGGGGTTGTCCTTGGATTTCACTACATTTGCTAAATATGTTGCCAGACCACCAGAAGGTAGAGGGCACGTTTAAGCTGAGAATAGTTATGGCCAGTTTTCGAGGCCAAATTGAGAATTTTGCTGTGAAAGCTAGAGCCACTCAGCAGTGTTTGACGGAAGTGTGTGGTCCACACTATGTGACTGTCAGGCAGATGGTGGACAAGGGAACATTTCCAATGCAAGACTGACAACCTACTTATATTTAAATCCTCATATCTGTAAAAATATCTGACTCACAGTAGGTCTTCAGTAGAAGATGACTTTGACTAAACAGTATGCTAGATAGTATAAAGATGATACTGGATAGTGAATTCCAAGGTTATCCTCAATCTTTTATCAACTACACGTTTGTGAACAAAGTGAATTTCAATGAATGCTTTGCAAATAGATATAAGTGAGTGCTTCAGAAAGAATGATCATAACTTCCCTTGGGTGTCCCCTTAGATATTGTGACATTTGGGCTGCACTGGGACCTGACAAATATGTGGGATTCTCTCTTTCATTTTTAATCATGACAATGACTCCTGGGTTTTGTGGTCCAGGAAATATCCATCCATGTTAGCTGATTATACATATTTTTAATATCCAGAAATACAAAGCATTCAGACTCTCACATCTTGCCAGGCATAGTTCAGACCATCAAACCAATTCCTCTGCTGATTACCTGAGGCTTCCAGGGAGTCTCTTTGTTATGAACAGAATTTACATTAAAGAGGTTTAAAATCATTAAAGCACTGATTTTGAGGCAACTGTCTATAGCCCATGCCTTTCTGTAGAAGATAACACCAGAGCTACCAGCTTGGGTATATTCCTTTTAACCTAATTTTTTCCACACATGCATTTATTTAACTCATTAATTTAACACATAATTTTGAGTATGTACTGTATGCTGGATTCTCACTACTTTTTACTGATGAAAAGGCAGGGATTAACAAGAAAGGAACAGCCAATACAGAAGAAAATTCCTTAATATCTTGAAAAGGATAGGCAGCAGAAATGTTATTTCTCTCCATAATCTTTATTGCAGGAAGAAGCATGTGTACATGGACTCCAGAACCATGTTATTTGGGCTTCTCATGTTACAGTTTAGGTTAGGACTCAGAGCGAACACCCGCTAAGTCTCAGATCACATAGAGTTCTTTTTTCACCTCCCTACATATACGGATAAAAGACCAGCCTTCCACAGGATTACACCTGCCTCCTTAACACTAGTCTGGTAATCCTCTAAACAGTCATTCAACTGGACTAAGCCCACAAAATAAGCAACACTTTAAGCTAAAGCCCCTGGTAAAATATGTATGTTTTACTACACTAGTGACAGGATAGAAGATCATTTACATGGGTGTCTGCTTAATCATCCACACCCCTGGATTGTTTTAAAAGAAAGTATTTTTGACCTTTAAGAATGTGCCTAGATTGTATGATGTGCTGGGCTGTGATGGCCAGTCAATCATATCACAGTGGCCCATCCCACACAGTAAAGGCAGGACAGTGCACATTGTCTTTAGAACACACATGGCTCTTTCAGAAATCAGGACTTGTTACGAAAATGCTATTAATTTTGAGAGACAAAACTAACTTGCTCTTAGCCATACCCTATTTCAACTTCGGAGAGAAATTTGGAAAAGGAATGATATATGAATAATAATAAATAAAATTAACAATGCTTATTAAAAGAATGGAATCACAATTCTTCCTTTCAGATTCTCAGACATTGTTTTCACAAATATTGATTGGTGAAGTCTTTCTCATATTTACAAGTATTTCTCAGTATATATTAACATTGATTAAAATTGCAGCATGATGCTTTTTTTGTATATTTTAAGGAAATGGTTGTAGATGATAAATACTCAGTGAAACTCTGATGACTACAGTGCATGCGTGGTGTTTTATATTTGTGGTTTCTACAGAAATTTATATATTTTGCCATCTTCAGGTAAACCCATTTTCTAAATTTTATCAAAGTAAAATATACATTCAGAAAATTATATAAATATTTAATATAAAATATTTATTTTATATAAATAATTATTTTTATATATTTTATTTTATTTTTTTATATATTTATTTTTATATAAAAAGTATATAAATATACAAGTATATAAAAGTATTATAAATATACAGTATGATAAATTTCCACTAACAAAACACACTCATGCAATCAGCACTAAGATCAACAAACAGAACATTACCATAACCTCAGAACTTTCCCGCCTCATGTTTGATTTCAGTCTCTAAAAGTTCCAAAAGGCTACCATTATTCCAAATTTTTATTTTATATATGAGTAGACTCATAGTATATATAATCTTATTTTTAGAATACAATTGTATGTCATTTTTAACTGAACATTATGCTTGTGAAATTTATTTATATTTCTCTGTGTGATGTATTTTTTATTCTAATTGTCATAATTTTTATAATGATAGTTGATACAGTTGTGTGTCAGTTATTTTAAATTCTCATTCAAAACAAAATATGGGGAAAATTCACCTATTTCTTTTATATTATAACCTATACAGTAGAGGCTAAAATTCTTTTTATGATCACTATGCAATTAAAGAGTTAAGATATCTAAATTCTGAATATACAGTAAATTTAGAGTCAGTCTCCCCACTTTTCAGGTAAGTCAACATCTGCTAAAGGTAGTTTCCTATTTAGATGTTACTTTCCCCAATTAGCTTGAACTGTTCGGTAAAGCAAAACTCATTAAGGAGTATGAAATACTTTTACAATCAAAACATGTTTCACTCCATTTCTAGATTACTGAATAGAGTACAAGGGAAATAAAAGTTGTGTGTGCAAGAGCATTCATTTGGTCGATGGTAAAAATAAGGTACAAATCCAAGTCTCTTTCTCGCAGTGACACTCAGACTCACCCGTCTCATGTTTCACGTTGAAGCTGTGTGATAGACTAGATCAAATTCAGTGAATCAAAATTAAGTTCAATGAAGGCAAACGCATTTTTGTCTCATGTCATTCTTGCATTCTAGCAGAGTGTTAGGTACACCATTGACTATATTCATTCTAAATGGCTAAGCTGAAATTCAGTATCTTTGGGTTGATAGGGATGGCAGGCTAAACACACCCACCAAAAGATGGCTACTTCCTAATCCCAGACCCTGTGAAGGTGTTATGTTATATGGCATGGAGAATTAAGGTTGCAGATGAAATTAAGATATTTTAATTAGCGGGCTTTCAGATGGGAAGATGATCTTGGATTGTTTAAGTAGGGCCAATGTAATCACAATGGCCATTATAAATGGAAAAGGGAGGCAGAAGAGGAGGTCAGTGTCAGAGTGAAGTTTGAAGATGTTCTGCTGCTGGCTTTGAAGGTGGAGGAAGGGGAGAAAATGGATTTTCCTCTAGGGCCACTATAAGGAACTCATTCGAGCTGGCACCTTGATTTTAATCCAGGGAAACACATTTTGAATTTTTCACTGTCGTAACTGAAAGACAATAAGTTTGTGGTGTTTTAAGCCACTAACTGTGTGATAATTCTTTACAGCGAGAATAAGAAACTAATATAATAGCTGTGGGTAATTGACTAAGAGAAAGTCTTTTTCCTGGATCAAAGAGAAAATAAGAGTGAAGGGGTAAGAGATAAATCTTTTTCTTTCTCAGAATCTGATGACTAATTTACCTTCCTCCACAAAGCAAGTAGCAGATGATTCCTTAACAAATTCGTTGCTTTAATTCCTGAGTAAGATGGCATTTTTATAAATGAATGCAAATCTACTTCTGTCTCAGCCAGGAAAATATATGCATTGCTTGAAAGTCAAATGCAGACATGGGCAGAATGAAAGTCCTTGTTTCTTTGTCCTTGCCCCAAAGAAGCATTTTTTTGTTCCATTTACTGAAGATACAAGATGATTCTGATGGAGAAAGGGAGAGGGACCTCTCTGACTCTGAGGCCCCCAGGTGTCTGCTAATGTAGGATTTGCCTTCAAGCCCCTTCTCCAGAATATATCCCAGAGAGTGTGTTAAAAATAGTTTCTCTACTTAAGTTTAATTATAACTGTTTTCTCATGTTCCCATAAGAAACATTTCAGAATGTGAAAATCTGGTGCATATGGAAATAGGAAATTCATAGGGGCTTCTGGGTACCTTGGTTCACAGTAATGTAAGGAGCCTGTTTCATTTTGAATGCCAAAATTGCTCCAACAAATCTGGAGTTTTGTCACTGAGTGAGAAATTAGAGTTAAATACTCAGAGCTGGGAATGACATTGAGAGACAGAAACGGAAGTAACCAAAGAGGAAAGGTGCTCTATTCATTATTCTTAAATTATAATAAACTCAAAAGTCTTATGCTTTTAAAACCTTGCTAGGAAAAATGGCTTGGAATTTTCGGACCACTCTTCTCAAGTGCTAGCTGAGATTTGCAAAATGGCTTAATAATATTGTCTAATTCCACGAACCAAAGTGTTGTGCACTGTGGCAGATAATGGACGCTAAAGCCAGGAAGAGAAGCAGGCAAAGGGCTCTTAGTGTCCCCATGCACACTCACCAGCATGTTCTTGACTTACCATCCATCACTCACCATCAGCCTCACACACTACTTCCTCCTTCTATCCACTTTGACCTTTGCAAATGAGGTTCTAAGTAGTTGTCATATCAGACCCTTGATGAATATCCCAGGAAAGGAAGTATCATGGGAAGCAATGTAAAAATACCTTATAGAAACAAAAAATTCCCAACTTTGAAAATCACACAATGCTCAGTTTCTCTTTAAGTCCTTTCAAGGGAAGAACTATCTCTTCAAAAATTTAGAAAAGTTAATCATGCAAAATTAGTATTTGATGGGAACCTACTACATAAACACTATTGATGCATGGTAAGTTTACATGTAACTTTTTATGCAATGCCCTGACTTAGCATTATTATCCCATTTTCCAAATAAGGAAACAGACTCAGAAGAGGTTACCTACTTACTCAGTGACTGCACTAGTGAATGGTAGATAGGCTGATGAGGAACCAAAGAATGCCAAATCCCAAAGCATAAACTACTACTCAGGGTTGTCACACTGATTTACATCTATCCTATCATTTTATTAACTCACTCTGTAACTTGTACCCTTTCTTGTTTCTTCTATTTTCTGGTAATTTCCAGCATAATCTTCCTTTATTGATTTATTTAGACATTATATTTAAATATTTTAAAATATACCTTTGAATCCCATCTAGCATCAAGGACAATGCCTACTGCAAAGTATTTGGTAGCATTAGCTAAGAGCAAAATGAATCTACTTTATAATTGTGAGCTCTTCAAGGACTTAAGCTACAGCTACATTATTCTACTCACAGGATTTGTGGCCCTTATTCAGTTTATGACCAACAAAGCAGTTAAGAACACTGTCCTGGGTTAGATTCCTCTTTCTGACACTTACCTGTTAGGTGACATAGCCAACAGACATAACCCCTCTGTGCCTCAATTACCTCATCCATAAAATAGGGTTAATAATAGTGCCTGCTTATACACCACTACCTTCAATATTGCCATATCCATCTCTCATAAATAAGGCTTCCCTAATGTATAACCACAGCACAAACAGCAAATAAGCGAGTTGATTTTCACATACTACTATTATCTAGTCCACATCTTATTCAAGTTTCTTCAGTTATCTCACCATGTTCCTCACGGCAAAAGGATCCAATAAAGGATCACATGTTGCACCTAGTTGTTGGGCCTCCCTAGTCTCCTTTAATCTTGAATAATTCTTTAATAATTATTTGCTTTTTCTATCTCTGACGCATTGACTATTACAAGCTGGTTGTACTGCAGAATCAGCTCCACTCTTGACCTGACTGATACTTTGTCATGATTAGATTCAGGGTACGCTTCTTAAGCCTGATCATCACAGGAGTCTACCATGCGCTTTCCATCACATCCTATCAGGTGGAACATAATTTCCAAGTGTTCTACTACTGATCATACTAACTTCAACAACTTGACTTAAGTGATATTTACCACATTTCCCAATGCCCAGTTGTTATTTTTCCCCTTGCATTCAATATTTGTTTTTCTGAGGAGAGAGTGCTAAGGGAAATCATTTGAGAACATGTAAATATCAGAATCTAAATCAAAATTACACATATTGATGCAACCTTCCTGAATCAATCACCGCTCTGATGGATGTTAAATGGAGACCTTCCAAATTACCCCATTACTTCTAATTTTATTGGTTAGTATTCTACTGTAAAGAACAGTTACTTTTCTCATTTATGTATTCATTTATGTATTTATATAATTACAGACTCGTTATTTACATTGGTGCTCAAATTGGTGCAGATTCTGCCAAAGGGACCTCTTGAAGTTGAGTTTGGTGTACTTTTGACACATCATCATTATTCTCGGAGCATAATCTTACTCCAAGATGTTACAAGTTCCTCATGTAGCTTTTCTTCACATCACTAGAATTAGACATTTATTGAAGGAGGAGTCTTTTTTCCTTTCTTTTACTTTCTTTTTTTGTTGTTGTTGTTATTGGAGAATTGCTTAGTTATCAGAACTTGGAAATATATGTCCATAAATATATGAAATATATGTATGCAAAATCATAATACTTACATTAAATCCATTTGTCTATATACCTCTATTTATCTACCTATCTAATCATGAGTAACAATACTTCTGATACAAATTTGAATGCAATCCAAAAGAGGCTTAATTTTAGATTTTCTGCTGCTCACATTTGTAGCACCATCCTCTGCTAGTAAGAAATTCTCCTGCAATATCCTCAATATTTTTATTTTCTCTCTATATTAAACCAATATTCTCACCTTGCCTGGCTGTCTTCCTTCTCAGCTGCTTTTCTTGCTCAGCCTCTAATCTTACCAGCTCATCAAGATCCTATTTGGCCACCTTCTTTACATGAGCTTCTTGACTGAGGAAGGAGAAAATTAAAGAGGGAGGAAGGCAAGAAGGAAGAAAAATGCCCTTTAATAACTTAAAAATAATGGAATTCAGATGCTATATTGTAAAGGTAGTTTTCTTTTCTCTTACCTTGATATTTGTCGTTACCATCACTTCAGTCTTCTTAGCCAGGTACCAGGGAATCATTGTATATTTTTCCTTTCTTTGTGCCACTCCTCCAAATATAATCAATAATACCACCCAACTAATTTGATAGTTTAAAAATATTATTGCTTGTTGTTTAGTACATTATACCATAGTTGGGAATAATTTGAGTTCTTTCCAATTATACGTTAGACTCCTTATTTAATTCTGGACTCTTAGGGAGGTTAGGTATCATATTTAGTGTCACATGACTAGTGAGTTTAACTTAAAACCTACACTCTGCTTCCTCCTCTTTGCTTGAAATGATGGCAAACTCCAGATAGGTTTTCATGTTTCTCAGTTTGTGGTAGAATAGACCAGAATGAATGGAACTTATAGGCATGGGCCTGAGTGTAGCCTCACAGAGTCTGCATCCCCTACAGGCCAGGTGAATAACCATGTATTTTCTGGTGAGGCCAAGAGTGGACCAAATATCACACTGAGCATTGGAGGTTTAGATTTGATCACTTTTGTCGGGTCACCTGTTTATCTGTTTTTATTTGTCAAAACGGCTGTTGAAAAATATGCTGTCCTTTGATTAATACTAAGCAGTACTCTTTGATTCTATTAAGATTTGCCTGAGATCCCCCAAACTCTCTCCTTTAAAGCTACATTCCCCATTTCATGGATTACTTTGTTTATTGCCTTCATCTATCAAGAATTTGGGTTGGAAAGTGTACTGTTGCATAATAGTATGACTACAAACTTAACAGCTTAAAGCAACCATCATTATCTCACACTTTTTTGTGGGATAGGAGTCAGGGAGCAGCTTAGTTAGGTCTTCTCCATAGAGTCTCACAAGTTTCCAATCATGGTTTTGGCCAAGGCTGCAGTCTGATTTGAGGCTGGACTGAGGAAGGATACACTTCCAAGCTCACATGGTTGTTGTTAGCACTGAGGTCCTCACAAGACTGTTGGATTGAGGTTGCATGCTGTTGACTGGAATGTACTCTCTTTACTTGGCACGTGGGCCTGCTCAGCATGGCAGCTTGCTTTCTCAAGGCTGACATGAGAAAATCTGTTAGCAACATGGGTAAAAGCTTATGTATCATTAGCACTGAGGTAACATCCCATTACCTTTGTTGTTTTGTTTTGTTTTGTTTGCTAAAAGCAAGTCAGAGTTTCTGCCCACACTCTAAGAGAGGGGATTACATAAGCCATGAACATCAGGAGGTGGAGGCCATAGGAACTACCTTAGAGTATGTTTGCCAGAGAAGGAAAGAAGAAAAGGATGATTAATGACTTTTACTTTTTTTCTCTCTCTAATACGATCATTAGACACTGAATAATATCTGCATACTTGGTAAAGGAAAACCCCATCTAAATCAGAGTCTGAGGGCCAGAGCCGTGGCTTACTCGGGAGAGTGCGGTGCTGTAGCACCGAGGCCACAGGTTCGGATCCTATATAGGATGGTTGCGGTGCGCTCACTGGCTGAGTGTGGTGCAGACCACACTGTGCTGAGGGTTGCGATCCCCTTACCAGTCAAAAAAATAATAATAATAAAAAATAAATAAATCAGAGTCTGACATGTTGTACATTGTTTTTTTGAATTTCTTATTTAACTAATTAGCACAAATTTTATTAGTCCGTATAGGAAACCTAAGACTCATTAAGGACTCTAGCACATGCCCCTTTAATGTGTGCCTGAACAATGAAAGAAAATAAGAAAGATAATATTTCTTCTTCCTAGACACAAAATAGAAGATGGCGTGATCCAGATTTCAGAATGATACATATCTGGGATTTAATCTCCTTCCCAGCATTTATTCTTTTGGTGGCCATATGCTCATAGTTTATACCCATTAGGTAGATGTGAAAGCAAAGATTCAAATAAGGTTAAAATAGTATAAAACCTTTTTTTATTCTATGAGCTAGGCATTATTATTGAGGAATTTGATTATGCGATTCCTCTAATAGTAAATACCACATATTTGTTATAATTATTTAATGTCACTGAAAATGAGGATGGGAAGTAATAGTATTGTTTCACAGGTTCTGTGAGACAGTATTTTCAGTTCTCTTAGGAGCCTTCTAAGTGCAGCTCCTAAGACATTTGTGGTTTGGGACTATGTTTTGGAAGAATTTTTGAAGAGTACAGTCATGATATAAATATATTCATTTTATTTTCTTCACCTGCACAACAATGAGGATATGGGGCTATCTTACTTCTACTTAAAATATAATATTCAAGTTGGAGGCCTATGTAAAAATGGAAATAATTCTGGCCATGAGAAATACAACAGCCAGATTTATCTAACCTGCCGACTATAACATGAAGTTCTAAGATTGAGAACTAGGTGTGATTAATCATGATTCTAAGACTTGGCACTAAAGAGTAAATATTGGAATTATAATCTGGGCATGGAGACAGGACCTCTTTTCTTATATTACCAGGAAGAAAGCAATTGGATAAAGCAGAATTTAAGAAAATAAAGAAAGAAAGGAAAGTTAGAATTATACAGCCATATTCAGGCTTCAGTATACAATCACTATAAAATTCTTTTTCCTTCTGATATGCTCCATTTTGAGGTGCTTTAGGGCAGTGAGATGAGGATTTGGATGGGATAGAAACTTTATTCTATTACATCGAGATTTAGGAAACCCAAATCCAGATTCCAGTCTTGCATCTGCCAAACTGAATCACCTGGGATGTCTTATTTGACTCTTCTAGTTGTAATTACAACATCTGGCAAATGGGAAGTAGTGAAGTACATCAAGAATAGCAAAAAAGGAAAAATATTGTATATCTTTTCTAATAATTGATAGCGTCTGTCTAGAAAGCCATGTTGTGACAGTTTGAATCCACACAGAGATCCAGTGAGGAAGATTGCAGGGGTCAATTAGTGATAGTTGCCATGGACATGGGGGTAGCAGGGGCATCTTGACTGATACACATTTTCCAGCCCATGATGGATTTAATATTCTAAATATCTATGATGTATTTTCTCTTACTATTGAATAGAACAATTTCTTTTAGTTTTAGAGAGAAAGCTTGATTAAAAATGGTGCAACATTTATTTTTGGTCCTTTTACACTTTAGTTCACAAATTCCATGCCAGTGAGGAGTGTATCTTTTTTGGCTCCATGTTGTATTCACCGAGACTAGCCAATTCTTAGCATATAGTAGGAGTTTAATAATCAGATTGTGGGACCCCTAAATTATTCAACGCTGCATCCAAAGAAACTATGTACTAGATTCCATTTCACACTGGCTTTCCCTGACAGAGGCAGTAGTTAAGCTAGTTTTAAAGACTGGAATATATTTAAGACAAAGAAACCAACAAAACAAAACATAAAACATGCTTTATAGAATTGATGCATCTGGAGTAACAATACAAAGTAAATAGCATATTAACCAATAAGAGGGGAAGAAAACAGAGTCCAGGGATGTGTTTATATTTCAATGTTGTATCTGTTTTGGGTGTCTACTGTGAGTTTTCTAGAGAAGAATTGACACATACATTCATTTGTTGAGCACCTCAATTCCATAGGAGGGAGTGTTTTCCATCACAAACTCCCAGCTTATTTTAGTCCTCTCCTCAAAGCTCAAGGTCACAAAGTTGTTGCATTGGGCAGATAAGTTCACAAAGGTAGAGCAAGTCACAGAAAGAGAAATACTGCATGTCCTCACTCATAAGTGGGAGCTAAGACAGGAAGAAAGGAAGGAAGGAAGGAAGGAAGGAAGGAAGGAAGGAAGGAAGGAAGGAAGGAAGGAAGGAAGGAAGGAAGGAAGGAAGGAGGGAGGGAGGGAGGGAGGGAGGGAGGGAGGGAGGGAGGGAAGGAAGGGAGGGAGAGAAGGAAGGAAGGAAGGAAGGAGGGAGGGAGGGAGGGAGGGAGGGAAGGAGGGAAGGAAGGAAGGAAGGAAGGAAGGAAGGAAGGAAGGAAGGAAGGAAGGAAGGAGGGAGGGAGGGAGGGAGGGAGGGAGGGAAGGAGGGAAGGAAGGAAGGAGGGAAGGAAGGAAGGAAGGAAGGAAGGAAGGAAGGAAGGAAGAAGAACGAACAGACAATCACAATAATACATTAAACTTCAGAAGGAGAGAACAGAACTATGGTTACTAGAGGTGTGAAGGAGAAAGGGAGAGGGTGGTTAGGGAGAAATTGGATAATGGACACAAAGAATAATTACATTTTTACTGATGAATATGCTAATAATTCTGATTTGATCATCACATATTGTATTTGAATATTGATAGCCTACTGTGTTCTCCACAAGTATGTGTACTCAATTACATTTCAATAAATAAAACAAAACAAAACAAAAACAAAGATAGAGAAGAAGATATTGTAATCATGTCAGCCTCAGCCTGTCAAATGCCTGCCTCAAAAGAACAAAAGACAGACTGGCCAGCTTTAACTGACCCAGATTACCCTTAGAAAAAAATGTTCCTGGTTGTTGGCAGCTATTATTAAAAGACTAAAACTGAGCATCTCCCTTTTCTTGTGGCCTTATGATGTGCAGAGGCCTTTGCATTTTTACCCTAACCTTCACAATAGTTTTTTTCTGAAATATCTTTAAACTGCAGTCCGTAGGTTCCTAAGTGTCTATGTCTGTATTTAAAGGGGCTCCTCCAGTTTTCTCTATAATGTGTGGACTTCCATTATAGGGCATTAGTTTTACATTAAGGGTTATCGGGATCGTGTGGATGACCACATTATAACCAGCTTCTGCCACTCACATCAGTGCCTGCAGGAGACTGATGTGATCATAGGCAGAGCATCTGGCTCTAACATCAAATAAAGTATCTTTTGTACCAAGTGTCTTTGGGAGCTGGGTGTTTACATCTTCTTGATGGTCCTCAGGATTTTTTCTATTTGAAAAATGTTGTCGTAAAGAGCATTGTTTTTGGAGTCAAATAGGTCATAATTTTCACATATGTGACCTTGAGCAAGTTATTTAAATTATTTTACCTGTTTTTTCATTAGCAATTATTTTAGAAAATTGTTGTGAAAAATTGAATATAAGAAAACACAGCATGTACTTAGAATACTACCTGATACAGAGTTAGTAGTCATTAAATAATAACTATTTGAAAATGTATTACTTCTGTCAATACTTAACAACATATCTTTACGCTTCATGGAAAGAAACAGCTTATGGATAAAAAATCCTACATGATAATGACACCTACTTAGATGAATGAAATTATTAGTATGAAAAAAACCCATTAACTTTTCATTTGCTGAAATTAAGTTAGAGATAAAAGAATGAAATAGGAAAGATTGCATGAATGACCTCTGACTGCCAGCCATTTAAATTCAGTAATCCTAATGAAGATTTGAAGATTCCATACATTTACTCTGATTTTACTTTGATAGCTTGTGTAATTTCTGCAGATTTAAAAATAACCATTCCATATTTTCATTGAGGGTGCTGTACTAATAACTATGCAGGTTTTCCATATGCTTAAATAGCATCAGTGGTGAAATCTCATAGAATATTTCTTAAGAAATATAGAAGCATTCAAAACATTAAAATTTTGGCTTAAAACATTACAGGAGTTCTATGACCAGTATTTTAGCAAAAAAAATTTTGAAGTTTCCTATTGGGGAAATCTCTGGGCAGTAACTTTATTGTTAGAAGTCATTTAAACTAATATGTGATATTTTATTATCTCTTCATGATCCAATTATGACTTGTAGGCTTTGAAAATTCTACTGCATAAACTCATTCCTCATTAGTGGACTCTGGTAACTGCTGCAATTACAAAATATACTTTCAGTAATTTTGAAGAAAATGTTCTTCAGTAACACTCACTAAAATCATTGACAACAAATATTTTTTATTATTTTATGACAAAGTATTGACTTATGAAAACAAATCTAACTAAGTAGAGAGGTATTTGAAAATACATTTATATATTTCAGGAGTGTCTATGGGAATGTGTTGTGGGGGGGGGTCACTTCAATGGACCATAGAATGTTGGGATCATTTTTGACTGATATACTTCTTTATGCACCCTCTTTATGAATGGGGAAGAAAGAAAAAAATATACTTAGAAGGAATATATACAAATATTTATTTAAAGCTCACTATGCCTTTTAGAAAACTCATTATTTCAATTTAAAAACTCACGATGCCATATGCATTAAACTAGCTTCAGCAAGAGGGAGAATTTGTTGATTATTATAACAAAATCCAGCAGAAGTTCTGCCTTCCATCACAGATACAGAGGCTCAGGAAATTTTATAGAAGTAGTTTGTGTTATACATCAAAAATTTTAGCAGATTGGTGAATGGACAGAGGGATAAATAGAGGGATAGGTGTATGACAAAACAATTATAGTATAATGCTAATTTTAGAATCTAGGTGGTGGGCAATCACATGATTACTGTAAAATAGCTCCATTTTTTTTTTTTGTATATATGAATATTTTCATGATAAAATGCTGTGGAAAATATCACCAGGACTGGTTTCTCTCCTTTGGCTCTCCCTTAGTGCGTCAAAAATGTTTATAGTAATATTAGCCTAAATGCCTTCAGGTAATTGTAGCAGGAGTGGTAAAAAGCATTCCTATCAAACACTAGGAATAGTTTTAGTGAATTTCACTGACTGTCACTGGATCACATGCTCACATCTCAATCAATCACTGTGGTTAGGAGGTTGCAGTGTCCTGATTGCACTAGATATAGGGTGGACCCCCTCCAGAACACATGGGGGGGGGGGTTGCAGATCTACCTAATCACCAAAATTGGGGGCTTTTTGTGGCTTAAAATTCAATTCCGAGAAGATCACTCAGATTTGATGTGTAGATGAATATACTTATGCTATTATATAATGAATTATGAGATAAAATTCCTGATCTTAGAACTAAAACAACGACCTAGTTACCAAAACTTGTCTCTCTTCTCATCAGGTTACATAATGTAAGGCAAATTAATGTAATCTTAGGCATTTTACTTGTTTTTGGAAGGCAGGGGTGGTCCTAGTAAAGCTGCAACAGATGAAATGAAAACAAGAGGATTCGAAGATTTTTGTGTATAAACACTGGCTCTGAAATGGAAACAAAACAAAACAAAACACTGAAACACTGCATTCTATACAACAACTAAGAAAATCATTCTTAAACATTCTTATCTCTGTTCTACTTTACAGTGAGCATTTGCTTACAGTTTTGTTTTAGAAAAAACACATGGCTCCCAAGTATCACTAAGCTGGGTAAGAGATTTTGTGTTTTGTTTTGTTTATTTGTTTGTTTTCTTGTTTTAAGTTTTTTTTTAAAAATTTTATTTTACATCCCAATATACATTGTAGTTGATTTTCATGCCCTTTTACCCATTCCACTTTCCCCCCTTCCCTCCCCTGCCACATTATATCTGTTCTCTTGACTTAAATAGTTCAAGGAATTTTTGTGGTAATTCTGTCTTCTTCACCTCCCCCTCCCCAGATTTGTTTCTGTGTTTATTTGTGAGAACTAAAAATAAATTAATAAATAAGTGAGAACATGTGGTATTTCTCTTTCTGTGCCTGACTTGTTTCACTTAATATAATTTTCTCTAAGTCCATCCATGTTGTTGCAAATAGTAGTATTTCGTTCTTTTTTATAGCAGAGTAGAATTCCATTGTGTAGATGTATTAAGGTTTCCTCATCCAGTCCTCAGATGATGGACATATGGGCTGGTTCCAACTCTTGGCTATTGTAAATAGAACTGCAATAAACATTGGAGTACAGGCATCCCTTTGGCATGATGATTTCCATTCCTCTGGGTATATTCCCAACAGTGGAATAGCTGGGTCATATGGTAGGTCTATCTGCAATTGTTTGAGGAAACACCATACCATTTTCCATAGAGGCTGCACCATTCTGCAGCCCCACCAACAGTGTATGAGAGTTCCTTTTACTCCACAACCTCTCAGCACATATCATTCTCAGTCTTTTGGATGTTAGCCATCCTAACTGGAGTGAGGTGGTATCTCAAAGTGGTCTTGATTTGCATTTCCCAGATGCTGAGCGAGGTTGAGCATTTTTTCATGTGTCTGTTGGCCATTTGTATATCTTCCTTTGAGAAATGCCTATTCAGCTCCTTTGCCCATTTTTTAACTGGGTTATTTGTTTTTTTGCTGTAAAGTTGTTTGAGTTCCTTATATATTCTGGATATTAAGCGTTTGTAAGATGTATATTTTGCAAATATTTTTTCCCACTCTGTTGGTTATCTTTTTACTCTGTTGATTGTTTCTTTTGCTGTGCAGAAGCTTTTTAGTTTAATATAATCCCATTTGTTTATTTTTCCTATAGTTGACTGTGCTTTTTGGGTCCTATTCATGAAGTCTGTACCCACTCCTACTTCCTGGAGTGTTTCCCCTATGTTTTCTTTAAGGATTTTTATTGTCTCAGGGTGTATATTTAATCCTTTAACCCATTTTGAGTTGATTTTGGTATATGGTGAAAGATATGGGCCTAGTTTCATTCTCCTGCATGTTGATATCATTATCCAAGTACCATTTGGTGAAGAGAATGTCTCTTCCCCAGTGTACAGGCTTGGGGCCTTTGCCAAAGATCAGATGGCTGTAGGTGTGTGGGTTGATTTTTGGATTCTCTATTCTATTCCATTGATCAGTGTGTCTGTTTTTATGCCAGTACCATGCTGTTTTGGTTATTATAGCTTTGTAGTATAGTTTAAAGTCAGGTAGTGTTATGCCTCCAGGTTTTTTTTTTCCCCCCTCAGGATGGCTTTGGCTAGGTGTGGTCTTTTTTTGTTCCATATAAATGTCTGAATAGCTTTTTCCATCTTAGAGAAAAATATCATTGGAATTTTGAAGGGAATTGCATTGAATCTGTTGATCACTTTGTGTAATATGGACATTTTCACATTGTTAATTCTTCTAATCCAAGAATAAGGGATATCTTTCCATCTTCTTGTGTTCTCTTTAAGTTCTCTCAACAATAGCTTGTAGTTCTCTTCATAGAAATTTTTATATGCTTGGTCAGCTTTATTCCTATGGGTTTTTTTTGTTTTTGTTTTTGGTGGCTATTGTAAATGGGCTAGCTTTCTTGATTTCTTTTTCTGCATGTTCACTGTTGGAGTATAGAAATGCTACTGATTTTGTGTGGTGATTTTGTATCCTGCAACTTCGTTGAAATAATTTGTCAACTCTCGGAGCTTTTTGTTATAGAGACTTTAGGATGTTCAATATTTGGGATCATAGCATCCGCAAAGAGTGACATCCTTTCCAATCTGTATTCCCATTATTTCCTTCTCTTCTCTAATTGCTCTGGCTAGTTCTGCCAACACTATGTTGAATAGGAGTGGTGAGAGTGGGATTCCTGGTCTAGTTCCTGTTTTTAAGGGAAAAGCTATCAGCATTTCCCCATTCAGGATGATACTGGCTGTGAGCTTATCATATATGGCTTTAATTATGTTGAGATATTTTCCATCTATTCTTAACTTGTAGAATCTTTATCATGATAGGAGGTTGAATTTTGTCAAATGCTTTTTCAGCATATATAGAGATGATCATATGTTTTCTGTCTTTGCTTTTATTGATATGGTGTATCACGTTTATTGATTTGTGAATGTTGAACCAACCTTGAATCCCTGGGATGAATCCCTCTTGATTATGGTGTATAATTTTCTGCATGTGTTGCTGTATTCTGTTAGCTAGTATTTTATTGAACATTTTTGCATCTATATTCATCAAGGATATTGGCCTGTAGTTTTCTATTTTTGATACATCTTTGCCTGATTTTGGTATTAGGGTGATGTTTGGCTCATAGAATGAGTTTGGAAGAATGGCCTCTGTTTCAATTTTTTAGAACAGTTTATAGAGAATTGGTAACAGTTCCTCTGTGTAGGTTTGGTAGACCTCTGCAGTGAACCTGTCTGGTCCTAGTCTTTTCTTTGCTGGGAGCCTTCTGATAACAGCTTCAATCTCTTTTATTGTTATTGGTCTGTTCAGATTTTCTGTATTTTCTTGGCTCAGATTTGGGAGTTTGTATGCATCCAGAAATTTATCCAGTTCCTCCAGATTTTCAAACTTGTTGGCATATAGTTGTTTATAGTAGTCTCTAATGATTCCTTGTATTTATGAGGTGTCAGTTGTAATATCACCTTTTCCATTCCTAAATTTTGTTATTCGGGTCTTTTCTCCTTTTCTTAGTTAATATTGCTAAAGGTTTGTCAGTTTTATTTATCTTTTCAAAAAAACAACTTTTTGTTTCATTGATCTTTTGTATTATTTTTCGGGTTTCAATTTCATTTAATTCTGCTCTGATCTTAATTATTTCTTTCTGTCTACTAAATTTAGGTTCGGATTGTTCTTGTTTTTCTAGATCTTTAAGCTGAAGTGTTAGGTTGTTTATTTTCCATCTTTCCATTCTTCTAAAGTAAGCATTTAATGTGATAAATTTCCCCCTTAATACTGCTTTTGCAGTATCCCGCAAGTTTTGGTATGATGTGCCATTATTTTCATTAGTTTCAAGAAATTTTTTGATTTCCTGTTTAATTTCTTCTTGGACCTATATGTCATTAAGTAGAATGTTGTTTAATTTCCATGTGTTTGTATAGTTTCCAGAGTTTCATTTACTATTGATTTATAATTTTAATCCATTGTGATTGGAAAAAATACATGGAATAACTCCAATTGTTTTGAATTTGTTGAGACTTGCTTTGTGAACTAACATATCCTGGAGAATGTTACATGTGCAGATGAGAAGAATGGGTATTCTGAGGTTGTTGGATGGAATGTTCTGTAGATATCTGCCAAGTCCAATTGATCTAAAGTATTGTTTAGATCTTGTGTTTCTCTATTGATTTTTTGCATAGATGATCTGTCGAATGATGAGAGTGGGGTATTCAGGTCCCCCACTACTACAGTGTTAGTGTCAATCTCTTTCGGGTGTGGGGGACCCGAGCCTCTTAAAACACTCCTGGTGGTAAGGACTGGCCTGGGCTGGAAGTCCCACCCTACCTGCCTTCTCTGGCCAGGCAGGCTTGGGGTGTGTGGGCCTAGAAGCTCTAAAGTCTCTCTGTGCACAGGGTAGCAACCAGAATTGGGGTCCTATAGCACGTGGTTCCTGCCTGTTCCAGTGCAGATCTCGGGTCTTCTGTCATTGCAAGAGTAGGTTTTGGATGAGACTCCTAAAATGAAAATTTATATTGAAAGTTTACAGGTGCATAATTCCAGTGGTACTGGCAAAGCATATCTCAATCTTTGACATCAGATATTACAGCAAATAAATTCTAATCTGGATTTCTGGAAAAGAAACATGACCAGCTTTGCACTGGAAAATATGGGTTCAAATCCCAGATTAACCTTGGGCAAATGACTAAATGTAAGCATCATAATTTTAATGAAAGCTGTACCACAGACAATTACTAGAGGATTAAGCAAATGTTTGTGTATAGAGGTTACCAAGGAGCCTAGTATGGAACAGACATGCATTAAATGTAGACAGACGGATGGATAGAGATAGATAGATAGATGAATAGATAGACAGACAGACACAGGCATAGACATCAAAATTCTAAACCTCAATCTATAAAGAATTATCTAGTTGCTTCATTTCTATTGGGCTTCATAGTCCACAAATTATTTTTCCATGCATCATTTCATATGCCTCTGCAAATGTCCTGTAAAGAAGCCAGGACAAATAATATTAACCCCATTTTGCAAATGAGGAAACTGAAGCTTTGCTAGTTGAACTGTCTTGCTCAAGTCTATTACATGACAAATAGTAGAGCTAGACACAAACTAAAGCCTGAATAATTTTAGGGATAAAGACAGCATGAACATAAATTGTGGATATTTTAATTAAGAAAAATTCTTCTAATTCTAAATATATGCATATGCATTGTGATTTTTCCTGACTTCATAAGGGAATAAATTTTAAGAATAGTTCAACAATGCCATGCCTTTATTACATTTATTTTATATTTAGCCACTAGACAAAGCAAATACTTCAACCCTATGCCATTAGTAGCTTCAGAAGTACAAGGATAGCATCAATTTACAGTAGATTTTTTCAATTTATTATGGTGAATTTATCCCCATGACTGAGACTATTGAATGAGATATTCTATGGATAAAATGATCTCTCCAGATGAGCAGAGGAAGACATGCAAGAAGGAAGCATATATTATTTTAGTCACCCCCTATTTTGCCTCAGGGCAGGCATCAATATCTTCAGAGTACCTGCTGCCATACATGGCTTAGCTTCCTCTGCACCACAGCACTTATTTTCTTCCTTCATGCTTAGTTCAGTTCTTAGTTTAACTAGAGTATTTTTTCCCCTTGCAATAGGCATTGATGAGTTTGGTTACAGATTTTAAGCCACAGAAGCATACTTAGCATACCTTCACAGTAAGACTGCAAGAAAGAGAAATATTCCTATCAGTTAACAGATTTCTTCAGATTGTTCATGTATTCTGGCTGTGACCAGACTCTTTGTAGTTAGGCTTGGCCATTCTAGCTAGGACACTACCCTCAGGCAAAATTCAAAGAAGCAGCCCATGTTTTTGTTCTCAATTTTGCCATGCTCTGTAGCAACAAGACTCCTCAGCTATTCTGTTTCAAATGAGTTTTAACTAAAGTCCTTTTTCTATATGTAGACAATGGAAGAGCAGATGGCATTTTTTTCCAGCATATCTTAGCCAAGCTCCCACTCTGGAAATACAGGCAATTTTTGTTCAACAGCCCTGAAAAAAATCGGTGTAGTCATCTCACATGATTTCATATCGACTATGTTTTTCTGACTTAGAAGTTTCTTGAAACAAGAGTTTATTCTATATTTCTGATAATAGCAGCCATTGAGTTCCAACTTTACATCAGGTTTTTAGTATTCATTATGTTCAACGATACCACAAATCTGCTAAGTAGACATTCTTATCTCCATTTTATTTCCTTCTTGACTTTGTTATTTAGCTTTAAAAAAAAGAGTAAACAAACAAACAAAAAAATCTTAGATTCTAATCCATGCCTTGAATGATTATGTGAATTCAGGAAAATTACTACATTACTTTAAAAATTTTTAAATGGGGGCATAAGACAAGAATTAAGAAGGACCAAAACAACAAAGCAATAATCCTTCTTTCCCTTTTTCTACCCATAGCAGACATTGTTAATCAATCACTGCTCTTTCTTAGTAGTAAAGACATCCAGCTCTTCAGGCAGTCACTTTTAATTTATGAACCTCAAAATGCTAGATAACAAATATATATATATTCTTAATACTTGGCTATCTCAAATGTCCCTTCCAGATTTTACATCCTAGCTTTCAAGGTTTGTCTGAGCCCCAGATTGTATACTGATTTAAATTTGTCATTATATATTCAGCTAATTCTATCAAATATCTTTCAGGTGTCAATTACTGTGATTGATGTTTAAAATGCAAAGATAAATAAGATGATCTCTTGCCTCTGTGAATATCTATTTTGGACTTTCATTGGTTTAAAACACTTGTTTTCATCAAGATAGGAGCACGTTTAAATTCACACTTTAGTTAAATTCACATAAAGAGAAAAGTCATTGATTATCTGATTCTAAAGCATATATTGACTCATTAAAAGGTTTTCATGAAGAAAGGCATAAAGACAAATTTGCAGCCCCAAGAGATACTTTGGTCTCACCATTGATTTCAGCCTTGACTGAAGGGGACAGTTTCATGAGTAGTGCTTTCTTCCTGTGAATAGTGTTTTACCTTAAGTACTATGGCTGCACATCTTCTTTTCCTCCTCTGAGTCTTGCCTGATGGAGCTGACCCTTGCAAGATTCTGAAAGCATGCAGTGCAGAGGAGTCATTCTCCCTGGGGGCATCCCTCAACCTATGATGAGGGGGTTCAGGGAGGGCATAGAGGCTGTTGGATAAATGTCTCTGCATCTTATACTTCGGCTGGAAAATTCCAAGAGGTGTTCCACATGTTTCTTAGAAAGTCCTGAGGTTATCAAGACTGCATTGATACACTGACCGAAGAATTAACCTCAGTAATGAATACAACCTTTTGTTGATGTTTTCTCTTTTCCTGTCTCACTTCCCCCGTCTCTTACTCCTGGTCTCTGTAAACTCTTCCCAATAAATCATCCAGCATCCAAATTTTTGCTTCAAGCTCTGTGTTCTGGGGAACCAAGATAACACAATATGCATCTTATGTATCTCTCAAAATAATTTACAATAATCAATGTCAAGGACACAAAGTAATAGGTGATACTGAACTGCCCTCAGTCATTTCCAGAAACTGTGTTTATTGAATGATCTTATTCCCTTTTCCTCAGTTTGATCATGATTTTATTCCTCCTATAATACAGCTGTATTATAGCAATGAAACAAATATTTACAGTTGACAAACCCTTAAAATCATCTAGTATAATGACGTTTAAACTGTTTGTATTTGCTCATTCTTAAGAAAAAGTTACATTGAAGCCAAAAATTAGGGGCCAAAAAATATATATTATGTGGAATTTGGCAATAATTTCTTTTTCTAGACTACCAAAAACAGTGAACTTTGTAAATTCTTGCTTAATCTATCTAAATTTCCAATGTAAAAGGACAGAAGGAGATAAGATATAATGAAGGGAGACAAAGCAGAGAAACTGTACTGGACAGGGGATGCACCACTGGGGTTGTGGTTATGGAGAGTGATGAGCAATATTGTAATGAACTGAATAAAGAAGGAAAAGAATCTAGTAACTGAGAAATGACAAAAGGATATCATTGATAAAAGAGAAACATTCAGAGTTAAAAGAGTGAGGCCTCTGGTTGTTTGAGACTGGTAATGAAGAGAGGAGTATGACTTTGCAAAGAACTATCTTACTGCATGTATTTGGGGAGGGGGTCCCTTACCATGAAAAACACCAGTGTTTCTCTTTAGGAAAATTCATCAGTGTTTCAGACTGGGTGTAATATATCATGGCACTATATGGGTTACAAGAATACATACCTTTGATTAAAAGGAATCCTCTGCATTTGAAGAGTCATCAGGACTCAAATGTTCATGCCACCAGTCTCATACCAACCAATTTTTACTCCTTATGGGCATCTGGAACTTTTAAATGAAATCAACCAAAGTTGAGGATTACCAGAATGTACTTTTTGCATCTAGAAAATTGGAAAGGGTAGAAGAGGTCGATGTTTTTAAGCTACAGACTATAGAGCAGAAATGACTCCATTAAGGTAACACAGGAAGTCAAAAGGTAAAGGTCATTGTGTATTTATCCTAACTAACTTATGACTTTTTTCCCCCATCTTACACTGTCTCAAAATCTTTAGAAACATCTCTAGAAATGTGAATATCTTTAAGTTTCCCTTAAAGGACAAAGATATTGCTAATGGTTTTTATGAATCAATTTCATCTGTGGATTCATTCTTGTGGTGAGAGAAAATTGGTGGGTTTTTGTTTCTTCTAGAACATTGGTCTTTTTTTCTATTTATTCCAGGGAACTGTGTTTGTTTCATCATAGTGAATTACACCCACAAATAAATAAATAAATAAATAAATAAATAAATAAATAAATAAATAAATAAATAAAAGAAAAGGGGAATACAAGCTTTATGTAGATAAATAGTCAAATTACATTAAATTTGCACCAGAATTAGAGGAGTTAGAGGTGACTATGGTTTAGTGGAAACTAGGAACTTAACTGTTGGAAGAATTTAACTGTTGTTAATGAAGACCATCACTGATTTATGACCAAGCTGGAAAAATTTGCCTAGTCTAAGATTAGAGATGGGGAAAATGAGGTAAAGCGTCCAAAAGTTCTGGCAGCTGAGGGATTTCAAGAGGTGTCCATCTGTCTCTCTACCTCCTTCCCCATTCACTCTGCCCTCAATCCTACCACCAAATTTGGTCAATTTATAATAGAACTGCATATGATCCAAGCTCAGAATAGTCATAACAATTGGAAGGAAAAAGACTAAATTAGCTCACCTTTTCTCTCCTTATTTGGCTTAAACTCAGAAGCTCTCTGGGTACCCAGAATCCCAAAATAATGCACTGAAGCTGAAATTCAATACAAGACCAGCTCTTAGCAAAAATTTGAGGTTGCCAAAGTTTGATTCTGGCCCATGGAAAACTATCAAGACAGAAGTCATATGGAAGAGTTGGGGACAAGAGACAAAAAACCTTTTTGGGAGTGGGACAGATGCTTGATTATAGTTCAAGCAGTAGGTGATAGGAAGAAATACAGCCAGACGTAAAAATATTAAGTAGAGGGCAAAAGAGAGTATAATAAAAGAAGCCAATGTGGTAAGCAAAAAGAAAAGCTTTTGTTAAGTCGCATGTAATATTTATTGAGCTTGTATGCTTTCATTTTTCTCCCACTATATGATAAGCTCCTTGAGGGCACTATATCTAATCCACTTTTGTATTCCATTCTCAGGACCTGGAACGTAGTATATATGTCCCTTTCATGTTCGATAGAAATATAAAGCATGTATGGAACGTAAGAAATGAATGAATAGTAGGACGTCATGACTAAAGAATCCTCAAACTCTTCCAGATTTCCTCCCTTATTCTATCTTCCAAGACTTTACTTTTTCAAGATTTTCAGCATTTAGTTTCCATGAAGGTTATTTTATTAGTTAAATTTTTGTGTAAAGAATCCAAAGACTTCTTTTTAAGGCAACCTAAAGAAAGTTAAGAAATGGTCAACAGAGTGGGAGAAAATATTTGCAAAATATACATCTGACAAAGGATTAATATCCAGAATATATAAGGAACTCAAACAACTTTACAAGAAGAAAACAAGCAACCCAATTAAAAAATGGGCAAAAGAGCTAAGTAGGCATTTCTCTAAGGAAGATATCCAAATGGCCAACAGACATATGAAAAAATGCGCAACATCACTCAGCATCCGGGAAATGCAAATCAAAAGCACACTGAGATACCATCTAACCCCAGTTAGGATGGCTAAAATCCAAAAGACTCTGAACGATAAATGCTGGCGAGGTTGCGGAGAAAAAGGAACTCTCATACATTGTTGGTGGGACTGCAAAATGGTGCAGCCTCTATGGAAAATGGTATGGAGGTTCCTCAAACAATTGCAGATAGATCTACCATACGACCCAGCTATCCCACTGTTGGGAATATACCCAGAGGAATGGAAATCATCAAGTCGAAGGTATACCTGTTCCCCAATGTTTATCGCAGCACTCTTTACAATAGCCAAGAGCTGGAACCAGCCCAAATGTCCATCATCAGATGAGTGGATACGGAAAATGTGGTACATCTACACAATGGAATACTACTCAGCTATAAAAATGAATGAAATACTGCCATTTGCAACAACATGGATGGACCTTGAGAGAATTATATTAAGTGAAACAAGTCAGGCACAGAAAGAGAAATACCACATGTTCTCACTTATTGGTGGGAGCTAAAAATTAATATATAAATTCACACACACACACACACACAAAAAAAAAAAACCCGGGGGGGGGGAAGAAGATATAACAACCACAATTATTTGAAGTTGATACAACAAGCAAACAGAAAGGACACTGTTGGGGGGGAGAGGGGGAGGGAGAAGGGAGTGAGGTCTTGGTGATGGGGAGCAATAATCAGCTACAATGTATATCGACAAAATAAAATTTAAAAAAAAAAACAGAAAAAAAAATATTTAAGATTAAAACCGATACCGTGAATGGGAAATTATGAAAGTTGAATGGTGGCAAATATTTATTAAAAAGTATAGTATTATTATATCAAGTTATCACAGACTTATTTGTATTATCCAACAATAAATGTGAACTGTTGCAAAGGTGCGAAAGCATTTAGAAAATAAAGCACATAAAAATGACATTCTTTGTCTATCTTCTTTGATTACCGGATTTTTTTAATCAGTTGTTTTGACCATTAAATACACTTAACAATGCATTAAGGAGATGGCCTAGTGCAGTTACTTTGACACGTAGAAAGATCTCTTACTTTATGAATGATAGTTAGATTTTACGAATCTGAAGTCTTCCAGTTGTAACTGGGGTTATATAATACTTATTTTTTTGAAGACACAACAATCTTCAAATAAATTGCCTTGTTTAGTGGCTAGAATATGGCAGAGAAAAAGCCAATTACACTTTTTTTGCCGGTCAACATCTCTGTCCTGTCCTTCTTTTTAGATATTCAGGGAGATGGTTGGAGTCATGGAATTGACATCCTAGAAAGTGGACAAAACTTTTAACATTAGCGCATTATCAGGTCCGGAGTTCAAAAGCAGACCTCCACCTCTACAGAAAATAGTCTAGAGAATTACACAGGAAAATAACCCTCTCTTAGCTTTTTAGGGAAATAGTATCTCTCATGCAGGCTCTGAGATGAGGGTAGGAATGATGCGAGTGAACCTCAAATTCATGATCAGTATCACTAGAGAATTGGGTAAGAAGAGCAAGAACAGTAACTGTGTTCATTTGGTACAAAACTGTCAAACTACAGTGCCCTGTGATCAGGTTTCCTAGAAACAATTATGATCAAGGCTGGCTACTCTATAAAGGGCCTAGTGGAAGAATTTTTGAGTAGCAAAATCTTTAGCAACATACCACTAAGTTGTCATTTCATAAGGAGCATATGCTATTTATTCCTCAGATTCTAGTTTAGAGGAATAAAAATTGTATCTAATTATGTCTTCACAATAATTTTGCAAGTTAGACAAGATATTCTCATTTTGTAGCTAAAGAGATTGAATCTGAGATAATGCCTTTGAAAACATGAGGCAACTTAGTGGAATATAGATTCTATCATTCCATCCAGTCATTATGTGACCTTGGTTATGTTGATTTCTCTCTATGGGTTTTATTATTCTCATCTGTAAATAGAAGAAAAATAAAGTTTGCATTTCTTATTTATGCTGTTCTATCACTAAGTGAGACTATATGTAAGACTTGAACTAGGAACACATGTAGAAAGGGGGAAAGAGAAATGGGTAATTCAAAATTAGTAATTTTATCACACTTCGGGTCAAGATGGCAGAATAGACTGTCCCCAGCATCACTCTCTTCCACAAATCAACAAATTTACAACTATAAAAATGTAACATCAGCCAAGCTGGTGCTATTGGAGCTCAGGGGAAGAGGAGGAGAGACCTACGGAGTTCATGAAGGTGGGAGAAACCACGATGAGAGGAAGAAAAAACTGCTCTGAGCATTTTGGGCTGCTAAGGGCATGGAGCAGGAGCTGGCAGAAGCCGTAGCTGTGCCCTTCAGAGGAGTTACTTGGAGGCGGCAGGGGAGAGGAGGGCCTTGGTGACCCCCAGGACATCAGACCACTAATTGGGTTACAGTGGACCCATGCAGGATCAAGGAGCCAGAAAAGCTGAAAAATGGGAGCCATTCAGAGGCCAGTGAGTCATTGCAAGGGACTGGCACAGGGCCTGTCCCATGGGAAGTGTTTGGAGCATGGGCAGTGGGGAAGACAGGCCCACCAAGAAAACATTGGGACACAGCAAGGACAGCTGATCTGTACCCCAATCGATGCAGGACCACTCAGAGGAGACTGGTCGGGAATGCAGAATTGCATGGGGGGCAGTTTGGTGATAAAACTCAGGCCTAGATCAGAGTTTCTATACAACCCAGATCCACCGGGTCCCTGGAGAGATGGAAGTACCTATAAGTTTAACCATTAAACCCTGAGCTTCACAAAAAGGCTTCCCTAGGGAAAAAGCAGCAAAGCAGCAGTTTAGCTCAACTACAGAGCTCAAGTACTGGTTCCCACAGGAAGTTCCCCTGTTTTAGAAGTAAGCAAAGGACAAAAAATTAGTTCCAGCCCAAGCACACCACCAGTGCCTTGGGGCCTGCCAGGGGATGTGAGGCTGGAGCTGGGGACCAGACCACCATCCACAACCACTCACACCACCAGCACCTCAGGGCCTGCCTGGGGGCCCAGTGCATAGAGCCAGGGACCAGACCCCCTCCCACAACCAGGCACACCATGACAGTACCTTAGGGATCATCCAGGGACCCAAGGCATGGAGAAATGGACTGGATCTCCCCTCCCACAACAGGCACACCACTCCAGCACCTCTAGGCCCATCAAGGTACCCGAGTCATGGAGAAGAGGACTGGACCCCCCTCCCACAACCAGGCACACTGTGCCAGGACCTCAGGGCCCATCTGGAGACCCAAGGTATGGAGCTTGGGACCAGACCTCCCTCTCACAACCAGGCACACTGTGCCAGTGCCTCAGGGCCCGCCTAGGGACCTGAGGCATGGATCTAGGGACCAGACACTCCCCACAACCAGGCATACTGCCAGCACAAAGGAGCATTCAAAAAACATTACCTCCATGTGGGTGGCCCATCACAGCCACCACAATAACCATGGCTGCCACAAAAATGGCTAGATGCCAAAACCACTATGCAGATGGTCCGCCAGCCACTGGTGTGCATTGATACAAGGAGAGTCACCAGCAGAGATAAAGAAGAGAATGACTCTCTCCACAAAGCCCATTTTGGAGTGACAGAAGAAGCATCTGTTTTACGATAATATTGGGGAAACTGATCATACCTCTCAGCATTGGACAGATCACCTAGGCAACAAATCAACAGAGTAACCATTATTCTTTCAGAAGGAGAGAAGAAATCTAGGGTAATTAGAGGGGGTAATGGGTTGGGAGAGGGGGATGGAGAGAGACTGGACAAGGGGCATAAAGAATAATTACAATTTGTAGCAACATGTATGCTAGTAATATTGATTTGATCAATGTATCTCAATTTTGAACCCTCAAAACATGTATAATCGATTTTGATTCAATAAAAATTATAAAAATAAAAAAGAAAGAGAAGAGAAGTAGGAACTGAACTGAATGCTACAATTATAAAACAAGCCCACTGTTTTTATTCACATTGTAATTTAATTATCATTCATTTAATAATAAATACTTAGCCTAAAACTAAAAAAATAATAATAATAATAATAATAATTTTATCACTCTATTAATTGATTCCAAATGTATAATACCTTTATAATAACAATTTTACCATTGGAATTATGAGCATCAAACTCCTGTTTTTCTTTTTTTCTTAAAGTAAATCTGCACACAGGCTCTGGGGTTTTAGTGAAGAAGGTATGAAACAAGTTTTCTCTTACCCCCTGCTGAATACTTGTTTTATTCCTGATCTTATTCTTAGCCTGCACCATTTATCTTGGTGGCAGCAAAAGAAACCTGGGATTAGCCATTAACCAGTAAATAGTACAGTCCCTGCTAGCTGCTTTTGGTAGTGCCACCTGGAAGTACAAATAATTACAAACAACCTACTCCCTAGAGTAGGAGAACACCTTCTTGGTCGATGAGGTGAGAACAGGACAAAATGTGATGAGCACAGTATTGAGTCTCTTTCCCACTTTATTTCCTCTCTGTTCTAACGTGAAACCACATTAATGACATACAACATATTTTAGAAATTAGCTTATAGTTGAAATTATAAGTGCCAATAAGATTTAATGTTTGAATTATATCTAAATCACTAATTAATTTCTCCATCCACTTATTAAAAAAAACAAATATTTACTGGATACTTTCTCCATGTCAAATTTGGTGACAGCTATGAAGGATGCATATATAACTATGGTTGCTGACTTCGAGGAACTCATGCCATGCAAGGGATTATACACAAGTAAACATTTATTCCACTTTTTCAATAAATGTTTTATGAACCTAATAAATAGAAGGCTGGCAGTGTACCAGCTACTGAGGATTAGGGGCATTAAACATAACAGAACATCATGGAGCTTTAAGTATGAATTCCTACATAATGAAAGTATCTCAGGGTCTTGAATGACAATAGAAGTTAATACTGGTCTTCTATCAATTTATTTAACTTGTCGAACTCATTTGCTTATATTGGAGTCTTTCCAGTTGCTCTTCCTCCATCTGCAACATTAGTCCTCAGCTCTTAAGATGGCAGCCTCTTTTCTCATACTGAATTCTCAATGCAAATCTTATCTCCTCAGAGAGGAGTTTCTGGCCACCCACTTTTATAAGGCAAACATCTGCCTCTTCCCTCATTCATTCAATCCCATTACTTTATTTTATAGCTTTCAAAGTGCTTGATATAAAAATTATCATGTTTACTTATCTATTTGTTTATTTATCTATTTGAGAGTAGGGAATTTACATTCTTGACCATTAAAACATCAGTATATACAACAGCAACTGGCATAAAATGGGTTCCCTTTAAATATTTCTTGATTGAATGAATAGTTGAATGAAGGAATGTTCCTATTAGGACATAGAAAATGAGCACGTTACCCTGCCTATGAAGGAAAAGAAGGCTTCATGCAAAAGGGATGGATCTGCTGCGAAAAAGCTGCAATGTTAAATCAGGTATTGGCCAAAGGAGAGGTATTTCCAGGCTGAAGGAGCACAGAGTTTGATGGCCTAGACTTAGGAGGAAGAGTATTACATCTCCTAGGAACTGCCATTGTGTCAGGCATGCCTGGAGCTGCGTGTGTAAAGTGACAAAGGAAGAGGTGAGCAGGAGGTGGGGGGAGGACCATGGCCACACGAATTTTCTAAGGAGCTTGGACTTTATCCTGAGATAGACAGATATAACAGGGCCTCATGGAACTTAAAGTATGAATTCCTACTTGATAAAAGTATCACAAGGTGCTGAATGTCAATAGGAAGAGTCTATGCTAGCCTTCTATTGGTTTCTTTGACTTGTCAGACTCCTTATATCAGGATCTTTACACTTGCAGTCCCCTGTATCAGGACCACTATCCCTCCATCCTTATCACAGCAGTGACAGGAAGATTTTGAATAATTCTGTGCAAACATAAGACTTGCATTTTCCAAGAATTAATTTGGCAGTAGGTTGGGAGAAGGTAAATATGGAAGCTGAAAATTGGGTTTAAATCTCTTTAAATAGCCCAAGAAAGAGATGCTGAGAAAATGAATTAAAGCTCTGGAATGATGAACACAAGAAGAATCTGAATTCAAGAGTTAATTAAGAATGTAGAAATGATGACAATGGTAACTAATTGATTGTGGAAGTGAGAGAGAATAATGATGACCGGAACGTTAACTTGAATATCTGTGTAGTCAGTGGCATGTGTGGGATTACTAAATGAGGGTTTAAAATAAATAAAAGAAAGTGTGCTGGGACTGAGAAAAGAAAATAAATTTGTAGTAAGAACTTATCTTTTCTGTGGCCTTACAACATTAAGAAGAAGCTAACTAGCACACAACTATCAAACCAGGCACTTTAGAAAGTTAGTGGCTGGAACTAAATATTTGAAGAAATTAGCATGAATGTGAAAATTAAATTTACCTATCCAAGAGCAAACTAGATTCTGTATGTGCTTTGAGTCTTAAACTTTTCTTTAAGTATGATTGCAAAAATTCGTACTTTTAAAAGATGCTCTGAAGTTAATTAATCACTGTTTCTTGAGAGTTTTGCTGACTGGGTCAATCTACCTCTGATTCGGAAAGTCAGTAACTAAGCAGGGGTTTTTATCACCATGCAGATAATGACCATCTGGAGAATTGATTGACTATACACTTATGAACGGTAAGTACAAAGGCTACAGCAACAGGCAAACATGGATTTTAATTGGATTTCTCTGTATGTCACTTGATGTATCTGCTTGGACAAGTTTCTTAACTTCTCTGAGAATATTTTCTTCATCTTAGTGTAGGAAGGATAATACTGAATTCACAAGGTTACTGTGAGGATTTGTGATAACATACATAGAGCCTGATGCAAAATGAGATAGTCAATAATGGTGCCTTTTTAAAGTCATGACTATAATGGCATCATTATGCAGCTAAAGCCAACATTTTCCTTGGAATAGTAAAAGTCAGCTCTTCTGGCTTTAACAATAGTACAGTAGTGCATTTTTACCCAGCCTCTATTCATCACAAGTGGGGCCCTTTGCCTTTTGCAAATAGAATGCCGGAACTAAAGGGCTGGAATAAGTTTTATTTTCCTATTTCTAAGCCATACAAATGGTGTAATGTTATCAGCTGAGATAATACTGCCTGTAAATAGCTCTGAGTGAATGTGATTGGCAAAATCGCAGGAAAAGATTGACAGGATCTTAAACAGCAGTAGTCAGGGAGGCCGTGGCTGGAGTATTGACAGCGAGTGATTTCGTGAGTAATGAAGAGGGTTATATGATTAAGTTTCCCGAAGCGTGCAATGCCTGCCGTGTGCACTTGCAGCCGATCACCACCCTTCTGCGTGGCCGACCAGCCTCACTGCTTTTCAGGCAGGATCAATAGGATTAGAGGATTTGTGCAGAAAGCTTGCCTGTGGCTCCTTGTTAAGGGTGTGGGGTGCCTTACATCTCACCTCTCTCGCGTTTTGTACCATCCTGTGAATTAATCACATAAAAAGCCGTCCCTTGGAACTATTTTATGACTATTTTTCTCCTAATGCTTTTAAAATTTTTCCCAACCCTCAGATTTAGATTTTTTTTTTTTTTTTAAACCAGAGATTTGTAGAAATAAGCTAATGCCCATGACAACATCCAATATGGCCAAACCCTACACATTCGCCCGGGTGCAGCTCATATGTCACCTCCACCAGGGAGACTTCAGGAGGTCCTGGGCTTGGCTAGGATGTTACTCTGTGTTTCTGACTCTTGGTACAGTTGCCATCTGAAAAATTATCTGCCTATAGTTGTTTCCTTCACTAGATTGTTAGCTTCTCTAGGACAGAAATCATATTCTATAAATCTTTGTAGATCCTGTACCAAATTATACATATATTATAAATAATCTATGAGTGTACTTCAAAAAGTTCACAAAAAATATTATTAAAAGATAATGCAAATCTTTCCATGAACTTTCTGAAGATTCCTTGTGTGCGTATATCGCATATTATATGTGATATATATTTCCCATAGTATGTGTTCAATGAGCAATTGCTGATTTTTTTACCATGTGCTAATGAATCTACATACAGTTATCTTAATTTATTCATTCAAAAAATAGAAATGACCCATAGGGTTGTTGTGAACATTAGGTAAGCTCGTCACTAGTCATCAGAGAAATGCAAATCAAAACCACATTGAGATATCATCTCACCCCAGTTAGACTGGCTATTATTAAAAGGACCGAGAATAACAAATGCTGGTGAGGATGCAGGGAAAGGGAAACTTTTCTATACTGTTAATGGGACTGTAAATTAGCATAATCATTATGGAAAACAGTGTGGAGCTTTCTCAAACAACTACAGATAGAACTACCATATGTTCCAGCAATCCCACTACTGAGTATATATCCAAATGAATGGAAATCATCATGTCGAAGGGATACCTGCACTCCCGTGTTCATTGCAGCTCTATTTACAATAGCCAAAATATGGAACCAATCTAAGTGTCCATTGATGGATGGATGGATACAGAAAATATGGTATATACACACAATGGAATACTAGTGAGACATAAAAAAATAATGAAATTCTGCCATTTGCAGCAGCATGGATGAGTCTGGAGAAAATTATGTTAAGTGAAATAAGCCAGACAAAGAAAATGAAATACCACATGTTCTCACTCTGACTGCTAGGAAGGAAGAAAGGAAGGAAGGAAGGTAGAGAGGTGGAAAGGGAAGGAGGGAAGAAGCAAGGAATGAAGGAAAGAGATAAAGAAAAGACCACAACAATACATTGAACTTTCAGAAGGAGAGAGCAAACCTAAGGATACTAGAGATGGTGAGGAGGGAGGGAGGGAGGGACTTTGGGAAGTGATAGGTTGGGCAAAGGGCATAAAGAAACAATATGATCTATAAGAGTGAATATGCTAATAATAAATAAAAATTAAAAAAAAATAACATGAGCCAATAGACAGGTACAAAGTGGTGAGGCTTGTATTTAAATACGGGTCTGTCTGAATTCAAAACCTGTGCAATTAACCACTTTAATTTATTCTTTCCAGAAACAACACATTCCATAAGGCCGGTACATTACATTTATAGATAGATACGTAGACAAATAGATACATAGATACATAGAAAATAGATAGATCCTCCTTTTAAAAAATATTTAAATAGGTACTCACCACACTCCTCCAAGACCTAATTTGCCTACCTCTAACTCAGGTAGATAGTCACTGCTCTGCATACCTGTGAAGTTAAATGGCTTGCCCAGGGTCAAGTGAACAAAGCCAGACAACTCAAGAAGTGGGTAAAGTTAAGTAACACCAGTCAGTCCTTCACAGTCCTCTTTCCCTGGGAAAACATCTTCTTCACATAAGCATGATACTATTAGCAACCAGGGGTGTGCTGAGGCCCCAAATCGTGTTCCTCTTTTTCCCTGCAGATTCCCAGCTATTAATATTCCATATGTTCAATCAGGCCTGGCCTGATTCCTTCCACAGCATCACCTCCCCAGATAGACCACATGCTGCCACTCAGCACCCCCACTTGCTTTAGATGCTTGCTGAGCCTTCCTCTGTCCTCTTAGGTGCCTGGTAGGAAATCACAGGTGGAGGGAGAATAAAATTACTTTTTAAACTCATACACCTGTAGTTATCTTAAAACTTCAGTCTCAGTGGGGGAGAAAAATACACTTAAGCATTTATAATCCAGCACACAACTCTTATTACACAGTCTAATCTATTTTATACTTATAATTTCCTGCCCTTCTTCCAAGTATAAGTGTTTCTACATTTGCTGTGACCAATAATTGAGTCAGAATGATCAGTTAATTAACAATGGCAAACATTTACTATAAAACAGATTAAATGAATTTTGCAAGCAAATCCCCTTATTAATACATGTATTCATAAGAAATATAAAAGAAAGCCTACATCCTATGAAATTATTTCGGCTAAATGAAACAATATCTCTTATGACTGAAAATTTTATACTGTCCAAATGAGTGTGTAAACAAGTAAGTTTCATTGTTTTTATTTTGCATTCAATCTATACAGTCCATATTTAACTTATAAAAGTATTTATAAAACAGTATTTTCCACAATGTAGTCTGCATATCAATTTTTGTAGCTTCAAGGAAAGGTCTATAAAATGCCTAATATTTATTTCCATGTAATATTTGTTTATACATATGTGTGTTTGAATGTGTGCATTCTTGTGGGGCTAAGTAATAAATAATACATAATAATATAAATAAGCAGAGGCTTCATGTCTCAGATTTTGAGAATGGATAAAAAATAATGACAAGTTGATATAAACATATGGTGATATAGAAGGTATTCCTATAATGTGATATTTGAGCAGGTATCTGACTGAATTCAGGGGTGTGGATGGACCATAGAGCTATTTGGAAGAAATATGCCTGGAGTAAGTGGTATAATTATGAAGATGGATATTTGTGGGGCAGAGAGAAAAAGAGCAAGACTGACATGATGTTCTTTCATTTTCTCTAATGTTTAGTACAGTGGAATTGCTATTTAGTGTGGGGGAAAGTTTCTTAGACCTTATTAAGTACACACAATTACCTCCTTTTTTCCTCCGATCCTCTTATACATAACACAGAAACAAAACAAGCATTTCTCTGGGCTACTATCTGGCTGGTAGTTTTAACCAAATGAAAAGACATTGGTTGGTGTCTTGCAGAGCAAAAATACTGTGGCTAGCAAAGGGTTTGCTTCCATTCCTAAAGGGTCCTCAGCAAATGAAAATACTGATCTCTACAGGAGGTCATGGACAAAGACCCAGCAGGACAGAAGACTCATGCTTGAATTTCATCATTTCAGCTTGTTCTGTAGAGTTGCACAGAAAGCATGATGTCTATAAAGTTAATATTTAATTGTGTTTTGTTTTAATGGCATATATTTAATTACTTACAAAGTCAAGTATTTCCAGAATTGTCATCTACCACATGGAGTTAAATAATGCTCCCCCAAAATTCACGTCCTTCCCTGAACCTCAGAATGTGATCTTATTTAGAAATAGCGCAGTTGCGGATGTAAGTAGTTAAGTTACTATGAAGTCTCACTGGAGTAGGATAGGCCCTTAATCTAATATGACTGATATCCTTATAAGAAGAGGAAAAGAGACATAGGCACACATGTTGGTGTGCGAGAAGAGATTGGAGTTATACAGCTGCAAGGCAGGGAATGTGAAGGATTGCCTGCAACCAGCAGAAGCTAGGAGAGAGGTATGTAAGAGATTCTGCCCCTGAGACCCTGAGAAGGAATAACACTTTGACACTTTGATTTTGGACTTCTGTTTTCCTGAACTGTGTGTGAGAATACATTTTCTGTTTTATTAAGCCACCCAAATTTGTAGTGTTTTGTTACTGCAGCACTAGATAACTAATATAACTACTATGTGCTAGGTCTTAGGGTAGCTGTTTTCACTAGGATTATTTCATCTTTTGCCCCTATCCAGATTTCAAAGAGCATAAAGTGACAAATACATACATTACTTATGTAAGAAATATTACACATCTGCTATGGTCTTGGTACTCAACTGGGCATTAGGAATAGAGGTGTGAGTGAGAGAGATGAGATACTGCCCTGATGGAGAATGATTATATAGTACTGTTTACCCATTCCTGTTACATATTGAAGATGTTTTCAACCTTGGGATTTAGAAATGCATAAGATAGGAAAGACATTAGCAAGAATTACTAGAACCACACTGTAGTATCAGAATTTTTTAGAGTATAACAGTTTTCTGTAAAAATAGGTATGCACAATTAAACATAATAAACCATAAACAAACTATGGTAGAATTCTGATGCAAAATTCTTCCCCTTCCTCTCTAACACAATGAAAAATCTTTTAACTATTGCAGCAAAGTGATGTTGTCTATTCTAGTCTACTTTTTCAGACTTTTGCTTTTAAAAGTAAAAGATAAATATCAGGTATGGGTTGACTTAGGTGTGCATGGAAAAATGACCTTGGGTCTGTCTTCTCCCAGTACAGTTTCCTTGGAACTTACATTAAAATAAATGTGGAATCATCCATTTGTCTGGCTTATTGTGAAACCTCTGATCTGTTGGACAATATCTAGAATGGGGGAGCTGTAAATTGACCTGTTGGCTTTGGGCATGCATGACTACAACAATATGAAGGACTGGAAGGATACTGAGACTTTGGTTTCTTGGCATCCAGGTGATCCATATGCACTTAGACTGTAGTCTGCAGAAGTCATGCCTCCCCTATGCAGGTAAAGGAGTAAGAAACCTGTATATGTGGGTAGCTGGTGGGGCTCTCAATGGATTGTGATGCAGCACTGGCTTTATTTCTTGTCCTATGTTATCCTATATGTAATATAAAAGATTGAGTGTTTATAATTAATTTTCAGCAGATATAGATTCCATATTTGCTTTCCAGACTTTTAATGTAGGGTGCTTTCCCTTTCTTAACACACCTTCTTCTGGTCCTCTAGCTACTTCTATAAAGAATTCTCATGTTCAGTCTCACTTTTCTCTCCAACTCTCCTTGGACCTTTGAGTTCTGTGGCATCTCACCTTCTGACCTCATCATCATTGTTGTGGGGCTTGCTTACAGAAAGAGCTTTTGGTGAATTGACTACAAAGATTATCTTAGTTGCAAATATCATGCACACACACAAAAAATAACAATGTCTAATTCTGTTTCTTTAAGCTATCATTGTACCAGATATTTTTTAGTTTCATCGGTTTATTTTTCTCCCACATATAGCACCACTTTAAAAGCTGCCTCTTTGTGACACACTGTCATGTGGTTAGGAAGAGACTGATAGACAGTGTAACCCAGTTGGCATAGTCCATTCCCTGTTTATAGTGATGGATTGATTCCACATTGAGCACATGGTTCAATTTGGAACATTATTACATAAGATAACGTTTGCTGGTGCATTAAGAATAGAATTTTCTTCTCTCCTTTGGAGATATTAGAAAAGATGTTGTCACTCACTAAGAAATTGGAGTATGAAAACAAAGTCAGAAATTATGCTATCATTATTGTCACTGTGAAGCCATATTAAGGATGAAATCAAAGAAAGAGTCACAAAGAAGGAATTCAGGAAATCCAACATTTTGGCTACGTTCTATGATCCAATGAATCTCTTTGCTTGCTTCTTTAATCCAGTCTGAGTTATAAATCTTTTGGTTGCAAATGGCTTAAACTCTGTAGATTTAAGTAAGAAGCAGTAACTTTAGTTATGTCTTTAAATTTTGGCTCTCTAAGGTCATCCAACTAAGTCTCATGTTCAGATAAGTACTAGGTAAGTACTTTTATTTTGTTTCACAAAAAATTCCCTGAATAAGCCATTTATGTTCCCAGACTTTTGCCAGTGCCTTCTCCATAATGTTCCACAAATCTGATTGTGTTTGTATTTTATTTCATTGTCTCTGAAAATCTCTTTAAATCTTTGTCTTTCTTACATATGTCTTGGTCAATATCAGTAAACACATCCAATTGCCCATGTCTCCACATGGGTCTGCCCAAACAGACTTAATGTACCTAGGATTTATAAATGTATTTTATATTTTTATCAGATGTATATGAAATTAGAATATGATATATTATTTATATCTTAGAAAATATCTGGATGAGAAGGAAGCTATTATTTTTATATGTTTCTTAATATATTTTTTAAAATAAGTATGAAACAAAAATAATATCACAAGCAGTCATGCATCTATCAACCGGCATGATTGATGATAACACTTTGCTGACTTTTATTAGATCTTATCACTTCTCACATTCCAATTCTTACTTCTAGGTTTTCTTTCCATTTTCCTGAAGTAACTTCTTCACTATTTCTTTTAACAAAATATATGAATGTAAAATTTTTCATTAATTGACTATAAAATGTTTCATTTTACCCTTACTCATGTATAATAGTTTACCTGGTGATACGGGTTGAATGTGTCCTCCAAAGTTTCATGCTTAGAAACTTAAACTCCACTTTTAATGGTGTTGAGGACGGGAAATCCTGTTATAGTAATTGAAAGGTAGGGCCTTGAAGAGATGATTAGATTGTGCGGAGTATGCCCTGGTGAACGAATTGATCCATTTGTGGAGTAATGGCCGTGGTTTTGATGGCTTTAAAAGGAGATCATGTGAGGAGGTTAGATCTCTTGCTCAAGCCGTTCACCATGTGACACCCTGTGTTGCTGTGAAGAGTCACCACCAAGAACAAGACCCTCACCAGATGTGTTCCCTGGACATTGAACTTCCCAGCCTTTGAAACTATAAGGAATAAATTCAAGTTTTTAAATAAATTACCCAGTATCAGGTATTTTGCTATAAGCAACATAAGCAACAGAGACAGACTAATACACCTGGGTACAGAATTCCAAGTAGGTGGTTAGTTTTGCTGTTAACTTTAAAAACCATAGTCCTTTGTCTGTTTTCTCATTAAAAAGACAACTGCCATTTCTAATTTCTGACTATTTATCTCAGGTAATTTTAAGAGAAACCATAGAAAAAGGATATATATTCTCTTTGTCTCTGATATCTTTCAGTTTTAGTATGATGTGTCTTGTGATTTAAAAAAAAAAAAAATTCCGATAGACCTGTGGTGTTTCTACACCTGAAGATTCATATATTTTATTAATACTGGAAAATTATGAGCCATTATACCTGGAATAACTTCTTTTATACCATCTCTTCTATTCACCCCGTCTGGAATTACATTTTAGTTGTAATGTTGTATGCTTTCATTCTTTCCTCCATTTCTTTTAACAATACTTTTTATCTTTCTTTCTCTTTATTTTACTATGCTATACTGAGTATAATTTACTCAAACATAATCCCATTTTATTATGTGTCCCTTTATCTTTGTTTATTTTGTTGCATATTTTCGTACATTTAACTTTTACTCTCAATGGCTTTATTTGCTTCTATTTTGTGGAATCAATTTTATGGTTTTTATTCCTTTATTTTTAAAAATTTAAGTTGTACATATATTGTATATCTTTTTTGTTAAAGATAGTTCTATTATGTGATATTCTTGAGATTCTAATCCTCCAATGTGTTATGTCTATTTATTCTCATTAATGCAGATGGTTACCTCATTTAATTTGTAAAGGGATGTTGTGCCCTCATATACACAGGGCTTTTTCTGTAAGAGCAACCTAACTTTGTTTGCAGGAGTGAAAATCAAATGAGATTTTACATTTGCTTTGTCAGCCATCCTAAAATCATCACCAATTTAAGACCACGTTTTATGGGAATGTCTTAATATCTACATCCTGAATTACATCGGAAGTATACATTTGGCCTGTGTCAAGAATGAGCCACTGTCATCCTTCAGTGAGGGTGTGTGTGTGTGTGTGTGTGTGTGTGTGTGTGCGTGCATGCATGTTTTCCCAGAGCCCAAGTAGAAGCAGACAAGCTGCCCTGTGTATCAGGTGGAATTTTCCCTTCCTTCAGTGAAGCAATTGAAAGTTATCAATATTATGTACAAAGACTAGTTACAATTTCTTCAATCCTTCTGGCTCAAGACATTGTATTCTTCTTTTTCTTTTTCTTTTTGTTTCTTGTACTGATAGCCCACGCTAAGGGCAGCCACAATGCTAATTCATGTGGTTAATGCTTTTACTTCAAATTCCATTTTTACACCTTACCTCCTAAGGATTTAATTTGCTATTGAACTCAGCTATGCATTCACATTTTTGATTGTTACTGTGTATCACTGATGTCTAAAGATTTACTTCTGGATAGATTTAGGTTAACTTAGTCCGCCATCCTGCCAGAATCCTGTGCTATTCATGTAACATATTAGTTTTCATTTAATCCTTTGAAAAGTCATATGAAATGAGTAAATTATTCTCACTGGAAGCCTCAACTTTTTAAGTTGCAAATAAATATGGCAGCATACTCTAAATTTTACAACTAGAAAGTGACATATTTGGAATTGGGACTTAATCCACCAGACTACAGTGTTCAGGCTTTTACTCATCCATCAACATGTCTCCCACTGAAACGAACCAGAATCATTGACACAGATTATGGGGTTATAAAACTGGCGCTCTCTATGGGCCTTCCCAGTGTTATGCTGTAAAAATAAGGACACTGATACCCAGTGAGGAGAAGTTATCTGCCCCATGTTCAAAATCTATTAATTTGAGAATCCTGAATTGAACTGATTTTTTTTCTTTACTTCAACTGCTGCAGTTTTTCTTCACCTCAGCTTGTTTGCAATTGACAAAGTATGGATGCTATGAAATACAGTTTAGACACTGGAGATTTATGCCATCTGCCTTCGCAGTCTCACGAGCAGGACTGAAAGGCATAGTCATAACCACCTAAGTGCATGTTTCAGCAATCAGATGTCAACACTTGAAACTCCCCACAGACAACAAAGGGGAAATTGGAGGGGAGAAGTGTCTGCTCTTAGAAGGCGCCCATTCTGTGTCACTTCTAAAGGCCTTAAAAATGATAGCTATCGGTGTGGTTAGAAATATTAGTAAAAGAGACTGGCAGAGTAGAAATTGAAAATAATAGTGTACACACAATATGCAACCTCAGAGGATATGGTTCATACTTTTCTGAGAAAAAACAAATGTATTTTCACTTCCCTGTGGGTGGGCCTCATTATTCATGGTGGATACGGAGAGTCCATAAGTAACAGCCTATGAACAAAGAGAGAACAGTGTCTGGACTAGAATGCTAACGCCCTGGAAACATAACGCAGTCAAATCAAATGTTTCTTAAAAATAGCATTTATGTTAATAATGATGTTCATAAGAATTTTATTTACTTTATTAAGATTTTGATGGTACAGAAATTATAAAAATTCCAATCATGTCACTTGATCTGTAAAATGATTCAATCAGGGGAGCAGATATAAATCTTCACTTCTCAGATAAAAGAACTGAGGTTCACAGAGGTTAGCATGGTCTCATATATATAGTGACTGAGGCAAGCTTGGAATTTAGGACTTGCCACTTTCTTGTGCACAAATTGATCCCCAATTCATACCTGCTATGTCTCAATAGGTCCACAGGAACTCCCACATCTACAAGACTCTAACATGCATACACATACAATGATTTATTCACTGATTTATTCTTTCCTTATTTTATTGACTCAATGAATGACTGTTGAATGCCTAGGTAATTTACATATATTTCATGTATATTAAGGTATTCAATCCTTACCTCCACTTTGGAAGTTACTAGTTATTAATGTTGTTATTAATAAAAATTATTACTAAGTTATTAATATTCTTATTTCACTTAGGAGAAAAGTGGAATCAAAGACTCCTGAGTTTGTATTGCAGAGCTAGAAACAGTTAATAAGGATTTAAGACCCTGCAATGGAAATGTAGACATTTTGAAATGTACCCTCCTTGTGGGAAAGTTGTGTGGATTAAAGGACACAATGCATGTTTAAGCTTGCTGTTTTCATACTATGTTCCTAATGTGGCTCCCAGAGCTCCTGTCCTCACTCTGGCCAGTACATCCTCATAGTAAGTCCAAATTCCCCATATTTCATTAGAAGCCTTCCATAAACATGACACATTCAAACAAAACGGATAATGCAAATTCTGCTTAACTAACAAACTTTCATTTGAGACACTTTGGCAAGTTCCAGACATGTGCAGAATAAGATGCAGTGCTTGCCTTCAAGGTGCTTACCACGTAGTCAAGGTGATAAAGAGACACACTGATGTTACAGGGACAGGAATACAGCCTGTGAGCAGCCATGCTTTCTTACTGCTGATTTTATGTATCAGCCACTGTGCCCTACTTGGCTGCAGAAAAGACAGTCAGTAAATACAGTGTAAGTTATTGAATGGATAAACGCATTGCATTCAGATCAAATTTGGATTTTTTTACATCTTGATTATTTGTAAGATTCTATTGCTACTGGATTCCACGGTCTTAAATAAATCATGTTGTATCTTCATTTATAAAATGAGGTTTTGGAATGGATGGTTTCTTATATCTTAAACAGTTTTAACTTTTTAATTTTCCTTTGGTCCTAGATTTCTGTGATTCTGCAATATGAGCATTCTTTTCATTCCTCAAATATGCAAACCCCTATCTCATCGCAGAACAGCTTTCTCTGCCTGAATATTCTTCCACCTTTTAGAACCTATCCATATGACCTTCTTATTGCTACCATAACAAATTACCACAAACCTGGTAGCTTAAACAGGAGAAACGTATTATCTTCCAATTCTGGAGGTCAGAAGAACAAAAAAATCAAGGTATTCATATTGGCAGGGCTGTATTCCTTCTAAAGCCTATAGAGAAGAGCTCCTTTGCTCGCCCCTTCCCAGGCTCTGGAGGCTACTCTAATTCCTTGGCTGGTGGCCTCCCTCTGTCCTCAAAGCCAGCAATCTCCTCACTGCGCCTCCCTCCCTACATGGTTTCGTCCGCCTCTGCTTCTACCATTGCACCACCTTCTCTCTCTCCCTGCTTTCTTTGTCACATTGCCTTCTCTGACTTTGATCCTCCTGCCTCTTCATGAAACAACCATTGTGATGACACTGGACCCATCCTGATAACCGAAGAAAATCTCTCTCAAAATCTTTCACTAAATCATATTCGCAAAGCCGTTTTTGTCAAGTATCGTAACATGTTTCCCAGTGCCAGGGATTAGTATATGACCACATATATAGACTGTCATACAGTGTACCCCGCCATCCTTTACTGCCTCCTTCTCCATGTTCACTACTGGTCATCTTGCAGATCTCAGCCAAAGCGTCTCTTCCTTGAGGATGCTTTCCCTGACTGCTAGTCTCAAATGGGTGTTATTGTCATATGTTCCCATAGAACCACCTTTCTCTTATGTGTAGTGCTGATCTTAGCCTGTGATACACTGCTTTGTGTGAATATTTGACTGAAATGTCTTCTTAACACTGGAGTATGAACTTCATGAGATCAGGAAATGGGTTCAAGTTTTACTCACTATAAATCTCAAATTCTATGCACAGTGCCTAGGATGTTATAGGTACACAGTAAGCATTGCTTCTGTGAATGAACAAACCAAGAACTGCACTCTATTTTTGTTTTTATTTATGTATTTAGAAAGGGCTTAGATTGAGAAGAGGCCCCAAATCAGATGTACAGGTCTCGTTTCAACAGCACCAAAGAATTATCCATAAGTTCTTATCCAATTGTACATCGAGAACTTACTTTGATCAACACACTTTATTAAGATACAATGGTATTTTTAAAAGTTAATGAAAAAAATAGAATTGAAGGATAATACAAAGTTTTCCATGAACTTTTGGAAGTATGCTCATATGTAGTTGTTCCACTCCACATTTTCATGAAGAGCATATTAACCAAGAACTCATTAAAGTGCTTATTCTTCTAAAAGTTCA